>NC_031773.1:61360958-61407527 GCF_001522545.3 Parus major
CTCACTTTTACTCTCAGATGGAATTTTAAGAATACAGAACCTGTGTCTGGGTTAGGTGGACGAATGGGGATACAATTTAACATCATAATCAACCCAGGACAATGACTTAAAAAAACCTGAAAGTTTTCCAAAGCTACTGTGTACTTGAAAACTTAGCTTAAAAAAAACAAAACAAAAAGCCAAACAAAATGCGCATTAAGCCACAGTATTACCATCCATTTTGAAGATTCATTTCTGTCCATGCCTGGTGGGGAGAAGTGGGAAGTAAGTGGTTTTGGCTTTGCTGGTGGTGCTTCAGGAGGTCAAACCATCGCTGTTTTTATGCCAGAAAGTTGTATCATCTCCTGCTTCCTCACAGGGCACTCCATTTTTTGGGACAGCTAGCCAGTTTCTCAGTCCACAGAACTAAATATTTATTCGTGGGCAGTCTACAGTTGTCACAGTGAGATTAAGGCTTCTCCAGCTGATGGGATCCCAGTTTTAGCTTCCTACCAATTATGAAGGGCTAAGAGGAATGGTTGGGCTTTGTTTTGGACTTATTTCAAGAGGTATAATCTAAAACACAGTTGGGGAGAAAGTACTCAACCCAAATGATTAGACCAGCTGCTTTCCTGGAAAATATCTGAAGCCATGGATCTACCTGCTGGAACAGTGGGAAATGACACTGCACCTTGAGGCTCCTTTGTGTAATGTATTTCCCTCCAGGATCCACAATTTAGCTTCTGTCTATAATGGCAGAAATTGTCAGTATATTTTTGGGGTTACGTGGCATGAGACTCGAGATCTGTCTGTTCTTTTCCTGGCTGGAAATTTGTGTGCTGGGCTACAAACTGGCTTTTCTCAAGAGAACTAAGTGGGAGCACCTGTTAATTAATACCAAGACCTGCTCTGGTATTAATCTCCTCTGAAGTCTCTGGTACTGGCTGATTAAAATGAGATTAGTCACTGGCCTATTTTCTGATGAATGTTAAACTTAGAAAAAAATGAGGAGGTGGCTCAAGGATAACATTTTCAGGATGTCCAGATGAGTTAGGCACTTCTGAGCATTGAATGCAGTGCCACTAAGTTTCTATGAAGGCAACAGCAGCCAAGAGTCAAAGTGAGGCATTTGAGGTTTATACAGTATACTGATTTACAGTGTGTGATAGATTGGCATTTAAGAAAACAAAGAGAAACAACTAAGGAAGTTAAAACTGCTGGAAGCTGATGGGAGTTTTTCTCCTAGCCAACAGCTGGCCATTTCTAAGAATTGACAGCAGTTTTAACCATTGAAAAGTGAGATCAACCTGTGAACACCATCTTAAGACCTAAGCCTGGTCTTTGTCTCTTTGTTTGTCTGTTTCCTGGCTGTGAAAGTTAACAGAGCTCCAGCTGGCTTCCCGTCCCCTGCCACCTGACTGAGTGGGCTGGGCTGGGCCCAGCAGCTCCTGGCTGGGAGATGGGGCCTGCAGGGCTTCACCCAGGCCCAGGCTGGGCCAGACCGGTCCCTGGCTCAGCTGCAGGTTTTTTTTTTGCTGTGACTGAATTCACCAGAGACTGCAGAGTAAAGAAAGAAAAAAGCTCTTGACCTGCGGCAGGCTGAGACAGCGACCACACTCTCCAGAGCAGCCATGAAGAATCTTCCATCACAGACAGCTCCAGCTGCTGCTCCAGCAGAGATCACAGAACCATCTACAAAGCCTGGGCAAGATTTTAACCTTTTCATTACCCAGATAAGACTTGCAGATTAATCCTTTCTTCCAGAGAAAAAAGAGAGAGTAATCAACATGTAAAGAGACTTTATAAACTATCAGAGACAGTAAAGAAAAGAATTAATCTTCAGAAGAGGTAGAGAATAAGGAGATGCTTTAATTAAGCTGAAATATTTTTCTGTTTAAGCTATGGAGATGGACAATAATGTTCTGAAAAAACTCCTTTAATTCATGACAGAGTATATAGAGAGGAATAGAGTAGTTCAAAGTGTGGATTTTGAGCAAAAAGTAAAGTAGTTGTGATACAGTGAGATCCTGGAACAGAGAGAGAGAAGTAATAGGTGAAGATTTGTAGCTTTGTAGAGGCAAAGAGAAAACTGTTTCCAGAGAGGCTCACAAAGACAGACGAAGAGAACTTTTGCCTTTGAATAACTCATCCTTAAAAATGACATCCCTAGACTCAGTGACCCATACATACCTCAAAGTGATGTGAAATGAGAGAGAGGACTGATGACAGATTTCCGGGCAGCTGGCATCAGAAAAATAGAAAGCTATAACAGAAATAGTTCTCTTGTGAGAAACTCCATAGATTAGCAGAAGAAGACTTCTGTTTCTCTACAGAGACTGATGAAAAGACTCTAGCAGGAATTGGAGACTGTTTAAACACCAAAGTTCCAAAGTTTTTTGTCTCTATGCTGTTACGTAAAGAAGGGAATGGTTAGGTAGTGGGAGAAAAACGGGGTTTTCTGGAGGTTTTACTTTAGTTTTCTTATTCTTGTAGTTTTGTTAATAAACTTTCTTTATTCCTTTTAAGTTTTAAGCCTGTTTTGCTCTTGCTCTAATCCACATCTCACAGCAAGAAATAAGTAAGTTTTCTAGTAATTATTTTAGTTACTGCTTTAAAACCACGACACAGTGGTTCTTTAATACTTTGTTGATTTGTTTTGATTTTGTTTGTGCATTGGTTTTTGGAAAAGCTTTGTACTTCATATCACCCAGGTTAAATTTAGCCCCATTATAGAATGAGTTTTCTCCAGGATTTATTATATACTTTTTATTTCTATAGCACTTTCATCTAATAGTCTCAGTTCTGCTTTGCAACATTAACAAGCTAAGCCATACTGTTAATGCAATCAATTCTATTATTTTCTTTCAGATGCACAGATCATTAGCACATCTTCCAAAGCTGGCCAAAACAGTCAGTAATTTCACAAAGAACTGATGAGAAAATAGATTTTAAAAATATCTTCAAGTCATTTGTGTGGATTTTTTAAAATATATTTTGGTTCTACAAACTTATTTTCTATTCCAAATACTTATATTTGTAATCAACATCATTTATGAGAGTGCAAGGGATCTTTAATAAGATGGGTTTTGGTTTATGTTTCTTGAAATAAAGAAAAAATTAATTTGCTACTGCTCTCCCTATTTGTCAAAAATTTGTTCTTTGTCAAATACAATGGAACATTACAACTAGAATGTTGAGAGAATGTTTAAAAAGACACAAAGTGGAGCATTTATGAACAAAACCATTGAAAAATCCTCATTTGTGTTGTGAAATATGCTTTGTGCAGAGCAGCAGAGGGAATGGTTGCCTGGTCCATGCAGCAAGTGACAGTGCAGAGTTCAACACACCAAGAGGCAGCACATTTACACTCCTGGAGCCCTCTCCTGGTGCAGTACATTCCTCCTGGATATTCAACAGGGATTCTACAAGGCTGAGTTGTGCTGGTCCTGGAGCTTCGCTGGACAGTGCATTGTCTACATAAGGCAGGTGTGCACTGCCAGCAGAGATGTCCTGACAGTCACCTCTCCTAAGAGAGAGTTGGGTTTTTGCTTCGAGAACCCAATTGTAGTTCTTTTTCCACCCAATATGACATGAAATTGTTCCTGTAAGATACCGGAACACACATGTGTGTGCATGTGTCCTTCTCTGTCCACACACAAAAATGTAGCAGTTAACAGATTTCTGATATCTCTCTAAGGCTGAACATGGAACAAGAACTCTCCAAGCCTACAGAATGGGTCAGGCTGGAAGGAACCATGGTGGGTCAGCTGGTCCCACCCCCCTGCTCCAGCAGCGCCATCCCAGAGCACAGGACACAGGATTGTGTCCAGATGGTTCTGGAATATCTCCAGTGAGGAGACTCCCCACCCTCTCTGGACAATCTGTTCAGGGCTCAGTCAGTGCCCAGGACAGAAGTTTTGCCTCATGTCCAGGTGGAACTTCCTGGGATCAGTCCCTGCCCGTTCCTCTGGTGCCATTGCTGGGCCCCCTGGAGCAGAGCCTGGGCCCTGCTCTGAGCCCTCCCTGCTCACAGGGACACCCAGGGCTGAGGGCCCCTCTCAGCTGGGGCTTCTCTCGAGGCTGGACAGCCCCAGCTCCCTCAGCCTTTCCCTGTCAGAGATGCTCCAGGCCCTAAATCATCTCTGCAGCCTCTGCTGGCCCTGCTCCAGGAGCTCCCTGTCCATCCTGTGCTGAGGAGCCCAGGGCTGGACACAGCTCTCCAGATGTGCCTGGCAGGGCTGGGCAGAGGGGCAGCATCACTCCCTGACCTGCTGCTTTTCCTAATGCAAACCCCAGGATCCCAATGGGCTTCAATTTGCAAAGCCCCAGCCCATATTTATCCAGCCCATATAACCCATACAGCTGCTCCTCCTTATGAGAGGGTAACAACCCCAAGAACTCCTCAGAACTCCTGCTCCTGCATGTGTTGCTACTGCAGCATAAAACCAGGAACTAAATCTGATCTGAAACAGAAATGGGGCTTCATAAAAGACTTAGAAACCCCTCTTTTATTTCTTATCCAGCTGGCTGGATTTATCACAAAGGAGAATTTAACTGCATGTCAGAAAGGACAGTAAATGGAAGTTGGAAGGATACAGTGAGTATTTTTTTCACATAATTAGTTATTATAATACATGAAATACTTAGGTTACTGCTGTAAAAGCTCTTCTAATGATGCAAATCAGTCAGCATCTGACAGTATAATTCTAGAATATCTTTTTAGACTTGTTTAATGTATTCTATGCAGGTATGCAGGACAAAAGTGGGTTTTTTTCCTAAACTGGTAGCTGCAAGCTTGTACTATTCTGAGGACTAGACTGTTGTGCTGAGAAGAGACAAGGGATGCAGTCTCATAATGAATTTCAAAGAGTAGAGTTTCTCCTTTTAATCTGGGATGGTCTTCCATCAAAGGCAAGTGATGGATCTGGAGTGAGGCTGTGTGCTGGTTTATGTGGAGTCTCTGCTGGAGGGAATCATCCTCAGCACCAGGAAAGGGGCTTTTCATTTTTGCTTGACGTCACTCCTTTGATGCAGTGGCCAAAGTGAGGCACTTATCCAAGGTTTTCATCTCCAGTGAAATCCTGGCCCTTTGAAATCTATAACAAATCTGTCCCAGAGACAGCCCTCCCAAGACCTGCAAAGTTGGCTTCTCTTGACGAGAGAAAGCCTCCAACAGGAGTCTTCTACGAACATCTCTCTGTGTGTGTTTTTTCTTTTGCTTCTGCTTCTCCTTGGGTGTATCTGCAAATAGAATTGGACCAATACTGCACATATAATGTATGACTGGTCTCTGATAATTTCAACTTCAGAATCCTTGGAGGGGCATAAAAAGTAGTCTTAAAAATATCCAGAGATAAAATAATATTATTTATTTATTTATTTACTTATGTATTTAATTTATTATTATTATTATTATTATTATCATCATTATCATTATCATTAATCATTATTATTAAGATCACTCAAAAATTAAAAAAGAAAATTTCCAGCCAGGACAAGCTGTTACATTTTCACAATTTTATGCAAAATTTTTGAAACTCTTTGCTCTCAGTGCAGGTTTTTCCACTGTAAGACTCTCCTTGTTCTGAAATTAGGAATTTCAGTATGAAAAAACATGTAAATGCAACATGAAAGAAACGTGCAAAATATTGCCTGCCCATGGCTCTCCCCACCTCGACTTCCATGGCAGCAATTTTTAAAAAAGAAAGGAACTTTTTGGGAAGTAGTCTATTAAACTGGAAACTAATTCTCTGATTGCCATGGAGGCTAATAACAGGAAAGGGCTGTTTTGTTTTACTTGGTTGTCTGAAACTGCAGATGCTTTCAGACATCTTTATTGCTCTAAAGGAAGCAATAATGATAATTTGAGGATGACTGGATAACATCATTCATGGCTGTAGAGTTGCAAAGACCCCAGGATAAAGACACATGAATAAGCAGCTGGAAATGTGGGAGATGGTGAGATCTCAGTTTGCAAGCTGGGAAGGGGAGCATGCTGATAAACCCATCTGAGGTACTAGTAGAACACACCAACTTATATTTTAAAATCTCTGTGATTGGTGAGATTACCAAGAAAGAAAACCACAAATCTTTGTTATCAAAACCAATGAATATTGCAGGGCTTCAATAACATCATGTGACAGAATTCTTGAAACCTTTGGAAACCAACAAACAAATGAATCAACTTTCTATGGTCAAAAGCATTTCAACAAAAGTTAAGCACCTGATCATGTTCAAGGCTCAGGGACATACTACTGCCTTAATGTTTTGGTGTAAATGGGAACATTCCAAGTGAAAATGGGCGTAGAGGTGGGATCAGTACTGCCTGGTGGTGTTTTGACGAAAACCAAGGTTCAATATGTCAGTTTTCATAACGCAACTTCTCCATGTTAGGCAGTATGATCTCACAAATTGGTAAGGACAAAACCTGAACAAATGCAGACAGGAGACAGCTTGAAAAACACGCTTTAAAATGGGGACCATGTTCTCAGAAAGTTTCATCCTGACCTTAGACCCATTCAAGTTCATGACTGAGTCTTCTGAAACTCCTCTGCATTGGCTAACCATGATGGCAGTTAATGTGTAGGTGGAAATACCTT
Organism: Parus major; assembly: GCF_001522545.3. Lineage (NCBI taxonomy): Eukaryota > Metazoa > Chordata > Aves > Passeriformes > Paridae > Parus > Parus major. Next base: position 61,367,537 of record NC_031773.1, read on the forward strand.
ATCAGCCAGGAGAGGCTGGTGGAAGACATGGGAGCTGTGTTGTGTTCTGTATCTTTGTTTGAACATAACAGCACCATTCTCCGGGAAAAAGAAAAAAAAAAAAAAAAGGCTTTCATTTCTTTTCAAGGCATTTTGAACAGTTTATTTTGAAGCAGCTGTGAGACTGCCTGGGGTGTCTGTTTCAACAGTGCTGAAATTTCAGTGCCTCACACTATAATTAAAAGTGACCCTCCTCTATTGTGGAGTCAAGGACTGGAATAGGAAATCAAAGAGTTCCCCTCTCTGCTAGCAGGGAAACATGCTTTCTCATTTAGAGGAAACAGAAGGAGGGAATTGGGTTTCCATAGTGATTCATGAGGAAAGGACATGGTTACCTGGAAACAGGACTGCTCCTATCTGCTGGAAAAGGATTCTTCTATTTGTTTATTGATGATAGATCATAGCCAGCTCTTCACTCACACAGGAGTCTGGAGACTTGACCCAGAGCAGGTGCTCTGCATCTGATTTGAGCACAAGCAAGTAGAGGAAGACACTGAAAACTTTCAGCAGGACCTCCACTACCTAGAAATTACTACTTCTATTTGTAAATCAAGTCTTTATCGTCAAAGGCTTCAGAAAAGTGGCCACCAATTTAGAATGATTGCTGCAGTCACTGCCATCTGCGGCTGCATGAGAGCCATCTCAGCATTTAGTACAGCAAGGCAGCTGTACCTGGGGAGGAAAATCTGTCTTCAGCCTTTGCAGTTGAATTCTACAGACGTTTACAGAGCTCACAGTGCCAGTTGCTCTCCACATGACCCTTCCTCCCCTGCACCAGGGGTGTGGTGGGTCCTTCACTTCTCAGAGCAGAAGAATCAAGGAGGCAAGATTTTGAAAGACTATAGCAGGGATCTAAGGGAATAACTGGAACTTCTGGTTATCTGTGAGTTGCAAGTACTACCCAAGCATGTGAGTCAATGCAGGCAGGCATAACAACCACAAAACTGCTGCTCAAATGCAAAGAGTACATTTATTTCATTCCCTCTGTCACCAGAGAATCCCAAAGCAGCACCTGAGTGGAGACACACAGGTGGGAATGCTGGCGCTGTCAAGCTCAGTCCATCCCAGCTGTTTGCACCTATTTACCAAGGACAAGTTGTTTTCCACCATGCTGTGACCTCTCTGTTACTTTTATGATCTCTGAGCTTTGATCCCCTCTCCCCTGAAAAAGGGAGCTCAGGCATGTCTGTGAGAGGGCCTCTGAGCCTCTCCAAACACCTACGGTTAGGTCTACACAGAGATTCTGCCTCTAAAAGCAGCCAGAGCATGAACAGCAATCAGCATAAAGGGTTTCCCACAGTTATTCTACAGGTTTTGGCATTCCCAGCTGCAGGGTCACTCAGCAAACCATTGTCCTCAACATTCTTCCAGTTTTACCCTTTTCCTCACAACACCAAGCATGATCACCTTCACAAAGGATTTTGTTCAAAGCACAGAAATATTCCTAGACATCTTGGAAAGTCTACTAGCTGTCCAAGAAAAAATGGATTTTTAACAAAACCTCTTGAGTGTACCTCAGCTTCCAACTTTTTCATAAAGCTGCTAAGCACAGTCCTTGCAATATTTTCTTCCTCTGTTACAGACAATAAACTGCTGTTTTTCAGAATAAAGTCCTTCTTTCAGAACAAAATAATAAAAAAAAGTGAAGGATCAGGCAGACACCTATTTCCATAAACTCTTTCTAAAAAAGCTGCAGACTAGAAGTGAAATTAGAACTGTAGACATAAACTTCTGGTCAGTCACACAAAGGGTCACCAGAACACTCTGGAGGGAAAGCATTCAAACACAGTTTGGCTAAACAAAATAGTGAGGCTCAAAGTCTGTGCCTCAAAAGCTTGTTTTGATATTTCTTGCTGTGAATTTTAAACAAAAAACTTAAACATCATAGGAATGAGTCTGTATCCCTTTTCCAGTGTTATTGCCTAAGCCATGTTTGGAGGGTTGGTTGCTGTGGTACCATCAGCTCCAGCATAAGGAGCATCAGAGCTTGGCCATAGGGGAATATAGCAGGCCGTAGGCTCCAGTCCCTTCTGCTCATGTTTTCCCATGGCTGTCACAGGAGACCCTAAAAGTCCTTCTAGCCTAGTGTTTCCTTGCAATCCTGCTATCATTTTTCAGCATGGCAGTGAAGGTATGGAAAGTGGAACGACAACTTTAAGTCTTTTAAACTGGAAAGGAGCAGGAATACAGGTCCTGCACTTCCTGAATGCTTCACCCATAGTGTGACGGAGCTGCACTCAGACTCTGTGCCTTCAAATAAAGGTCAAACCCTTTATCAGCACTCAAAGGAAAAGTGAGAGGCACTGGAGAAAATGGTACATTGTGCATCCTACCCTTCCCCAGGTACTTATCTGTGGATACTCATCTGTGCCCATATCTGAGGAGAGAAAGGGTTTTACAGATGTCCCTCTTGAAGGTGCTGCCCATTAGTTTTCTGCAGGGCCTGTCAGACTGTGCTGCCTACTCTGAATCCTGGGCATGCACTTGCTTCATTCTCCTGAGCCCTTACACAGGGAACTTCATCTCTTAGCACAGCCTTGGTATTGCCTGCTGCAGACAGGCACCAGAAGTCCGTGCTCAGAACCAGCTTTAAACTTACATGCTGCAAAACTGGGGATCTACGATATCTTTTTTGACCACACTTCTAACCTCCAGCGCATATTCTGCCTTGCTTCTGGCAGCTGTTACCTTCCCATGCTGGAAAGAAGTCAACCTAAAGAATAAGAGTAGTATAGTGAAAGATCCTGTCTAAGATCTGAGGAATGCTCAAACCTGAGAGTGGTATTGCTATTTTATGAACAAGGCTAAGATGAAGTCATAGTTAGGCACCTACTTGCCCTACAAATACCTAATTCATCTTTTGGATCCCAGTAAAAACCTCAAAAAATCAGCCTAATATCTGTATTTTTTCTATTTATACAAAAACTTTCACAAAGCATAGAAGATACCCCCTCTCTCTTTCACTTTCTCTCTGTTCATTTAATAACAGGAAAAAAATAGAAAAAACTCTCCAGGGCCCCATTAGTAAGTTAGAATTCTGAGCAGAGATAAAAGATGCCTTCTTGCATTTCATCCCTAACTCCTGAGTCTTTGTTTGGCTGTTGCTTAGGGATCAAGCAATTAAGTTGTTTTCACATCTCCCACAGAGACCCTGAGTCAGGGTCAGTATTCAATAAAAGCATGGCAGTAATGAAGGCCCAAGAAACTTCAAGACTTGGGGACAAGTTGATTTACCCAAGGTCCCACAGAAGAGTAGTCAGAGAAGAGGCTGCTACAGCTGTGACTACAATCACACTGTGCTGCATACTCCCAGTGTGAGGCCCCAGTCCTGACGTGCTACACTGGTTGCCAGTTCCTTGTAGAAACATAAATGCGTGTGCCAGAGCTTGACACATGCTGGTTTTCTTTATGATACTCAGTTTAACCATGGGAGAACAGCAAAGTTCTTGAAAACTGATGCCACATAATTCACTGGTCTTCAGAGAAAAAAGCATAGCCCTGAGAAATGGGAGAAAAATGTTTTAGCTTAAAGAAAAAAGCAGCAGCTAAGAAAATAGGGGTGAAGAAAGGCAGCAGCCGAGCAGCAGATAAGGCACCTTTCCAGTCTGGGAAACAACCCCCTACCACCACCACCGAGCACTACCCAGTGTGTAGTCAGAGATCCCTTGTAAAGGGATAAGATCCCAAATCTGAGCAGGCAGGTGGAAGAAAGGAGGTGTCCACTTAATTTTCAGCTTATCCCTTCAAAACTCTCTTAGCCCTGATCACCTGGGTAGCTGAGACCATGGGCAGCTGCAGCCACCAGTGCTGATTAAATGGTCTCATCACCTTGGAGGAAATATTTAGGGTTATCTTGAGTTTTTCAGCGTGTTCTCATTCTCTAGGAGCCAGGCCCTGCAGATTCTGCTTAACATTAACTTTAATGCCATTTCTTGTCAGTTCAGGAAAAAAGGTAAGCCTGTGAGCTTAAGGTAAGATTGTGAGCTGGTTTCACTCAGACCCTTTTTGCCTCAGGTTCTAATTTCAGAATCAGCCTTAATTTAAGATCTTTTTGACAGAAATATTTTAAATCCTTCTAAAGCAAACAGGAAAAACAAGATCTATCTGGATGTATAACGAAGAAAACTAATCAGATTGAGTTCTGAAACACTATTAACTTATTGCTCTATTACACAGTTTTCTGGTAGTTTACAAGAGCTCCTTTATACTGTAATTATTTACTTTGTTTTTTTGTTTGTCTATAAAAAACTCTACCACACAATATGTCTCAGACATATTCTTATGGCAATCACTTTCCTAGAATTATTTTATGCTCCAAAATGGAAATATTTCCATTTATCTACTTAAAGTTAAGTGCAAATGTTCCACAATTCTTTTTCTTTTGGCAGAGATAAAAAAGATTTTAGATTGAGTACCAACAGTACTTATTCATACTTACATATATTGTTACATATTTATTTGTAGATGTGTATTTGTACCTTAGGAAATTGCTCTCCTAAATAGTTTCTTTAGTACCATAATATGCTTAAAAACCTCCCATCACTCTAAACAAAGGATGTTATTTTCTTTAAATATTTTACTTCCAGTATCACTCAAAAAGAGAACACTGAATGTGAGAAGTATGTGCTACTCCTAGTGTGTTTCTGCAGTCTTTTAAGAGTTGCTGCAACTCAGTTATAAGGATGCCATTTATTTTTAATTTTTTTGAGTTTACTGTTGAGACATAGCAGGGTTTGATTTTTCTTCCAGTGAGGCAAATTGGCAGGGATTAGAAAAAGACAGGTTCTCGGAAAAATAAACAAGCCCAAGAGCTTTGCCAATTTCTACAGGCCCTACCACCACCACTGCTAAGTGTGTAACTCTCCAATAACTGTGTTTGAAAGCTTTGGGCAGGTACAGACACAGAAGTCATTACTGTCACTTAGACCCCTTGGAGCTGTCACAAGACAAATTCGTGTGCATCAGTTACTGAAGGTGTTATCTGCTAATTGATTCACTCAGCACAATGTCAGTTTAGTCCCCAGTCCCTCGTTGTTTTCATATCAGGCAGCACCACAGCACTGGGGGTGCAGAGACGATGTGTGTGGAGCAGAGTACACAGGGGACAAAAGGGCATCCCAGATATCTGAGCACAGGAAAGTGGCATTTATTCTTTCAGCTGGTGGCAAATATAAAAAAATAAAAGAAAAAAAAATGAAAGGTTATATTTCTCTCTGGCTGAATAGAAGAACACAAACAGATTTGAGGTAAAATGTCCAAAGCTGCATCTTTGAGGAATTTCACAAAGAAATAGAAAGACATTTTGCAAGATGTCTGTTGTGATAAATATAGCATTGGATAAAAATTTGTGAAGGAGAATAAAGAATTATATGCTATATTTGTAATACTGTAAAGATACAAAATGCAAAATAATCCAAGAATTCCTTCCTGAGTCGGGCAGTAACGATCTGCGGCTACGCTTATCAGCAGAGATAAAGAGCAGGACACAGGCAATCAAACCGGACAATAAGAGTAGCCAGGTCGAGATATCCATCTACTCCGCACCCATACTGGCCACTCAACCCCGGGAAATGCAATCAGAAGGCACTCAGAGCCATCCGCATGTGAAAGGACTCTGCCCCATCGACTGTTGACTCAGCTCAACGAACCCAGGAAATCTATTCACCACACACCCAGACTCTTTGTTGGACTGTGCTCATCCTGGGTTTTTGCCTCAGGATACAAAAATCCCTATAAAAACCCCGGACCGCAGTCCCTTCTTCGTGGATTTGGGAAATCGGTACCTCTGGGTACAGATCCCTGTCCACCCGGCACTGCGCTGATTTATTTATTGTGGTTTTTCTGTCATTATTTCTGATCGAAATTGTTTTATAATAAACTGCTTTTTTATATTAACCCTATTTTGCCATTGCATTTATAACATCTGTTATAGATGACAATATAGTATTGGCTTTTGCATTTATGTATTAGCTTCCGCCCATTATTAATCACAAAGATTTTGATATGGTACAATTTATGTTTCCTTATAACTGCTTTCTAGTATAGTGTAATCTGTCAGTTTATGTATGCACCATATCGTTTATAAAAATAGTAGTGTAGTGAATATATGATATTATAGGCCTTAACTAAACACTGGGTGCTAAAATACCTTTATGTAACAGAAATAGTGTAAAGTAATCATGTTAACCCCCCTTCCCCGGTGACTGAATTCTCCTAGTGATAAGAAAATTGTGACACAAACCAGAGCACCAAAGGACAATTAGAAAAAAATACCACGTAAAATTTAAGGAGGACATACTAAATCCTTATCAGAGGACATAAACCCACAGGATGCAGACACAAGAAGAAATAAAATAAATTAACTTGACACACAAGATTTCATGCAGATAAACCAGAGTATGAAGAAACCAAACAGAAGAATTCCTGTAATATCAAACAGTTCACAAGAATGTGTGAATAATGTATGGCCCTTTTGAATATGCATGTATCTCAGTACTGTAACAGTATAAAGGTAACACTGTTGGGGACTACCAGTGTGTTCTTTGGCTGTTTACCAGGAGCACCCCAGCGCTGGACTTTCGTCTCATATTCTATCCCTTATTAAACTTTTTAAAAATTCTAAAGTGTGAACTTTGTTTTTCACAGGTCTTACTGTTGAGGTAGTCCAGGACTCTCTCTGTAATGTCTTCTTCATCTCCAGCCATCTGTTTTGCTGAGTGCTAATTCCTCTTTCCTCATGTTATAAATTTGTATTATGATATTGGCTTTTGCAGATGAATATTATATATTAAATACTTTTTAGCTATGTATGTACCTTTTTCTTGCTAACAAGTTTTAAGTTTAAAAGAGTTTCCTCTGGACAAGGCAAGATAAACAGGCAAGACAATGGGAGGATCAAGCTGTGGAAAACAGGCTGTTATCAGCAGCAGGAAATGGAGAGCAAACTGTTATTTACAAGTCGGTACCAGGACGCTGGCAGGGAGGAAAGATATGAAGACCAGCTACCCTCAGAGGAAGGATGAGGGGCCCAAGCCCTTATCAGCCAGTGACCATCTGCAGAAGAAAGGAAACCAAACTCCAAAATAATGCTGACCATCTAGAATAATGATGATCAGCAAAATATATGCTGACCAGAGAAAATAAAAATTGATCCAAGAAGGCGTAACTAGGGAGGGGACATATATGAATATGCATTAGCCCCTCACAGCAAGGATGGGATAAAAAGGGCATTCCTGAGATACCAGGTGTGCTCTTGGCAGAGCACCAAGGCACCCGGCCATGATTCTTTGCTTTACTTTATGTCTCTTATTGTCTTTATTAAACTGTTTTAAAATTTTACAGGAGTGAACTTCGTTTTTCACACTCAGCAACATCCACACTATTTGTATTGACTTGTGAGACATCAAACCAGCAGCTGCTGCAGCAAACTGAATAATTCAAGCGGCATAAGCAGGCACTTCCTCCCTGATCCATTTATGGACCAGTCAATCTTCAGACCTCCTTAAAAGGCCTCTGATCCTAAGCAGGAGGGATTGAGGTGCCTGCACTGCCTTGAGAGGTACTGGGCTTCAAAAACACTCACTTTGTAGGCCCAACCTAGTCCTGACAAAGCTCCTTACACTTTGATCTTTTACTCCTGCTTTGATGTGGACAGCTTCTGCCCCAAGCTGCTTTGGTCGTGTCTTAGGGAGGCACACCTCCAGGTATGTGCACCTGGAGAAAATGTGCTGAGCTGCTGCAGCAAAGCCAGGATCTACACCTGTAGTGAGGTGACCAGGGTAGGATGGGCCTGGTTACACTGGAAACCACGGTATATTTTAGGTGTTTATCTGCTGCTGTCTGCTCTGAACCTGAATTCCATGCTTCTTGCAAGCACTGGTAACATCCTTAAGCACCATTAACACGAAGCAGAGGTGCAGACAAAAATAATGTCCTGTCTGAAGTCAGATCAGCAGTGGCCATTAGCACATTGCTAATGCCTTCCTGCACTTTTCCTTATGCAGTGATAGCTGGCTTTGTTCCTCTTTCTCAGCTTTGTCTGAGCACAGTGCAAAGTTCCAGGATGTCACAGAATTGTCAAAAGGCAGTCAAGATTCATTGAGTGGTCACAGATCTTTTATAGCACGGCAACTTAATGGTTCTTCCTCTCCTAAAAATTCTGAACAAAAATTAACTAAGGAAAGTTTGCTTTTTGCAGTTCAATAAGGCAGAAGTGGAAGGGCAGGCAGTGATCTCTGCTCTGTGTGACCAGAGACAGGACCCATGGGAATGGCTGGAGCTGTGTCAGGGGAAGTTTAGGCTGGTTATCAGGAAAAATTCTTACCTCAGTGGGTGCTGGGGCACTGAACAGGGTCCCCAGGGAATGGTCATAGCCCCAAGGCTGCCAGAGCTCCAGGAGTGTTTGGACAAAGCTCTCAGGGACAGGGGTGGGGGATTGTTAGGGTGTCTTGGGCAGGGAGAGGAGATGGACTGGATGATCCTTGTGGGCTCCTTCTAGCTCAGGATTTTCTGAGATACGTGGTTTTGATAAATTGTCCTCATGAGCACAGTTTTCTGCTTCTGTTATTCACATAATTTACAGCTCCCCAGTGAGCAGACTGCCATAAGCAATGAAAGACACTCAAGTATGCTGTGAAAGTGTTGAGCAAAAGAAGAAGGGGGGGTGGGGGGAAGCAACCTGAAAAAATATCCAAATGTAATCAGAACAGTGGTGGTTTTGACATGGTATCAGTAACTCCTCTTATTATGAGAAGATATTCAGATGTAATCAGGCTCCATATCACAGAAAATCAGAACTAACAACTGATGCAAATGTGTGCAGGCTGGAGATAAAATGTTCTCAGGGTTTTGTCTATTAAGTGTGAGGACAGCCTCACAGAGCTGGCAAAAGCTTTGAAAGGTTAGAGTACTCTACTGATTGATAATAACTACCTACTTGCAACTGACAAGCTTTCCTTCTTGTTGTATGAGTTTGCTTTCCTTATAATCCATTTAGCCCCTCTGCTTTCTTTAACAAACCTGCACTTGTTAAATACTGAGATGGAACATTCCTGAAAAGCTTGTTTATGTGAGGTTGATTTCAAGGACTGGATTTGTGATTGCACTCAAATCTACCCACTAAACCACTGATGACTGAGTCATTAGTCAGAGCCTCTGCTGTCTCACACCTGACACCTGTGATTCTCAATCACTTATAGAGAGCAAAATACTGTCATTAAATGGTTCCAAAGATCTTGATTTGACAACATTTTTACAGGTGTGAAATCTACAATAAAAAAAAATGTGAAGAAAGCAAATTCACATTCTCTTTACCAAATTATTTGTGGCTTTTGGTGGATTCAGTTCTTCTCCATCCCATCCTGGTAGCAGCTGTTACTTAGGAGTGTCTAAAATCCCAGGAGAAATCAGGGCCCCTCAGTTGATTTCAGCCTATAAGAATATTGACAGGTCAAGTAATAAACACAGAAACCACGTACTCCATATTCTGTTGCTTATATAATGACTATTTCCCATGTTCTTTTGACCATTCACACTAGCACTGCTGCATCACCTTCATTCCTTCAAACTGATGTTAAATAAAGTGGATGATGAGAGGCGGAATGAGAAAGTGAGAGAAAGAAGAATCAATTCAGTTAATTAATGGATGACAAATTGAGTAAAAAAGTAGCTTCACAGTTGCAAGGGATATCAAATTCAGAAAGGAGGCTGAAGAGGAATAATGAGGGTACCAGACCTTGTAAAATATGATTAGGTTGTCTAATCTAGAGAAAGCAAACAACAGTAGAATTTGAAAAGTAAGGGTCAGATTATGACTTTGGCTTTCTACCACAGAGCTCTGCAGGAAGAGACATGGACCTGGGCAAGAGAAGACACTGGCAAAACCTCCTGGAGCTGTTGCTGGTTTGCTGGGAGAGATGAGGTAAGCCCTTTTACCTCTTTACCAGGTGGATTTCCTAAAAAAATTAAGTTTGTACAGCTCTGTTCCCTTTGCCTGACACCTCAGGAATTTCCTTGGCCATTTTCCAGCACAGGTGACAGAGAGGAGCCTCCAAACATGATGTACCCCTAAAGTTTCATGAAGACAGTTGTGCTGTGTTAAAGAAAGTCTTACCATTCCAGCCTGTGACTGAATACCCAAGTATGATTTCAATCCCAGAGAAGAAGCCAGATATTACAGACAGATGTTAAGGACTGGCCACCCACAGAAGTATTTTTTCTTCTTCTATCCTTAATTTTCATTCACATGTCCTTCTTATCTAGATTTTGAGTCCCATGAGACACCTGACTGTTGTTTTATCTTTAGACCACAGCATTGCTGGGAACCCCAGTCTGCCCAGATCTTCCCTGTGATGCATCTCATAACACAAATGTTCACCTCACCCAAGAAGTAAAATTTCACTAAAAAATAACATTATTTATAGAAAACACAGCACAAGAAACAAACACACCAAAACCTTGGGGTGACAAACAGAATTTTAAGTATTCATGAGTGAGACTGTATCCCAAATTCATTTCACAGATGTGGCAATTGCGTCCAAATAATTTAGCACACCTTGAAAGCCTGGTGACCTGCCTGCTCCATGACTTCATCCACAGTGCTCAGTGTTGTGCTATTGTAAAAACTGTGTGAAAATCAAAATGATAAGTCTGTCCCTACAAGAATTAAACAGCCATCCTTGGAGGTAATTGAAGAGCAGGTGTGGGCATTCTGCATTGCCTTCACAGATCTAGGAAATGGGTTAGTGCTATGGTGTTGTAAGGATGATTTTGAAAAACAAAATAGATTAATTGAAAGATAGGGAAGTGATAGATTAATAAGAGAAATTCACCCTTATAATAATTTTATTATTTTCCTGTTCATTAGGTACAAATTTGAACACCGACTAATAAATCATACTGCCGTTAAGCCAGATGATTTTAGCATGAATTAATTCACTGAAAAGTTTTATCTACTTCAATTTTAATGGAATTTAACACATAATCAACTGAATATTTTTTTACTGAAGCATTCTCACAGTACTAGTGGGAGCAAGAAGTGCCCCACTTCTTGAAAAGAAGAGAAACTTCTTGAGTTGTATTTAAAATATAGTGCATTATTTCTAAGTCCAGGTGAAGGAAATATTTTCAGTTAAGAATATCATAAAAAAAACCCCTCATAATCCTGAAAGTATTTCAACACAAGTATTACCTAGGACACCCCTGATCTTTAGCTGGGAAAAATCTCTCCTTACACCTCATAGGAAGATGGTTCTAGGAAAGATTTATTATTTTGATAGAAGAAACATTTTAGTATTTGCCTTCAAAAAACTCAGTTCAGTTTTCAATTCTCATAAAACTAATTCTTTACTTAAAGAAAAGAATCTGAAATTTTGAGAATATGTTGTTTTGTTCCTCTGTAAGAGAGAGGTTTAGCATTTGCCCGAATTGCAAAGCTCTTCTGCAGCTGAATTTTAGAACTGTAAACTATCCCTTTTAACTGGAGAGACAAATCAAGGGTATCATCACACAGAAGAGAAAGAGGGTTAATAGTTTGCCATGAAGCACTTTGGAACTGTATGAATTTGACATCTACTATGTGATATCATTAAGCACAGTGTTACTGCAGGATTATTTTATTTAAAGGTTCTCACTGCACAATTTAGGTTTCCATAAAATAGTTTATATGGATGAATGGAAGGCAAAAGCTACACATATTGGTGCCATAAGGCATTGGATCCCCTTAGTAAATGCACTACACAGTTGAACATTAAAGTTTTGTCTTTGAACGGGATGAATGAATAATGCCATGAACTTTTCAATTGTTTGCCATAAACTGAAAGATTGAGCAACTGAATGAGGTCAATGTCATTCAGCTGCTACCTTTTTTTACAAATTTGTTCTAAATCATGAAAATAATTGTTTCTGGCTAAGCTTCATAAAGCTGAAAGCAAAACTGCCTGTCCCATTTTTTTCCCTATCCATCAAAATACCTGCACATGGCAAATTATAAGAGCTATGCTTCACATTCTTGGAGTTTATATAGCTAAAGTGGGTGTCACAGTAAATAGTGAATGCACATAAATCCTTTTGTTCTAAAGGGGTTTAGCAGAAGAAAATTTAGTGTTTTACAAAGGAGATTTTAACAGGCAACTTGTTTTGGGGCAATTTGTTTTGGGGCTAATAACTCTAAAAAAAGATTGAAATGAAAGAATGTGACAGAACTATGCAGCTATCAAGCCTTTTGCTGTTAACCTTTGTAATTATAAAAATCTTACTTTCCCCTTAATCCTGTCACAAACATTAACCACTCTAAACATAACTTGTTGTGTTCCAGGTTATCAGGAGATATTACTCAGCAATGCTTTTAGCACTTTAATGAATTGCATTAATTTTACTGAGCCTCGTTTCTCTCCAGGGCGTAGAACCACAGAACCATTGGGTTGGAAAAGCCCTCCAAGATCACCAAGTCCACCCTAAGACCCGTCAATCCCCACCTTGTCACTCATCCAAGAGAACTGAGTGCCACATCCATTTGTTCCTTGATCATCTCCAGAGATGGAGATCCCACCACCTCCCTGGGCAGCCCCTTCCAATGCCTGACCACCCTTGCCATGAAGAAATTCCTCCTGATGTCCAACCTGAACCTCCCCTGGCACAGCTTGAGGCCATTTCCTCTTGTCCTGCCCCTTGTTCCCTGGGAGCAGAGCCCTCCCCCAGCTGTCCCCTCCTGTCAGGGAGTTGTGCAGAGCCAGAAGGTTCCCTCTGAGCCTCCTTTTCTCCAGGCTGAGCCCCTTTCCCAGCTCCCTCAGCCCCTCCTGGTGCTCCAAACCCTTCCCCAGCTCCATTCCCTTCTCTGGACACGCTCCAGCCCCTCAATGTCCATCTTGTCCTGAGGTTCCCAAGCTGCCCCAGGATCTGAGGTGCGGCCCCAGCAGTGCCCAGCACAGGGACAGTCACTGCCCTGGCCCTGCTGCCACACCACGGCTGGCACAGCCCAGGTGCCTTTGGCCTCTTGCCCCCCTGGGCTCCTGTCCAGCCTCTGTCCCCAGCACCCCCAGGGCCTTTCCCAGCTTTCCAGCCCCTCTGCCCCAGCCTGGAGCTGCAGGGCTTGGTGTGAGCCAAGGGCAGCACCCAGGACCTGGCCTTGTTGACCCTCAGACCACTGGCCTGGGCCCATGGATCCAGCCTGTCCAGATCCCCCTGCAGAGCCTTCCTGACCCCAGCAGATCCACAGTCTCACCTAACTGGGTGTCACCTGAGAAATGACTAAGGAAGCACTCAATCCCCTTGTCCTGATCAAAGATAAAGATATTAAGCAGGACTGGCCCCAGTGCTGAGCCCTGGGGACTCCCCTGGTGCCTCACCACCAGCTGCATGGGACACCATTCACCACCACAGGATGTGGCTATGGATGCTTTACCCTGAGGTATAATTGAGGAACAATTTTTGATGTCCAAAATTTCCCTAGACTGTAGACAGCAGCAAATCTTTCAGTGTTTTCTACTGGATCGAGCTTTAATTGAAAGGATAAAAATTAATGCGGGAACCTTTTTCTATCTTCTTATAACAGTTGCTCTCTAAATCTGACTCCTCATCTCATTAACTGCCTTAAGTTACAATATAAATACAAATATTTGAGGGTGGAAGTTTATTATCTTCTCCCTTCATGACATAAGTAGATTGCATGGTACATCATTGTCCACTGGAAGTACTAACGTTATTGTGGAGCAAATTAATTGCTTAATTCCACTCTCTAAGCTTCCAGCTAATTAGCAGAATAGCACTAAGCATTAGTTACCAGCTCTACAGTATTTCTTTGAAGTGTTGCTCACTTTGTTCATTTTCTATGAAGTCATAGCTACTCCCAAAAATAAACTCTCAGCATCAAATGGCATTTAAGAATTTAAGCATAAATGGAGGTATTTCAGATTTCATATCAACCAAACTGTACATTCAAATAATCCTAATCCCAATATTAGCTGCACTTCTGGAAAATATTTCAGTATACAAACACAGCATAGATGTGTGATACAAAGGGTAAATTATTCTGTGGTCTCCAAAGAAATTGTGCAATTCCTTTGGATTACAAAGAGTATTTAATCATATAGCAAAAGTTCAACAAACTGTATTATATGACTCATAAACTTACTTTTCTTTGGAGAATACTGTTGATAGTACCTAAATAACACAGTTAGTTCTCTGGGATGTAACCACTGCATGCTGATTTCTCTTCTTCAGTTGTCTTCCAGTTCACTGCCATCTTTCCAGCATTGCTGTGAGACTTTAAAAGATAAAATGGCTTTATAATCTCAGAAAATGTTGCCCAGAACATCCACCATCAGATGGAAACGCATGTGCATATTTTTCCTGCTGTGGATGGGACTGGCAAAAGTTATACTGAAAATCAATTAGAAAAAAAAAATCAATTAAAGTCTGTATAGTTATTGTAGAACCAAAATGGGTTCAGATCAATTCACATAATCTCCATTTCAAATTGATGTTATATCAGGAGAACTGAAATAAAAATTCTGTCAATTCACATTTTAAAAACTTTTAAATAATTTCATCTCTATAGTGTTTATTTATTCCATGCCTTATATTTCAAAAATATCAATGTGCTTTCTTTCTTCATCCTGTATACTGGAAACTATTTTATATAGAACACTGAATTTTCTCAAGACAGCTGTAAATTTTGGTCCAGAGATGTTTTTATATGTTTTTGCTTACTGCATCTGAACAGAGCATGCATGCTCAGGGGGACACTCCAAACTTGACTTTGAATTGTGAAATGGTTTGGGTTGGAAGTGGCCTTAAAACCATTCTCATCCCACCTCTGCCATAGTCAGGGACACTTTCCACTCTCCCAGGTTGCTCCAAGCTCCATCCAGTCTGGCTTTAAACTCTTCCAGTGAGGACGCAGTCATAACTTCTCTGAGCAGCCTGTGCCATGGCCTCACCAGCATTCTAAAATTAGATCATTAAAACTGCCAGGTTAGTTTTGTTGTAGCCCTTTGACTGTCAGTGCCCCAGGACTGACAGGATGTTTGGAAAACTCCAAGGAAAAGAACCCAGCCTGGGAGATGACATGGTGGGTCTGTGCTTATTTGTCATCTGTCAGGACCATAATCCTAGTTTATGTATAAAATCTGTTAATTAGAGCTGTAATGAACTGTTCAGTTCACTTTGTCCATGCAGTAGCTTGCAGATTTATAGACAAAAGCCAGTTCCTGAAGACCCAGGGAACTAATTAAGTACACAATGTTTCAAGGAAATAACATCCTACTCACATGTTTTCAGTGACAGTAAGTATATTATGCTGTCATTGCACTGCCCTAGGGTGTCCTCAGGACAGGTTTTTAAAACAGTCTTATTCTTGCAATTCATTTTATCATTTTACCAACACAGATGTCAGGGATCCTTTAGTAAATTTTTTAAATAACTCCGTAAGAAAACTTGTTCTTCCCAAAGAAGTTGCTGCCAAGTTTCTGTGACCCAGACTCTGATCCTTAAAATTAATTATTTGTGTGTCAATTTAAACTAAATAGACCTATTGGCAGAAGAGATTTTTATTTTTTTTTTGCAAAGGATTGATGATGATTGGATCTGTGAAGATTAAAAAACCAGCTAGAGATCTTACTGCATACTGACAATTGTCCTTTTGATCTTTCACCTTTGCAAGTAGTGTATTTAATATTTCAACTGGCAAAATGCCACTTACGAAGAGTGAACAGCAAGAAGTGCCAAAAGTCCAGCTCTTCTGTCAGTTAATTAACATTTAGGAATGTGCTTTTGGTTTTCCTTATAATTTGAAAGCCTTGGTGCTCTAAGGCAAGTGTCTGCTTGCAAACTGAGCTACAAGCCTTGATAAAATATGGCAGCATAAAGCCCAGTGACTGTAAAAAATATGCACTTACAGTTTTCAGCAAGCCATAAGTTACCAGAGGAAATTCTAATTGGGAAGAACAGATCAGATCTATCTTTCAGAAAGTGTCCAACAACAAAAGATAAAATAATTCAGAGGCAGTAGCAAGATTTCATCCCTGCATTTCATTTAATTTAATATCATTTCATTTCTAGTGAGTTAGTTCCTTTAAACATCATGAGGTAGTATTAGGAAGGCATTACTTCATGTCTTCTTGGTGGGAGGTGAGTTTATCCATGTATTTCCCTTCTCTTATGCAGGGAAGCAGAGATTTCTGCATCTTTCCCTCGCTTTTTAGTCAGCAAGGTAGACTTTCTGACTTCCAAAGCCCTTGTGTGAAAGGGCTAAATGAGTAATTTTCATGATTTTGCAGCCTTGGAAAGGATATCACAGAATTCCAGTATGGATCAGGCTGGAAGGAACCATGGTGGGTCAGCTGGTCCCACCCCCCTGCTCCAGCAGCGCCATCCCAGAGCACAGGACACAGGATTGTGTCCAGATGGGTCTGGAATATCTCCAGTGAGGAGACTCCCCACCCTCTCTGGACAATCTGTTCAGGGCTCAGTCAGTGCCCAGGACAGAAGTTTTGCCTCATGTCCAGGTGGAACTTCCTGGGATCAGTCCCTGCCCGTTCCTCTGGTGCCATTGCTGAGCCCCCTGGAGCAGAGCCTGGGCCCTGCTCTGAGCCCTCCCTGCTCACAGGGACACCCAGGGCTGAGGGCCCCTCTCAGCTGGGGCTTCTCTCGAGGCTGGACAGCCCCAGCTCCCTCAGTCTTTCCCTGTCAGAGATGCTCCAGGCCCTAAATCATCTCTGCAGCCTCTGCTGGCCCCGCTCCAGGAGCTCCCTGTCCCTCCTGTGCTGAGGAGCCCAGGGCTGGACACAGCTCTCCAGGTGTGCCTCACAGGGCTGGGCAGAGGGGCAGCATCACTCCCTGAGCTGCTGGAACTGCTCTTCCTGATATCCCCCAGGATCCCATTTGTCTCCTTGCCCCCAGGACACACTGCTGGCTCAGGGTCAGCCTTGTTGCCTTGTGTCTCAGGCTGATTGGAGCCTTGTTTGCTCCTGGTACTTTCACTGGCAATATGAATCAAAGGATTCAGGATGTATCACCTCCATTTTGTCCAGATGTTATCAGAATTTACAACCAGACCTTCCTGGTTGCCACCAGCCAGTAGCAGGCTTGTGCCTGGGAGTGCAAGTGTTCAATTTTAGAATTTTTCTCATGTACAGACTATTATCAACTGCCTGTCAGCACTCACAATTTAAGTCATCTTTTGTCTACCCCAGAGACCCAGTCCTGAGAAAACACAGTACTCCAGCATACAGAAATTGGCTCTGATCTCTCCTCTTTTGACTTGTATCACCATAAATCAGACTTGCAATGACATATAATATCACTAGGGCTTCTGTGTAATGTCCTTTTCCCAGCTTTTAATAATAAGAACTCTTATCATTAATGTTTTGTTTTCTTCACTAAGGTTTTCTGGAATCCCCAGAGCAAAGACGTCTGGGAAGCAGGACAGCCTCTCCAGGCACAGTCCCTGCCTGGTGGGCTCATGGTGGTGGAGTATATTTTTGGGAAAGCCTTCTTTAAATATTAGAGCATAGGCCTCTTTTTAATGTTATGTATTATCAAGCATTTGTGTATTGAATTTCTACAAAGAGCAAGCTGAGCCTGAATATAGTTTGATTTTCTCTTTCCTTTAGGATCCCATAGTAACTGACTGTATTTTGACACATTAAATGCATTGGCTCCCTTCCAGCCTTCATTTTCCAGACTGTCCGTTAGAAAAGGGTTCACCTCTGTGCTGTACAATTAATAAATGCTATTCAGTAATAGGTTTCATCCTTCAAACATGCTTTCACAACAAATAGGATTGTTATGAAGCAGAAACCTAATTAATGTTCTTCACCAACTTCCTTTCTTTCTGCTTCTTAGAGAAATCATTAACCTTCAGAACAGAAGAATTTGGAGCAGTAGGAATTTGGAAAGCATATCTCAAAATTTTTTTTAATTTTTCTTGCTGTTCAAAAGTGTTGGAGCAGACACATTTCTTCAAGGCACTGAGTATAAAATACATGCGTGTATGTACATTTATGAGATATACAGCTAATTTGTCTCACTGGAAATGTTTGGCTGTTAAAATAACAGAGTTTAAATTTCTCTTGAGCTGTGAGACCTGCCACATCTCTCTAGCTCATATTGATAAGAATGAAAGATGACCTTGTTTTATGTCTTTTTAGATATGTTTATCATTTATGTAAACAATCTGAATGGGGGAACCTAATCACCAATAGAGAGAAAACTCCTAAATACATTTTAAACTGTTTTGTCCTGCCACATCTTATAAATCAAACAAATCCGTACTAGAACATACTGTGATCTTTACCACCCCTTTCTATTTCAGTTTATTATGCACAGAAGAAATTACACTCCTATGTGTATACACTCCTATAAATGTCCTAATTTTTTTCTTAGTCATTATGAGATCTAAAGATTTGGAGAAAAAAGTCTTCTCAAAACTTAAGTGGACATAAATGGATGCGAGGACAAACAAAGTGTGTAGGAAATGTGTCTGGGAAGTTCCTCCAGTATCTGGCAGAGCCACATGGTTGGAAGGCATAGTGTAAACAGATGGTTTAGGGAAGTTGGAATCAATTTCCCATTGACCTTATGGCCAGGATTTCACCCATCAGTATTCAAGAAATCAAGAACATTAATCCAGTACAATTACTTACATGTAGCTATAATTAGGGAGCTAAAAAATATCAGAGCTCCTCATGCCTGCCCAAGGACAGATGCTATCACTGGCACAAAAAGCTGGAAACATCTTCCTGTTTACTCAAGTCTAGGAAATGATACTTTAGAAACTCATTTCTACTTAATGTAAATGAGCTTTTTCATGCTTTTCTTTTCTTGGTGTTTTGGGGTTTTGGGGGGATTTTTTTTTTTTTTGGTCCCTCTGGTCCTAATCAATGATTATTCTTGGAGCTCTGTCCTCTGGTTTGGCATACTGTATTCCTACCAACAGGAGGATATCCTCAGAACAAGCAATTCTGCCCTGTAAAGACACTGAAAAATTTTGTGGAAGTTTAAAATTCCCCAGAAATATCTCTGCTGTCCCTTAATTTTGTTGCCAGGTGAGAGAGCAAGATCAGTCAGATCTTTCTTAAAGCCTTGAAATGAAAAATAGGGAGACATTCTTTGTTTAAGAAAAAATTGAGTTAATCTCCTGATTTGTTGCATATCTGAAAGCAAGATGTCTTCTTTTATGATGATTTATAGGAATGCATTGAAATTAGCTGTCTTATTTTAAAATGATAACTTGTCATTTTCCTGTAACATAGATGCTCCGATGATGTTGATAAACAATCCTGATTCAGTTTTCCTTCCCCTTGATAGACTTCTCCAGTGTCCTGAACATATTTCATCAAATTCCTCCTTGCTTCTGGAGTGTTTATATCACAGCATTTTTATGGTCCATGATTTATTTTCCTTTTAAAAATAACTTGTTCATCCCTCTCTGATTTCTTCTCCTACTTTGCAATACTTTTATTGACACGCAGGTTTATTTTGCTTGTGTTAGAGATATAAAACATATTTACAGAAGCCACATTTTTAAATAGTTTTTCATAGTGTTTGTGTGTCTGAGGAAGGTCTCAGCCCTTCATTAAACATTTTAGTTCCACAATGCCTACATGCCAAGCAGATAAGCCCTGCTATGTCAGATTCTGCATGAGGAAAAATTACTGGAGTCCCTTGATTCATCTCTGAGGCAGACTAGGGAGAAAAACAGAGCCAGCAAAGTGGGCTTGGTAGAGGAAATAGTAGTAGAAACAGAATAAACACCACATATACTGGTAACTTTCAAGTGGGAAATGCCACTGAAGTGAGACACCTTCCCCAAAGTGGAAGATTGTTTAAAGAACACTTCATAGGGTGCTTGATAGGTTTGGTTCTCCCTATCCAAGGACTTTTAGATTCTTAGTGGCTTGGCTAGAATTCACAACTATTTCTCACAGCCACGAG
Organism: Parus major; assembly: GCF_001522545.3. NCBI lineage: Eukaryota > Metazoa > Chordata > Aves > Passeriformes > Paridae > Parus > Parus major. The sequence goes on from NC_031773.1 coordinate 61,387,508, forward strand.
TATCAGTAACCCCCAGGATAATACGATCCCTGCAGAGCCATTATCAGAAGGTGTTTGTTTTTTTTTTTTCACATGGCATGGTCTGTTTCAAAGCTTTCAGTGCCATTCCAACCTGAATTAAATAGCTCTGTTTTTTTTTTTAAGTCCTGACTCATTACAGAGTATCATCACAACTTAAGTAGTCACCAATTTCCTTTATAATTCTTGCTTTTTTTTTGGCACAGGCTTGACACTGCACACCCATCAATGGTAAAAAGCAAGACTTGGTCAAGTGTGATAAAAAAAATTAGGAAGGAGAAATGCAAAGTATTATAGTTGGGCAGAAACAATGACCCTCAGTAATTTAGACTGGGAAACTTCTGGTAGGAAGCAGTTGTGTAAAAGAGGATCCGAGGGCTGCAGTAGATTCCAAGCAGGAGCTCAATTGATGAAATGAAGTTATTCAGAAGAGGGCAAATATGGTCTGGTGTTGCAGGAACAAAACTAGAGCCTGAAAAATAGGTGTTTACTTCTGTTGACAACTAGGTAGGTTTCACCTACTACGGAAAAGTGCCCACTTTTGGGCATGATACTTCAAGAAAATGTAGTTTCACATACATTGAGGATAGTCAAGTACAGAGCAATCTGATGAACCAGCAGTTGGAAAGGGTGGTTTGCAGAGAAAGTGTGAATGAGATCAGGTAATCTGAAGAAGGACTGAAGAAAGGATATGTGGAATCTGAGATATAAAAGTTATACATGTTGTAAAGGAAAGAGAATAATAGGTTTCAGGGTTTGGAGTAGAACAGGCAAGAAATAGATTGCTTCAATTGCAAAATAGATGAGTGACACATATTATTAGGGCATATTGGTATTGCAAGCAGGTTAAATGTTCTCAGCTTCTGAGAAGGGTTTAATACCTGAATAGTCAGGACAGCTGGAAAATTCTGCTTGGTGTACTTATTTTTTTCTTCAAAGTCAGTACATGCTTTTTGAAATATATTTAGCCAGCAAGAAAAAGAAACTTGATTTCCTTGCTCTGAACTCGCATTAACTTCCCCAAAACAGTTATTGCAGCCAGCATGAGCCTGTGTGAAGTGGAGCCCTGAGACTATAATCAGTTAGCAATGCACAGACCATTGAATGTGAATAAACAGTGGGACAGCCTAAAGCAAACAGCATTATTATATATTATATATTATATATTATATATTATATATTATATATTATATATTATATTATAATTTCTTTTCAGACACCCAAGAAAAGCAGGGAACAAACTGATTTGAGAAGAGCTCATCAGGAGACATCCTCCCTTGTGCTTTCCACTAAACCATCAGGACTAGAGCCTTCATTCAGGGAATGCCAGCCATTCTGTGAGGCCTTCCCAGGGAGTCATTGGGATTTTTTTTTCACAAGCTTACAGAGGAGTTGGGGTTGGAAAGGACCTGAGGGACTGGCTGGTCCACCCACCCTATTCAGCCTGGAACAGGTTGCCTAGGACAGCAACTCATCTGACATTTTATGTAAATTAAACACACTTCAGAGTGTGTTTTTCTTTTAGCTCAGAGAAAGATGCCAAGTAGCTAATGAGGGACACAGCATATTGTCAGTTTTCACTGTGGTTGCAGAAAGCAGAGAATGTTTGCAATGTTTGGGTTGAATGATGTAGCACATATTTTCTTGATTGTATTTTCTATGGAACATATTGGGTAAAGAATTCCCTATACAGTGTGCCTCTGGAGCAACCACTGAAAAATAAATGGGATTACTTAAAAAAATTAAATTCTCAGTCATAGAGACTGAACTTTGAAGCAGGAAAAGTTTTTTGCGTTATGAATGTGCTAACTTGCAGAAAGAGGTGATTTTTGCTGTTTCTCAAAGGCCTTCTTAAAATGAAAAAATCTTATTCAAATTCATTTTAAAATTGTTTATTCAGCAGCAGTGTTTTCTGTACTTGTTTTTTGGTTTCAACAAAGACCATGGGTCTTTGAAAATATTATGGCAGTTCTGTATCAGGAAGTAGTGAGCAATTCAGGCAGAAGTCTTCTTCTCCAGTTGACTGGAATATCAGTCTTTTTGGAGGGGTAAAAGTGTGTTAAACTTATAACAGGAGAAAAAATATGGAATGACTGCAATGGGTACTCATCTAATATATGAAGAGGCTGAAATGAAACTATCCAACTGACGTGAGTGGAAATGTTACTGCTACATCATAAATATTTAACCTGTCACTTGAATAATATGCAGGCACTCTCTACTTGTTGTTTGGATCTAGATGGCTGCAAAGAGGAACCAGTTTTTCAGATTTGTACTGTTTTTCCTTCCAGCTGCATAAGAATTTTCTTCTAATATTTGCTGGTGCATCTCCCCAACTCACCTATTCCAGCATTTATTCCATGCTGGGGCAGCAGGGTTGGCAAGCGCTGCCTTCTCTCTCACAAACCCCCAGTGTGAAAATACCAAAAATACTACACTGAATCTGTGTCTGAAGGGCAGTGAGGCTGTGAGGAGAAACACTAGATTGTCTTGGCAGGTACACTGGCAAAGTCAGGCAATTACAGAGAAAGAGGAAGCTGATGAACACATTTGATGGTAACAGAGATACCATGCAGGAGAAGACAACAAAGGGATTCCAAAGGTGGCTTGCACAACCATTAACTGATGAATATAAATGAGGAGAGAATATAGATTGACTTCCACATTCAAGTTTCAAAAAGATATCTGTAATAAGATATTTCTTTACTAAACAGTACAGGTAAACTGGAGCCACAACAAAAATGGAAATTTGAGATGCTGTTTTTACAAAGTCCACTGCCAGAACCATATTTCTGCCTGATTAAATAATATGACAGCTCACACTGAAAAAAAAAGTCAGAGATTTCAGTCAGATACTTGGCCTTAAGTGCAAAAATGTTTAGTGGACTACTGAAGAGGGAAATCATCTCACCTTACTTTCCATAATGTCATTCATATGTGTTTCTAGAATTATTTGACTCTATTCACTTAAACGAGGTTTTAGTGGAAACAGGACTCAGGGGAGTCCTGAAAAATATATTTTTCAGAGGATAATGAATAAAGAAGCACTACAGAGTGGCACAGTTTCAAATCTGGAGTCAATAGCAGAGAAGAACACTGATAGTGCCGAAGGGAGCTGCCAAGTCAACAAGGGGGATGGAAAGAAAGAAATAGAGTGGGAATCACAGGTCACTACAGAAAGGGTTCAACACTGATACTGACTGTCTCATACATGGCTAGGGGATGCATTTATACCATCTCAAAAAATCCTGAAATTAAGTGAAAGTAACTTTTGTGCAAATCAGCTAAGGTTTTTATTTCTAAGCTTGATCAGGACTGAATAGAGTGATGCATCTGATTTGGAAAACTTTTCCTGCAGAGAAATATCTCAAAAGGGGTGCTAAGATGATGGTGCCAGACTCTTTTCAGTGGTGCCCAGAAACAGGGCAAGGAGCAATAGCCATAAACTGAAAAACAAAAAGTTTAATTTCAACATGAGGAAGAAATTCTTTCCATATAGGGTGGCAGAACACTGGAACAGCTGCCCAGGGAGGGAATGGAGTCTCCCTCTCTGGGGACATTGCAAACTCATCTGCTCATGTTCTTGGGTGGTCCTGCTGCGGTCTGGTCTCAGAAGTCTCTTCCAAACCCAGCTACTCTGTGATTCTGTGACTCTGCAAATACTCTGCCAGAACTGTTGAATCAGCTCCAGCCCTAATTCAGATCTCCACTGAAAAGCATCTCGGCCTCTTAGCAAATATTATCCTCTGGATCCAGACATGTTGGTGGAGGTGGGAACTCCCAGATTAGTTTATCTCTTTGAGGTTGCCGTCCCATGGACCTGCTGGCAGAGAAGAGTGTGATCACTCTCAGAAGTGCTGAAGAACAGTCAGCTGGTTTGTCTCAGTAAACTAGTTCAGACCCCACAAACAAAACTTTTGTGTAAAGGAGGATGTTCCAAAAGCTCCAGTTTTATCTTGGATTAAATGATGTACCATCTCATCTTTCTGAGTAATTTGGCTACTAACTTGCAAAAGCAAGTTTTTGTAATTACATTCCTGCAAATACTATAGAAATCCAATTAAGTAAGAATTTAAACAAGAAGGATCTTTTTGTAGGCTGTTGTATAGTTTTATTTTGGTCAAAAAATCACTTGGAGAAAAAGGTTTCTAGGCTGGCTCAATGATCTGGAAAGTCTCTTGCAACCTTCACAATTCTGTGATTCTCTTATCTATACCTAATAGTAGAATATATGCAGGTCTCCTATTTATATGTATTTTAAGAGTTGTTATGGTAATCGGACTTATTCAGTATAATTCAGAGTACCAGTGATAGATCATTGTACTAGCAGATGGGGAAGGAACTAGCAATGCTTAAAAAATTAAATAATTCAAGTAAGAGCTGTGAGACTACTTCAAAATGCCATTATGAAATACATTCTAATGAAATTAGTCCTGTTTGGTGTTTGAAAGTTTATTTGATCCTATGAATATTCATGCAAGCTGCAATTTTTTTAGCAGTAACATTCATTTAAAAACTTCAAATGAATCATGCCAATATGTGTTTGCCCTGAAAGTATTGTGAATTCTCAAATGACTCTGTTTGCATTAATTTTCCCATCTATAAAACTTATTCAAGTCCTTTTTCTTGCCCTTTTAAGTGTGATTGTATGGTGGAGACAACAAAATGAATACCCTGAGATTTAAGATGGTAACAGCACTGTATAAACAAAAAATTATAAATAAAGAATGACAAAAGCAACTCCGGCCTGAGGCAGTTAATGAGAAAGTTATGGGCAAGAATGTGATCACATAAAATCCTTTTGAAACAATGTCAGCCAGCATATTTTGTGGAAATAAAATTATTCCTAGGGCCAAGGAGTAAACTCAGAGAGAGGAGCTTTATATTAAATTCATTTTTCAGCCACCTATGGCTAAGAACGGAAATAATGCCCTTTCCTCTTTTCCTACAAGGTTGTACCCCTGCCTCTAAGATGATCAACACTTTTGCTGTAGCAAGTGTAGTATGAGCAGCAGATTGTCTCACCACATTCCTAACAGACGTCAGGACATGGCTTTTAATAAACTTGATGCATTTTCAGCAATTATAATTCTGACAAAACCTCAGCATTGTAACCTAATGTGTGATAAAGCCTTGATTCTGGGAAGCAGAATGCCTGGATCTAAGTGTCAATATTAGGTTACTACCTCTCCTTGCTCTCAGGGCAGCAATTTACAGACACAAAATGCTAAAATGAGAGCTGAACAAAACCACAGCCAGTATCTGAGCTGGGGGATCCTGGTCTGGGGAACAAAAATCCAGGTTGATGCAAACGCAGACCCAACACCAGTGACGGAAGAGTTGGTGTATGAAGTATTACAGATGCTTCAGCCCTAAGGTTTTGGGGGAAAATAGGGAATTTTTCCCTATTTGGGGAAACTTACTTCAAGTGTCATTCCTTGCAGAAAATATTGATAGGCCTTGACGTGCTCCCAGAGGGTTATGAGAGCTGTGTGACATCATTGTGAGGCCTCTCATCATAATCTTCAGGAAGAGACTGAGGAGGTCGAGGGACATCCTGGAAGTCTGGAACTGGCTAATATCACTCCCGTGATGTAAAAGGACCACTCAAAGGAGAATCCAGGAAATTAAAGGCCCATTAGTCTTGCTTCATTCTGTGGGGAAATTATGAAAGGAATTCTCCCAGAGGCTGTCAAAAGTTAAATGAAGGAAAAGCACAAAGGCAGATGGTGCTTGACAAATCCAGTTGCCACCCATCACAATGTATCCTGTTCAGCTGATGTGGGCATTGCCTATCTGGATTTCTCCAAAAGTTTCAATATGCTTTCCCCCAGCCTCCTTCTAGAGAAGCCGGTATGTTACTGTCTTCACAATGGTCCATGGTCTGGGTCACCTCACTGTGTCATTCCAGTGCCTGACTGGAATGTGGAGCACTGGAAAGATGGAGAGAGACTCTTGACAAGGGCCTGGAGTGACAGGACAAGAGGTAACAGCTTAAAAATGAAAAAGGGATTGGAATTGGATTGGATACTGGAAAGGAATTTTTCCCTGTGAGGGTGGTGAGGCCCTGGAACAGGCTGCCCAGAAAAGCTGTGGCTTCCCCAACCCTGGAACTGTCTAAAACCAGGCTGGATGGGGCTCTGAGCAACCTCGGCCAGTGGAAGGTGTCCCTGCCCATTGCAGGGGGTGGGAGAGAACAAGCATTAAGGTCTCTTCCAACCCAAACCATTCCATGATGTTATGATTCTGTGATCCTTGATATCACTTTCAACTTCACATTCTATGATTTTCCAGGAGAGTAACTGGTTCCTTAGCACAAAATAAATAAATAATCCTGGAGGAGAAAAATTAAGTTGTTGTTTTTTTTTTTCTCCTCCTCTAGAGCCTCAGAGTTACACATAGAATTATGTTAGAATTACAGAGGAGCTGGTATTCACTTTGCTTTAAGGTGAACATCTCCCACTGCTGGCATTTGGGTTCATCTCATACCCCCAAACTCTAAAACTGGTTGCCTTTAATAGACCCCCTCTGCTCTGGCTCTGCCCAGGCTGGACTCCCAGCCACCACTGCTAGAGATCTCAAACCTTCATGAGCCAGGCCCTGACCTCCTACCAGTCAGGAGGAGGAGGAAGGAGTAGGAATAGCAGTTTTAAACACAGCACTTTTAACCCCCAGTGCTCAGTCTGTCCTGGCAGAAGAGACTAAGAGGTAAAACAATCAGGTAAAAATATTAAGGGATTGACTTTCTAATTATCAGTCAGGAAGATGGAATACTGGGAAAATTGAACCGTGGTTTGCAAATGGATTAAATTGTTTTTGTGTGAGAGGTATCTTAAGATCTTGAAATTGCTTTTTTCAGAACCATCTCCTCTTGATAATATAGATGAATAATAATGAGAAAATAATGAGGACAGGTGAGCTCCAAACAATCCACTTTGTTTAGAACAGAGAAGTACCACATATTCCTGCCAGGCTTGTCATTTAGATGGAGATTTATTATAATGAAGAAATTGAATCATGTCCTTTGATACTGAATTATAAGAAAGAGAATTTTGAAATTACTCTTAAAAATGTCAAGAAACACATTTCCCCAGAACATGGTGAAAAAGCAGAGCATGATGCAGAAAAACCCACCAAAGAAATGTCTCTCAATCATGCCCATTAGCTAGAGAAATTTAGCCTTTTCCACTTCACATAGCACTCTCAAATGTAAAAATAATGACACAGTAGCACTGCATGCTGAGTGGATAAAGAAGTTTGGACCCCATCCTCTTTCAGCTGAAAGATGGCTAAATATCTTATGCTCCTTTAATGATGTGTCTATTTTAGGCACAGCCAGGGCCTAAAAGCTCATGGACTTCCCACAAAGCACCTCATTTTTCCAGACCCGTTAATCCAGTCTGTGCCCAACTACCAGAAATGTAGGCTTTGTTTCATTTAATTGGCAACAAAGACAAAGAAGAGACTCAGCTCAGGTGTTTTCTGTCAGCCTTCTCTTATGAAACCAGACAGAATGATCAGAGCACAGGTGATATCAGGTCAGGTATGGTATATTCCTCTCAGGTTTCAACTGTTTTTCTTTGCAAGCAGCAACCATCAGTTTGGTCAGAGAAGCAAGTGTCTGGGTTTTAGAAGACAGGTGTCTGCTAGGGAGGGGAGGAGCCTCCCTTGGGATGAAAGAATGTAGATCCCCTCCCTCCGAATTATTATAATTCTGAAATCAAGGGGCTTTCAGGCAGAGATCTGGGGATAGGAATAACAGTTCTTTACTAGTATAACCAGGCAAACAAACAACAATAACTACAGCATTAACAAGAAAACAGAACCAGGGGCCTCATGACAGCTTTCTCGGCTGAGACAGGATGGAGGAGAGGCTTTGTTTTCACAAACCCCTCGGGCAGTCCGTCCCGGTGCTCCTGCAGGGCTCCGAGGAACAGTCGGCTGGAACAGCAGGGATGAGCTGAGATCCTGGGCCGGTGGCTGAGGTGTATCAGCAGCTCCGCGACGGTGACTGGCACTGCCACACGTCCCGGCAGGACAGGGGGTGCGAGGCCACCAACAAAGAGGGGAGAAGGGGAAGAAGCAGCAGCTCCGTCTGGGTGATGGTGAAATTCCCTTCTCTCCAACAAAGCAGCTCTGCCCCCAACGTGTCCTCCAAAGCTGAAGAAAACCCGCCAAACTGTCCCCATCCTCCTTTTCCTGTCCCCTTCTCCCCCTGGGCCCAGCTACTCTTTGTCTTTTGTCAAGCACCCACCAAGTACCCACAGTTAGGTTGTCCCCACAACTAATGGATAAAAATTCCATGGGCAAGCCAGAACTAAAAAAAAAAAGGACACCTAACCCCCAACAGCAGGAACAAAAATATGTAGAGTAAAATCAGCAATGTGATTCAACACTTAAGAAAGTTGTCTGATACTGGGCTAGGGGAACACATTCAGAAATTGTGAGAGGGATGGTCATGCGTGGCTCTAGTCTGGAAAAAGGGAGTGAGAAGGAATTATGCTCTCAGGACACTGTTTAGCATCTGAGATGGGTGTGAAAGGGCTGCATGGCTTGATTTGGTATTTCTTGGAAATGTCTTCATATGGATGTGAAGGAATGAAGCACTGGCATAGAAAACCCCTCTGGTTCAGAGACAGGGAGATTGGATGTTCTTCTTGAGGCCAGCAGGAGGGAAGAGCCCTTCAAAGAAAGAAGTAGGGACTTTTCAAAAGGCACAGTGCTGCTGTTATAAATGGAAAGGCAAAATCGAGGTTAAATAAAAAGAGCAATTTATTATAACACAATTTCAATGAAGAACAAATGACGGGAAAAAACCACAATAAAATAGGCAGCGCAGTGCTGGGTGGACAGGGTCTATACCCAAAGGTATAGGTGTTCCCAAATCCACGATCAAGGGTTCTCTGGCCTGGGTTTTTATAGGAAGTTTATGTCCCGAGGCTAAATTCCAAGCAGGCACCATTCACCAAAAAGTCCTTGATTGTTGGAAGAATAGATTTCCTGGCATTGGAGAATAGAGTCAATAGACGTTCGGGCAGAGTCTCCTCATATGTAAAGAGGTTCAGGATGTCTTTTTGATTTCATTTTGGTCCGGGCCATTAAGGCGGAGTGGTTGGGTCCGGCTTGGAGCGGAGTGATATCTCGGCTGGGTTCTCTCCCTTTGTCTAGTCTGATCACTTCTCCAACGATGGTTGGCAGGGCGGGGGTGTTCAGGTCCTGCGATGAGTATCTTGTCCAGGCTCGTTCTTTTGTTAGTTTGATGGCCCATGTCTTGCTCATTCTTTTTGGTTAATGGGCGCTGCCTATGCTCGTTATCTGGGTGCTGGCCGAAACTGTTGTTTCCTGGAGGGGAATTCGCTACTAGATCTGGGGAAGGACTTTTTACCACATTACATTTTATATTTTATATTATTATAACAATACATATATCTTATTTATACCCTTTACGAATTTTTATTCATAAGTTAATTTATCACACTGCTACCAGATTTCTTTTTTACTCCTCTGCATCTTGCCAGGTATGATGAAGTCTTTCACCTTTAACCTGCAGAGGTTCTTCACTAGGTTTCAAAATTTCACTCAGTTCTGAAAAACCTGCAAAACCCCCCTTGGTTTGGATGGTTCTACTTTGCATTTTGGCATTCAAGCAGCAGTATTTCAGTCTGGCCCTACCAGTCACATGCATCAGAATGTGAAGTGACACCTTGCCTTGCCAGAAATCTGAATGATTTTGATATTCCCTTCCCTCAATCTGGAAAGACAGTAGCCTGTGTGACTCCTTCTCTGGGAAAAGTATTCTGTGTGGGAAGGGAGGGTGAAAACAGCATTTTAAACCTAGGGAAGAAATTTCTAGAACAGTCTTTAGAGGATTCACTTAATCCTTGGGAGAAAACCCTTTTCTGCTGTCAAAAACTGTGCAAGTTACAGAGCGTGTCACACAGACACATAAATCTTTTGTGCCTGCCTGTGGGTGACCCACTGAGGAGCCACTAGTGAGACTGCAGGTAAAGTCCTTTAAACACAAGCTTCTTCTGCTACCTTTTATGTAGAGTACCCTCATTTAGCCCTAAGTGTGTGAGTTATCATAGCTTATTTAGACATATGTTAGAAAGTCTTGGCATTTCTTCGGCTTTTTACCCCAGTTGTCATTTTCCCAAGCAATCATGTAGCCCACAGACTTGGATGCTGCAGGGTTTCTATCTCATCCACTGTAAGGCATTCAACACACATTCACATGAAAATTCCTTAGTAGATTCATGCCAGTACAAAAAAAATCCAAACCCCAGTGTTCCATGATGCAGAATAGAATTAACCTGTTATTTTAAGTTCAGAAAAAGCCAATCCATCCACACTTCTTGAAGATAAAATTACTGAGGCTCTGAAAATTAATTTCCTGTTTAGCAGTGAAATAATTGAAAGACTGAAGTTGCTCAAGAGATTAGAAGGCTGTCTACTGGTTCTGTCTGTGAACAGACTTTCATGCAAAATGCCTTGCAGAAATATTTTTTGTCACTTACACATTTTCTTAGAAACAGAAATGTAAAGTAGTCACTGCAAAATGCACACTAAATAATATGATTGGTATAATTGCCTGAAAGTGGATGGCTATTCTTAAACGATCACAACATTGCAAACCTCTGAGGCAGAACATTTCTGTATTTGTACTTTGTGTGCACAGCTTGGAAAAATTTTTTTTCAACATTTTCACTGTCATCATCCACCATCTCTCCACCATCTAGAGCCCCCCACAAAGGGCTGGGAGGCTCCAGGATACATGGGAATGATACCCTGCTTCTGCATTATTCTGTAGAGGCAGAAAGACCAGGGCAACAAGAAATAAGTTCTTGTTCTAGAAAAGAGAAACACCTGGTTTTTCAGAAATCTCTCCATTTGAAAATCTTGCACTTAAGGCTAAATCTGTCTAGGATGGCTGCAACATCCTTAGATACATCTGTCGGTCTTGCGTCTCTAAAAGTTTTAATTTTCTGCATTGATAGGCCCACTATTATTATTTGTGCTGTTGCAGAACATGAACCAGGTCTCATAAAGCACTGAGTGGTTGCCTAGAAGAAGAGCTAGGAAGCCAAGCCACAGTGTACAGGAGACTCGGAAAGGAATCTTGGTTTCATCTTTTACTTGTCAGATCTGACATTGGTGGGTTTTGGCATTTTTATGTTCTCCACACCTCAATTTATGCACCAGAAATTTTCTTATATAATCAATGAGGAAAGAGAAGTTTCTCCAGTCGTGGTGCAGAACAGGATCCTAACCTTGGGTGTTTCTCTGCCCTGTGGAAGAAAATCTTTCTCTGTGCTGAGCATTTAGGAAGACTAAGCAAGCCAAACCCCATCGTACAAACGCCTTTCTATCTTCTCTGGGTCCTGAATGCCTACTTGTGAAGTAGGAATTAATATTCATTTTCCTCACAGAGAATAAACTAGGAGGTGCCCATATAGATTCATGGTAGGACCACTAAAATATGGTTGTATATTTGTATATATACTTATATTTTTATAATATATTGCTGTATATTTGCTTTTCAGCTTTGAAAATGAATTCTTTCTTATTGTGTATAGCAGGTATTAGGATACTTCAACCTCTAAATTTAGACATTTTTTGCTTTTCACAGAAAAAAATAACGAAGATTGAAATAATTTTCCTTATAAAGACTTGTAGAGTTTAGAAGCAAAAAGAAAATGTAGAAGAAATAACATAACTGAGTCAGTTCAGTTTCCTAGAGTATACTTATTTCTCTGTGCAAAGCAGGAACAGTAATAGATAAAGGAGTTCACCCATATTAACCAGAAAGTGGAGCTAACAGCAAATGGGAAAAAAAACAGATTATGCTCACCAAACTGTTGAAGACAAGCAAGAAAAAAAGTTCATTGTTTTGTCATTGACTTCAAGGGGATTGAGCAAGGCTGCAGTTTGGTTATCTGTAAATAGCGGGGGTTGAGTGAAGGTGGTCATGGCTCTTGCAGATTCAGAACAGGCAGTGCCAAGAATGGCCAAGAAAATAATGAACTATGTTGCAATGAGACATTTAATACACCTGGATGTGCACAATCCTTTATTTTGTAGACAACCTGCGTAGCTTCAGCACAGGGAAAATGTCTTTAAGAATCTGCTGGGGGACTGTATTTGAAAGAGATCTTACAGATATAAGTACTACTTACTCCTGGTGTTCTTGCTGATATTTTTGGTCAGAACTTTCCTAGGTAGATGGTGCTCAGACTTATCCTGCTGAGGATCTGGTGACTCATGTGATAAAACACAACAATCTGATATGACCTGTAAAGTCATTGATTTTTTAATGAGGTCTATGCATAAAAAGGGGACTAGTGGTGAAAGAAACACTATCTTGACTTTTGGCCACACAGTTTGTATTCAGTCCTCATCTCCTCAAATATGCCTCAATTCTCTTCTCTACCGTTGCTGAAAAGTAAGATTATTCAGGCATTGCCCCTTTCAATGGCCTCCATATAAGTAGCTTATCTGCACAATGAATTGCTTAGCCTGAGAGACAAGATTTAGAGGCTGGGCAGAGCACCATTGCATTCATTTCTCTAGTACAATCCTTTTTATCAGCATCCTCCAGTCTTGCTTCACTCTCTGTGGAAAATAATGAATTGAGCAAATATTTTTAAAGAATATTTTCTATTTAACAAATCATGGTTTCTGTTGTTAGCGTCCTGAGCAGTGGTGGAAGACAGAGTGACTTTCTAGGTGGCAAAATAGCCATTAGGCTGATAAATCAAACTTTTATAGGACATTTCACATTTTCTTTTGTCAGCTGTCCAGGTTACTTTGAACTTGGACTTGAATTCTCTTACCAGCACCCCACCACTCCCCAGCTTAGCCACAGGTAATATGGTATGTTCAAGGTAGTCTCAGCTCTTTCGTGAAGCCAATTTGTGGGATTTTGTTTGCTCCAAGAGAATTTTGGAGTTCAAAGCCTCAGTCTCCAATAACTGCCTTCAAAATCCTGAGGAAAAGCGAGGAAAACCTGTGGCTGGAAGCACAACTCACAGAGCCCAGTTTGTCTGTGGAATGACTCTCTGAAATTCTTGTTGCAGAGGGATCTGACCACTGTTTTCATTTCCATATGCATATTCATTTATATGCACAAGTAAAAAAAATAGCCCACTCAGCTTATTTACACACAGTTCTCCCCAGTTGATCTGTTGTTTTCTCCTCTGTCTTGAAGGTCTGCAAGGCTTGTTATTTGATCTCTAGGAACTGTCTGAGTCAAGAAGGCAGCTTTGCTCTTCATCTCCCGGGAGGCAGCGCTTTTTTCAAACCAGATCACAAAAAATAGTAGCAACTTGTTGGAAAGAAGGAAAAGTAGACATTAATCACTGGCAGGAAGAAGAGAGAACATCCTTTAAAGATGGTTTATCCTTTAATTCACAGACTAATGCACATTTTCTTTAGCTATGATGCATTGGAGATGTGGAGCTTCAGCTGGTGTGTCACAGCTGTGTCACCTCCAGGCATCAGGGCCTGTGAAGGGGGATTCCTCTCAGTTTGTAGTTTGGGCAGCTGCTGGTGTGAAGTTGTCAAATATCACAACTATAAAACGTCTGAAAGTTAATCAGTCTACCAAGTGCAGTTTTGTCCTTCTTTCACGCATAAACCTCACTTCACATTAGATTAGCAAGTGCAGAGATGAGTGGGTAATGTATAATGAACAATTAGTCTAATTGTGTCTGTTATGAGGCGAGGATGAAGTGCTGAGACTGGATCTCTGAAATAATTCATATATTCCTAGTAAACAATTTTGCCATGTGAATGTCCTGTAATTCATTGTGAATTGTTGAGCTTCAGCCATGGTGATGGTTGCTAAGTTATAGAAGTCACTGGGATTATTTGTGTTTCTCTAATTAGATTATTTGTGAGTCCAGACTAAACATGGTGAATTTAAATTTTTAGAACTGAAAACATCATCACAGTGGAATAATAACTGGAAACTGAACATTTGAACTCAATATATTTGGCATTAAAGTAAAGTCATTTGGATAACTGGAAAATTAATACAGAAGACTGATACACATCATTATATTTACCTTTTTTCCAATGAGAAGGCTATTTAATGAAAATGTTTTTATTCCTCCAGGTATAACAAAACTTCTTTTAGCATCTGCATTTAATTTCTATGTTGCTCATGGAGGTCTATTCCATTAATTAACTGTTCACTTGTGGAGTTTGCCAAGGTCCCAGACAGTGACATAAAACCCTGTCTGAAATGAAATTTAAATATTACACCAATGTCACCAGCACTGTGATTTCATCCTTTGTACAGAGTGCCTTCATATCACAGGAGAATCATATTTGGATCTAGGTTTGATGCTGCAAAGCAAAATATTGGGATTTCTGGAAGTGGAAAGAGAAAAGCAGAGTGAGTAAAGGCCAGTGGAAGAGTTCCTAGAGGTCCTCAAGTGTCCTACAGTGCCAGTGTCAGATCGCAATGATTGAATCATGCCTGGATGGTGGCTTGAGCTGCTTAGAGAAAGTGATTTATCCCACTGAAATGTTCTGGCTGTACATCTGAGCCTGTCTGCTGCTTTATCACCTTCACCTCATGCAGTTTTAAAAAGTCTGGCTTTCCTTCCCTTGGTATTTCAGCACTGGCTGCTGTCAGGTGTGCCCCCAGATCATTGATAAGGGAGTTTTCCCTAGGATGCTTCTTTCCTGCCTGTTTGTAGGGATGATAAAGGCTCTCAGCATTAGGGCATCCTTCCCCTGTGTAATGTGTCAAATCCATAGCAAGGAGACTTCTAACCAAAGGGTTTTGATGCATCTAGAACCTGTCATGGTCAGTTATTTACCTGTGCCATTAAGATCCAGCTCACAGATGGATGCAATTGGGCGCCTGAGTAGATTATTTTTCACCCTGCCCTTTTTTTTTTCCCTTTTGTTTTTCTTTTAGTTATGTTTTTGTTTTGTTTTGTGGTGTTGTTGTTGTTTTTTGGTTATTTTTTGTTTCATTTTTTATAATTTAGTAATCAAACCAAACATTTTTTCTTATGTCACTGCTGGTTTATAAAGGCCAATCAGCATATGTGAATCTAAGAATTCTGGTAATAAAGGGCATCCATATGCTCAGAAAGAAATTAATTTTTTTCTTTGCTTCGGCCACAGCACTGTAGCTGTGGCATTTCTAAAAAGCTGTGGATTGTTAAGAGGGAAAGGAATGATAATTTACAGGTCCTCACAGCTCATGGGGTGGTTTTCATCAATCATCACCCCAAGTTCTTCTCTCAGAGTTTCTCTGTCCAGGTCCCTCTGGATCCATCCCTTCCCCCCCAGCCTGTGACTGCACCCCACTGCTCGGTGTCATCAGTGAACTTTCTAAGGATGCCACGATCCCACCATCCATGTCACCAACAAAGATGTTGAACAGTATCATGTGGATCTTGTCTCAGACTTCTCAGGTTCATGTTCTTATTTGGGACATTAATTTCTCCTTCCTGGGTCAGCTCTGTGTGTCAGTGATGGATGAGATCAGGTTACAAACCTGCACACAGTCATTAACTCACCACACCAAGTGTCACACAGGATGGATGAATTCAATAAGAAGTGAGCTCTGATTTAACTCTGGTTTATCTCTGGTACTCCTGATGAGACCTACCAAGCCAAATTCCAGATCAAATGTTCAGGTGCATCTGTAAGGACTTTCTGTACCAGTTAACTGTTTAGTTTACAGTTTTACAAACCCAGCAGATAATTCAAGATGCCAGGAGCTTCAGGAGTCCATTGTAACAGGGGCTGTTTGAAAGTCAGAAAGTGAATGTTGCTTTTCAGAGATTATTAAAACTTTTCAATTCCCTCCATAAAATATTCAGGAGAGTCCAACAGAGATTTAAATTAAAACACATTGTACACATTTTAGTGGTTACCACCTGTGACCTGGCTGCTTGCGTCACTGATGTAATGGTGTTTTGGGGAATGCGGTTCCCTGGGGTTGCTCTGTAATTGGCTCCTGCGCTTTGTCCTTAACATGCTTCCAGCATGATTTGGGCAGATGCAGATCCCTCTTAACCAAATCTTATGTTGATACTGTTTGTAAGAAATACTGTCTTGTGACACAGGGACAGCAGGTTGGCCTTGCTGCTGTGCTGCCTGGATTCCCCATGGGTGGTGATGCCCTCGTCCTCACGAGACTGTACTGAGACGGACCAGGGCTGCATGAAGGACAGTGCAGTTTTTGTCAGTCCCACCAAATGCTGAAGCCTCTTGTACAAAATCACAAAGGTAGTTTTAAATAAATTCCTGGAATCCTAGAGTCACAGACTGGTTTGGGTTGGGAGGGACCTTAAAAAGGTCATCCAATCTCACCCAGTGCCCTGGGCAGGGACACCTTCCACTATCCTAGGTTGCTCCAAGCCCCATCCAACCTGACTTTGAACAATTCCCGGGATGGATCCTTTTTCTGCACAGCAAGCATCAGGAGTGTGTCAAATGCAGCCTATTTTGGAATATCCATGGGTCTTCTCATAAGGGTACCTGAATACTTCCTGATTCCTACAGAACTAAATCCCAACAAAGCCTGTGAGACTCAAGAAAGGTATAATTCATTTTCTACAGATGAGAAACACAGTAGGTTAATTGTAAATTCTCTTTAGCAAATTACCTCAAAATCATGCAGTAATGGATGTTATTTTCACCAACATCTTTATTACAACATCTCTTTGAGTCCAGTGCCTAACAGAGGCTCCAGGAGATCAGATAATGAGTGTGCAGTCACAATACACAGCTCCACACACGACTTTGTCTGTGTGGTTCTATCCCAGAGTCAGGAGAAGAGATCATTCCCACCCCATCTGTCAACAACCAGGGGTATCTGTTGGCATTTTCTGATGGCAGCATGTGTCCAGTGGGGATCCATGGGCATAATTTTGTGCCTCCAGGTGGTTTTGTTGGTTCATGTCAAGGCTGAAGTTGTAGAGGCAGAAATTGAGTCAGTGTTCCCTTTTGACTATAGTTTATTTCTTGGGTAAAGTAAATTTCTTTCACTTATTTGCTGGAAAGGTAAAACAACCAAGGATCATTTAGAGATTTTTTTTTTCCCCCTCAGGTTGCTTTTACAGCATCTTCCTGATGGTAAAATATTGATTTATGGGATACAAAGTGACAGCCTGCTGCAAAAGAATCACCACCATTTTTTCAATGCAAAAGCTGTAAAAGCAAAAATTGTTGATCTGCTTCTAAAATTCAAGATAATTCCTTTCATAAAATCATATCACATCAGGTTCCTGTGGCTTTACCCATTCAATCTGAATTTCTAAGCACTAAAGAAATCTCATTATTGAGAAGTAAACTAGCAGCTCCCTGGTAAAATGGTCACAGCAGTGTGATATAGAGCCTGTACCACATTCAGGAGAATATGCTCATCACTTATCCATGAGGCTCATGATGCTTAAATGCCACTTACAACAGAGCTCCTGATCTGGCAGCCCTTCTGCTTCCCCTTTTTGCCTTTAATAAAGCAAAGGTTAAAAGGCTTACAAGAGCTATTACTTTGAAAGTCATGTTTCCCGCAAGTGTGCCTTGCAATGACACAGGGAACATGAATTTTATGAGAATACTTAACTCTGTGGACTTGGATGTCCATGTCTCGGCAACCCCAAAAAATGTTTAAATATGTCTCTGAGGTTTTCTTCCTAATACCATACCAGTCATTTTAGCTTTCCATCCATCCCCACCTCCCTTTCAGCCCAACTTACTAGTTTTTGGGTTTTTTTCTGTTCTTTTCCTCAGTTCTCCCAATATGCCTTTTAACCCATCTCACTCACCTCAGACTGCAGTCAGATCTTCCTTTTCTCCACACTTCAGCAGTATCCCACAGTTATTTTGATTGTTCAAATCAGAAGAATTTAAAGATCTTGCTTTGATTTTTCTCTCAGTCTGATTTGCTTTAGACTTGGTTTTAAATGATGATTTGTAGAAGGGTTGTAAACAGTATTAAAAAAGGTTCTTTCAAGGCTTTTAGTTCTCTTTTGTTGTTTGTTTGTTTTTTTTTATGAAGAGAAATCTGTTACATAAGTGATCTAGCATAAGAACAGTCAAAAAGTAAATAGATGGGGAATTCCTGAGAACTGTAGAACAAAGGTGTCTAATGGGAGGTTGCCTCAAAGGAAATATGGGAAAAAGAAAAAAAACAGGGGAATACCATGAGGAATACCTTGCCCAATTTATTCCTACATGTCTGCAATTCTGCACACAAAAGGATCCTGTGCACAAGATTACACAACTGCAGTGTGCACATGGGGACACCCCCTTGAGACTTTGAGACCCCCTGACAGGGAAGAGGAATGAGTATGTTAAGAATGGGCCAGGACTTCTGGACTGCAGAAATATCTGTTGAAAGTATTGAAGAATATCTGTTGCATTGGTGGTATGGGTCAGTGGGGGAGGTGATCATGGTTGTATTTTCAGACAAACTAAATTAAGGGAGAGGGTATATGCCAGTGGAGGAGCTGTAGGTCAGCAGTTAGTGAGAGGAGATAGGAAAAGCTTTTTGGTCTGAGCAGTTACAGTTGTAAAAGCTCCAGGCATAGGCATAGAACAAGAGCCCTATTCAGTCCTCCTGAATTCAGTTTTTCTTTCTGCCAGAGACATCTGAGAGCTTTCCTGTTTTCTATCCTCTCCATGTGAACATACACACATGCACACACACGAACACACTCACTCGCTCTCTCCCTTCCAGGCTCCCACAGGTCTTTGAAGGCTTTACTTATCTTTGTACTTTCAGAACTGAAACTAAAACAGTTCTGACACCTGAAAGCATATTCAGTTTGCTGCATTGTAATTTTTACCTTTTGCTGCTCACTGCTGTTCCCTGAAAGCAGCACACAAATGCTTACCCCTTAAAAGATATATTTCTGGTAAGAATGTAGACATATTCAGGGGAAAAATTTGAGTTATTACTGATTAGTGAAAAATGTCCCACTCTGTATAGATATTTTTTCCCCTAGGAGATGATGCAGTGACACACTGTCTGTGTGCTCCTTTTTGAAAAGTATATGCAGGGTCTTGGTCATTTGTGCTTTTCTTTGCTTTTCTATTCCTAGAGTTAGGCAAGACTTTGTCTGTGCTCCCATTTGTGGGTAGGTGGACTAGATAGTCTCATAAAATTTAGTTTTTAGCTCTATTTGGGTTTTGACGTGAATATGCAAATGGAATCTTTGCATCACAAGTACTAACATACAAATAGGAAAAAAAAGCTTTGCCTGCATTCAGTTTTCTTATTTTTTACATGGTAGCAAAATCACAAGTGATCTATTAAGCAGACAGAATAAAGTTTCTGGATGATACTGAGCTTGTCCTCTAAAATGGGTGTAAATTCACTCCTTTTTAGGAGTGAATTGGGAATATACATGTCAAAACAATGCAAAACCCAAGTTGTGCAGCTGTTGACATTCTGCTCAGCTCTCCTCATCCAGTGCCAACTTCCAACAGGTTTCACAATCTGGGCAGTGATAAAAAGAGGGAGAAAGAAGGCTGATAATTTCTCCCATAATTTCCACCTACAATCCCAGAGAGTGAAGGAGAAATGAAGCCATAAATAGCAAGAAAGATTTGTCTGACTGTGCAAGATCAGAGCACTGATTTAGCCTTGATTGGGCTCCCCACTGCTTTCCTTTCGTTATTTATGTCAGGTTAACCTCTCATTTTCAGCAATGACATCTGTTCCCTATCTACTCATTTCAGGGAACATACTGCGGTTTTCATTTTCTCAGCTGTTTTTCCTTCTTCAGATTACTTTGGAGCAAAGCTGCTGGGGTGGGTTTTATTTGAATGATGCCTAATTCTAAATGAATGTGCTTGGTTTGAGATAGGACACAGGATGCAGTGCAGTACATTCCATAAAACCTACCAAACACGTACTAAACGGAATCAAAACCATCAGGACCTAATGGAGGAAGCAAAGACAGAAGAGAATACAGGCTGAGCTATGGGTGCTAAATTCTGACAGTGCCTGTACAGATTACAGGCCGCA
>NC_031773.1:61408367-61408758 GCF_001522545.3 Parus major
TCAGTATTTCTGAAGATGCCATACGTGCTTTATTTCAGTGGATAACAGAGCAAGGTTTTGCTGTGACTATGGACAATGCCTTTGATCTCGAAGTTTGGTTGTCAATAGGGGACCGTTTATGGTCCGAATTGACTGGGGGAGATACCAGTGTGTGCAACCTGGCAGTCACCTGGGGGGCGCTTTTTAAGGCGTTGGAACGGAGCCAGACTGAGGACAGTGAGGCCGGGGTAGCCGCGGAGCCTCCGCCGGCCCCTCCAGGACCGGCGCCACGAGTACCTGCCAGCACGGCCACGGAGAACCTTTTCTCCAGCTTCGCCGCGTTCTCCGCAGCACCTACATCAGCCCCGCAGGCACCGGCT
This sequence comes from Parus major, assembly GCF_001522545.3. Classification (NCBI taxonomy): domain Eukaryota; kingdom Metazoa; phylum Chordata; class Aves; order Passeriformes; family Paridae; genus Parus; species Parus major. The sequence continues at coordinate 61,408,727 of NC_031773.1, forward strand.
CTACCGGCACTGCGAGAGCTGCCTCCGCCCGC
>NC_031773.1:61410116-61505592 GCF_001522545.3 Parus major
ATCTGTCTCTAAAGCAGGCCTGCAAGCAATAAACTGAGGGATCCTCTTGTTCTGACTCCCTCGAGAGTCTGTGTCGTTCTTCCGGCCATTCCCAATCGGAACGACACTGAGCACCTGAGAGCACGGAGGTGGAAGCTCCCAGACCCGTGGGCAGGTCTGTTCCACATGAGAAAAAAGCAATCGTGGAATACCATGAAGCTGCACAAAACAGGCAGGTGAAATGTCACCCTCAGGTGTCTCAGCAGAATCCTACATCCACTTGATGCTAGAATCTGCTTTTGGTCATCACTTGGTCCAATGAGGTCTTACAGCTCTATTTCTGAATTTAGATTAGTCATTCTCAGTGTGAATAGGGTCTGTTTTCAAAGGAAGCCTTTGTAAGACAGTTGGGTGGTTCCTCTCTCTCCTCTCTCTTCTCTCCCCTCCCCTCCCCTCTATTATCTCTGTATTTCACTCTAGGTTTATTCTACTGCTATAAACCTTTGCTGCTCAGGGAAATTAACATTACAAAAGCAAAGACTCAAAATCTTTGTGGAATTTCTCTGACTCTTATCTTCAGAAGGGAAGTAATGATAACCATTGCTATCCCATTGTGTATGTTGTTAAATCATCCAGGCCATGTAACAAACTCGCAAGCTGAAGGCTTTTAAAATAATCCAAACATCTCATAGCAAAGCTTGTCTCCAAAGTATTCAAATTTTACCCAAATCCTCACAACTTCCTTCATAAAAAGGTTTTAACTTATTCAAGAATTAAATTAAAATATACAATATGTACCGCACCTCCAAAAGAATCCTTTCCCTTGTGCATATTTCCAATTAAGGGACACTCTTGAGTTGAATGACAGCTTAATGGCTGCCACTGAAACTACCCAAGTCATTTATTGTCTAATATTTCTCTACTGTGTTGTATAAGGTATTAAACATAATTGAATACATGTTAAGAAAAATGTGTTCAGGCATAATTACACAAAAAGATTTCTGTGGAGGCTTCACATGGATGGGAAATGTCTGTGTGTATCTATTTTAAAAGAACTTAATGAGATGATGCACTTAAAGAAAATTTTAAAGATCATTTTCTCGTTTGCTAGAGCACACTTTTCCCCTGGCTTCTTCAATCTCTAGTACTTCCAGCTGTTCCTAATGGTTTTCCCAATGAAGCAGCTGTGTTTATGGGACTCTCTTATACTGAGATGTCTGGGTTACAAAATGTTCAATGTAGTCACGTGCTTCTCCCTGTGACAAACTCAAAAAAAAATCCAGGCATTTTTGTCTTATTTAAATCTCCAGTTACCCATTGAAATTAATGTTTAATAGAAAACTGACATGACTTTATCCAAGTATAGCTGAAAAGAAGCATAGATAAACTTCAGTCAAGAATTAAATCCTTCTCTGTTTTTGTGACATTCACCTGTTCTGGCATCAGGTTTTCAGACTCACAGCATAAGAAAAATCTTGACTTGAAAAATCAGGGATAAACTGATCCCAAAACTATGTCACCCCACAACTGGTTTTCTTCAGGGATGCACTACTTCCCCCAGTTCCAGGAGGCTGTATTACCTTTAAAGCCTTGAATCTTCAGCTTAGTCCCAGGTGCCTCCTGGTTTCACTAATGGTTTTTTCACTATACTTTTCCGAAGTCAGAGAAAACAAGACACATGGGTCTTGCATAATTTTTAATTTCCCCATAGAGTTATAAAAAAGTTTAAGAACCAATGCTAGTAGATCAATGCTGGTACTGCTGGAACCCAAATTAGCTTCAGCCCTGTGCCATATGCCAATTAGCAAAGACAAAAATGGAAGCAATATTTAAGTATGCCAATCTTTGCCATCTCTTTTATATGAAATTCCACTTCAAAGCACCTTTCTTGTTTGTTACAAGATCACTTTCATAAGCATCTAGCAAATTGTCCTGGGTTGATTATGATGTTAAATTGTATCCCCATTCGTCCACCTAACCCAGACACAGGTTCTGTATTCTTAAAATTCCATCTGAGAGTAAAAGTGAGTGGAAAAGAAGCACCGAGTCTGTTATCAGAGACTGTACTTGCTCCCCCCACATCGGGAGTTTTGACTACAGCACAGACAGACAACAAGACACAGATCGCCTTGGCTTTCCAACTAGCCGGAGCAGAGAGGTCTTCCTGGACTGTTTTCTTTCCCTTTTCTGAAACTAATCGAACCTGCTCTGGACTGGGGACTCGGGGGAGCACCGGGAGCTTGCACCCGTGGACTACCGGGAGCCCAGCCTGGGCAGCGGCATTTTCCAGCGCCAGAGGGACTGATAACAGAGCGAACACCCACAGGAAAGAGACCCTCTGAAGTTTGTCATCTCTTCTGAAGGGCGAGAGGTTTTGTAACTTGATATCATTCATTTTTGTGCTGGGTAGTGCTGTGCCTGTGAAATAAACAGGTTTTTTCCACTTCTCTCAGAGAAATCTCTTCCCGAACCGGTTGGGGGGTGGGGGAGAAGGGCCACGTGGGTTTGCTTCCCGTGGGGGGGAGCCCCACTGGAGGTTTTCTCCTAAATTTGCCCTAAACCAGGACACAAATGTAACTAAAAATGAGTATTTTGTTATTCCTTCATGCCTCTCTCCTTAGCTGCTGAGAATCTTTTATTCCTTTTGTCCCTGGTAGCTCTTCAGGATGACAGTATACAGTTCTCTCCTTGCTTTCATCTCCTTATTTTTATTCATTTATTGCTTTGAGTTTTTTATTTTCCTCATCTTTTGCACCTTATTTTTTTAGTCACTTCCATTATAATTTTTAAGGAGTGAATGAAGGTGTCAAGAAGAGGACTGGACAGTCAGGAGGACCAAGATGATGGGTTCAGACTGCTTCTTTTATTCTTGGTGGTGCTGCTTCTAAAAGTGAGTTTGGATTACTCTAGGGTAACTCAGATTGAGTTCAATCCACAGAGAAAGTCAAATCTATCACTCTGGGTAAAGTACCTCCCAAATTAGCAAGCTGCTGGGATTCTTCCTTCCCACTCCTCCATGCAGAACTTGATTTTTTTTTCCCAGGTGCTACTGAGTATTAAATCCCCTGAAGTGAGCACTATTTTTTGGTATACTACTGGTGTACACTGCTGCTAGGAGAAGGTAAGCCCTGGTAATTCTATCATACAGCTTTGATTTGCTATGGTATTACTGAAACTGGTGTGAAATACAGCACTAAAATAGAGGCAAAATAGGTATTCTCCCAAACAAGATGCTTAGGCTGCTGCCAAGAGAGGAGCTGAGATTAATCCAACATTACAAATGTAAGTATGCCTGTGAAGTATAAACACATTCAAGTGTCATCTTGTCTTTTAATTTATTACTCTGATGTATTTGTCCTTGAATCCATCCACACAAAATAGAAAAAGCAATTGCTGACAGGGTGAAGAACTGCAAGTGCCCCTCCCTGCTTTTGATCCTCAGCCTTAACAGGGACCTTTTCAAGCAGTCAGGTTATCTGGAAACACTGCCCAGATGAAGCAAATTGTCTACAAGAGCCTCTTCTGTAAATATGTATCTGTCATCCTAAACCACTCCAAAGGATCAGAGGTGTGAAATTCAATATTCATTGACATACTGTAGGAGGCCCCACAAGATCAGCTGTATTAATTTACAGCAGCCTGTTGTTTATTGGCAGTGGCAAAGTTTTGCAAGAATAAACAAACTGGAAAAAAAAGCAGCCATTTGTAAGAAAAACTTGCAATGGAATCTATGTTATGAATAGAACTTCAGAACTATGACACAATAAATCATTCAAACTTCCATGGATAGAACCCATGAAACATGAAAGTCGTTCCATTGGAACGTTCTAATATGAAGTCTTGGACTCAATTTGAAGGTCTTACTGGGTTAGGTATTCTGCAGGAAAAAGGAACTGGCTCTGCCCTCCATTGCAGTCAAGCTAAAGAGAAAATTAAACAGAAGGAAAAAGAAGAACAGTGGCACAGTTTGTCTTAATTTCCAGACAAGGTTTACAAACTGCTGAAATGCCTTCTGTCATGGGTTGACTGTCCCAATGTCAGGCACCCACCAAAGCCCCTCTCTCACTGCCCTTCACAGCTGGGCAGGGAAAAGGAAATATAACCAAGGGTTCATGAGCTGACATATGGACTGAAGGAGGGATCTCTCATCAAATACCATCGTGGGCAAGACAGGCTTGAAGTAGAGATATGAATTGAATTTATTACACTGACATAATTAAAGCAGGATAATGAGAAGTTAAAAAAAAAACCTTAAAAACCCCTTCCCCCCACCCTTTCCTCCTTCCCAGCTCTACCTTCTCCCCCAGTGGTGCAGGGAGATAGAGAATGGGGTATTGGTCAGTTCCTCAGGTATGGTTTCTTCCACTGCTCAGGTCATTCCCCTGTTCCATTACTGGGTCCCTCCCATGGGAGACAGTTTTCCATGAGCTTCCCTGATGTGAGTCCATCTCACAAGCACCAGCTCTCTGTGAACTGCACTTCCAGGCCATGCAAATCCAGTACACTTTATTATAATACATGCAGTAGCACCTAAACTATACTAGAAACTTCTTAGAAATTGAGACTCTCCATTACTTTGCTCAAATCCTCAAATTGTCCCAGACAAAGACTTTCAAATAAGTCTGAAATCTGTGAGATTTTCCCAGGGGGTGGCAGAGAAGTTGAGGTATTAATCCAGGTAATGAAAAACAAATATGAAGGGAATTGTACATTTTGCTTTGTTTGTAAAATATTTTAGCACTGTGCTTATGACTAGGGACTCTGGTGAATTTTATGACCTTAATGAACTTTACCTTTCACCATCACTATTTCCTTTGAGACTGCACATGTATTAATATAGTGGACAAAGTAAAAAGTAAATGAAAATATTTTGTAATGCAAAGTCTGGGAGATTTAACAAATCTACATGGGAAACTGTTGGGAGTTCCTCTTTAAGCATATGTCTTTAAGACAAATGTTCTATATGAAAGCAAGGTATTACTCCTGCTAGGTATTTCAACTGCACTAGATCTCATGGAACTAAGAAGAATAGGAAAGTCAGAAATAAATGCAACAAGTTTGTCTTTCTCTGCAGCTGCCAATAATAATTTATCAAATTCTTTCTGTAACACAGTAACAAGTTTAGGATGCACTTAACTGTGAGTAGCAGCCAAAGCACCAATTTTCTCTTCTTGACTGTGGAGTAACAGATTTCTGAGCAAAGGACAAAAATAGTGTAAACTTTGGAAATACATTTGGAGAAAATGAAAATTATATCCCTCCCCAGGATGAGGCATGGCAATTTAATGAGCTAAAAAAGTGGCTTCAGATGTTGATGAAATTGCCCAAGAACTTTAGCTATTCAAATTTTAGATCGTTTCCAACTCCTCTGATTCCATCTTGACCAATCTGCTAAGCTCATAAAAATCTAAATATTGGCTTTTAGCCCAATGCTAGATTTGACATATGCCCACCTCACTCTGCTAGGAAGAACAGGCTTGGATTGGTTTTTTTTTTTCCCCTCTTGTATTTTATTGAGGATCTGTCAGTCATGTTCTCTAAGACTCTGGGAAGTTTGGTAGTTGTCTCTGTTGTATCTTCTGGTAATGAATAATCAGAGAGATAACTTCCAAGGAGGAATGGCTGTGTGTTTTAGGACATTATAACCTTTTCCTGTGAATGTTATGAAATAAGAGCTGTCCTGTAGTTCTGGGAGCAATTTTTGTCATTTTTATTTCCTAAGTGGTCTTGGTTCTTCTACTTGCCTTTTAAAATATCAGCAGACCATGAGCCCGAGCAATCCTTCTGTTTTTTAACACATGATGCTCCCAAGGCAAAAACAACATAATGAAAATGACAAAAAGTTTTCAAAAAAGGAAAAAAAAAAGCTGCCAGCAGTGGTGAATGTTGTGTCTTCAAAACTTCTAAGACTGCAAGAGAAACTTTCCCCAGAAAATCCATGTAACCACTGGCTGCAAAGCCGCCATAAAACTCTTAGTCTGTGGCAGAAGCTTTGATAGAATTTTTACACTTTGCCCCATTAAAAATAGTGCCACACTCCAAATGATGTCTGTGCACCACACAGAGAGAAAATAAAGTGATGACAACTACAGATACGAAGTACCAATTTCCAGATTATTTTTAATTACACTATGGAAAGCTATACAAATAGCAAATACCTTTTTCTATTTTTTAGTAATTTATAATCAATCAGTCAGGTAGGTGTGTACTGGAGTCACGTTTTATTGTCGATTGACGTGGTGCCAGATTCTCCCTGGCCAGCTCCCGGCCCAAGAGTGGACTGTTCCCAGAAAGCAGCGCAGTCTGGGATACAGCTTGGGGCTTATGCTCTACGGCACAGGCTGTCCAGCGTCAAAGGCTGGATCAAGGATGAGAGAGAGGTCTTCCATGTGGCTTCCAAAAGTGATTTATTGTTTTAAAGGTTCCAGTGAGGAAAGACAAAAGATACTGGGCTACAGCAACTTATATAAGGGGGAGGAGCAAGGGGAGTGTACAAATAATAAACCAATAGGGAAGACTTAGGGGAGGAGCACAAGGAGGGGTTACACAATACATAAACCAAAGGCGAACACAAGGGGAGGAAAGTGGGGAACATGGGCCAATGGGGCTTGGAGGAATAGGGGAATTCCAAAGGGGCAGTCCAGGCAGGGGGTGGCACAAGGGAGGATTGACGGCTTAATGGGAGAGGGAGCAGGGAACATTCAGGAACAAAGGGCAGGTGTGGATTGGCAGCTGTGGTAGGAGGGCACAACTGGGACTAAACTATTAACAAGGAAGGGGGGAGGGTACAATTTAACAATACAGAAGGTAATTGAATCAAGTATAATGAACAAAAACGCACTGCAACAGGCAATGGTGTTATTTATGAGGGCAATCGCCCATCTTTGGGAAACTGTTTGCCTCAGCTGAAAAATTAATTTTGGTCAAATAAAGAAGTCATAATGGAAGCGATCAGAGGCTCTGCTTACAGATATGTCTTAAACAGAGTGGTGACACGAATACTGTTTTTTACTTCATTAACAGTCAATTAATAACCCATGGTGAACATGGTGTCTCGAGTTTGGCGGTGAAATTAAGTGTTCCCTTTAATTTGGTTTGTTCTGCGAAAACGTAAAGGATTAATTAGCTCTTCTCTGGATCTTGCTGCTTGCACATTTAATGAAGTAAGTTCCTGGGTTTCAAGGAGCATGGAAACACTATTCCCAACAGGCTTCTCTTTCAATACTTTCTTTTCTCCTTTCAAGAAAAAAAAAGAGATTTCTCATCTCTTGACCAATGTCTTAAGGAATAACCGTGCAGCTGAACATGAAATAAAAAAAACATACCAGAAAAAGCAAAGAATATATGAGGAAACATGTAGGTACCCCAGCTTTATGCAGCAGGAGGTTGAAGAAGATAAACATCTGTGCTTACTTTTAAAATGCTCAAGGTTTTCAGACACTCTGGTCATAGGAGTGCTGTGTCAAGAGACACAACTGCACAGTGATCCAGGTTGTATACACAAAACTGTGGGATTTTAGGAAATAAAATTATTGTATCTCTTTATTATTGGTTTAAATAAACAACAACTAAAAAAAAATCCACAAGTATTTAATTCTTCCCTATGAGAAAATGGGAATGAAAGTGCTTACAGCAGAGCCAGGGAGTGTTCTTTCCATTAACACAGTGCACATCTAATTTCATTGATAATAAAGCTGCCCAAATTACCAGAAGGGTACAAAAGTAGAAGTTAAGAAAAATAGGGTTCACTTAGTTTCTACTCCCCTTCTTTATAATCTGAAACTGCCTCTCTGTGTTGTGCTGAGAGAGAACATATCTGGGTGTGTATTTCATATATTTATGAAAAGAAGTTCAAACAGAAGCAGTTATTGTGTGTGGAGAGCTCATTCTGATGTCAGAGCACAGGTAAAATGCTTTTGATATGCGTGGGGCTAAGAGTTTAAGGTGACTGTTATAAATGCAAAGGCAAATTCGTGATACGAATTAAAAAAGAAAGATTTATTAATAAACAACAGAGAGCAACAACGATAAAATACCACAATAAAATAGTCAGCGCAGCGCTGGGTGGACAGGGTCTACACCAAAGGTATAGGATTCCCAAATCCACGCTTGAGGGTTTCCAAGCCTCGGTTTTTATAGGGATTTTATGTCCTCAGGCAAAAATTCCAAGCAGGTTCCATTCACCAAGTGTCCCTGATTGTCCAGTGAATGGATTTCCTGGCATGGAATAATAGAGTTAACTAGTGCCCGGACAGAATCTCCTCATATGTAAAGGAGATTCTATATGTATTTCAACTTGTGTCATCAGAGCAGAGTAGTGGAATCCGGGCTGGTGCAGATGGGTATCTTGGCCGTGCTTTCCCCTTTGTCCTTCTTGATTGCTTTTTCCAACACTGGTTCGACAGGTGGGGTGTTCAGGTCTGGCGATGATTATCTTTTTGGAGTTTGTCTTTTTGTCAACCTGATTGTTCCCCACAGAAATCTGTAGGGCGTTGTTCAGGTCCGGTGGTAGATATCTTCTCCGAGCCAGTTTCATTGTTGTTCTGATGGCCCTTGTCCTGTCTATTTGTCTGAGTTGATGGGCTTGCCTGAGTTCGTTATCTTGGGTGTTGGTTGCAATCTGTTGCTTTCCAAAGGGGGTTCCGACCAGACCCGGAGAGGGGTTTTTTCACATTTTATATTTTACATCATTACAAACACATTTATCTTATTTATACCTTTCTGAATTTTTAATACATACAATAATTAATTGCATGACTCTTTCCATTAACATAGTTTCCAGTTTATCAAAAGCTTCAAACATTTTGTGTGTTTCTGCCAAAATTATCAGCCTGGATTAATTTTATGTGCAGGGGAAGGAAAGGATGAGGACCCAGAATGTTTCAGTCAAAACCATTGATCTCTTTCTAAGCAAAAATGTTTTTTAGTCAAGAAATTTAGTCGAGTTTCCTTCCAGACTTTCCAAATTTTGGACTAAGTACATGCAATTTTTCTGTGACAGATGGTTACAAGTATGAAGCACACTCCAGCCCATACATGGCCCACCACTACCCATTGTGAAAAACAAAGTTCACTCTCCTGGTAAATTTTAAAAGGTTTAATAAAAACAAAATACAATAGGAAACAAAGACAATGAAGCAAAAGGTTAAAATGGCCGGGTGATTGGCTCTCTGCCAAGAGCATGCCTGGTGCTTTGGAAACACCCTTTATATACTGTTTCTACTGTTTCATGCATTTTCAAACTTTTCCAGGAACTGTTTTGCATATCCACTCCTTGGATCTGCCTTTTTAGAGCATGCGCATTTCTTGGCTTTGTGGTTTTAATTCCTTTCTCATCATCTTTTAATTTGGGCTTTGGCTTCTTCTTCCACAGGCGGTGAGTGTTGACAGCAGCCTGGGCCCCATCATCTGTTGACTGAAGTTATCCTAATCGGTCAGGCAGGACCTGAACCTAACACCTAAATTCTTCTGACCTGTGCTTAAATTCTAGCTAATAACAGAAGAAAAAGACATAGCAAAAGCCATTCTAACATTATACATATAACATTCATCTTAATACTTGCAAAAAAACCAGTATCACATTGTGTATTTATAGCACCATCTTCCTAAAAACAAAACAGTCCTGAGTGTCTCATATGGGTACCAAATCCTGTCCCATGCAGCCATTTCTAAATATCTTCTCCCAACCTCATGCAAGTATTTTATACATTTTTATTTTTTCAGAATCCTTTGACCTTTTGCTGGTTCCAGTAAGCCTGATTTTCAGTGTCTGAAATTAACATGAAGTCAAATTTTGTTGACTTCATGTTAATGTGTCTTCTGCTGAGGAGCATGAATTAAACCAAAATGTAAAAGGCAAGAATGCTGATTTTACCCCTGGCTACAGAAAATGCTCTCAGTGTCTAGGTCCATTTGTTCCAGCTGGTAGTGTACAGCATGATTGTTGGGGGTTGGGTGTCCTTCCTTTTGTTCCGTCTCACCGATGGAATTTTTACCCATCAGTGGCGGGGAAATCTGACTGCGGTACTTGTTGGGTGCTTGAGAAACACAAAGAGTTCGGCTGGGCCAAGGTGGGGAGGGGGCAGCTGGGGGCTGGCTGGTTTCTTCAGCTGCAGAGCAGAACCCTCGCTGGGAGCTGTTGCGGCTGGGAAAAAGGAATTCACTATCACCCAGACAGAGCTGCTGCTTCTTCTTCCTTTTTCTTGGATTCCTTCTCATTCCTGCCATTCCAACGAAGTGTTCCTCAGAGTCCTGCAGGAGCACCGGGACTGACTGCCCGAGGGGGTTTGTGAAGCAAAACCTCTCATCCATCCCTTCCCGTCTTGGCTTGGTCCCTGGTTCTCTTCTGTTGTTAATGCTGTAGTTATTTGGTTTGTTTGCCTTGTTATATACATACTAGTAAAGAACTGTTACTCCTGTCCCAGATCTCTGCCTGAGAGCCTCTTGATCTCAAAATTATAATAATTCGGAGGGAGGGGGCATCTACATTTTTATTCTGAGGAGGACTCTTGCCCTGCCTAGCAGACACCTTCTAGACCGAGACAATGTCATAAACTTTCAAAGTAATGTTTACCATACAGTTTTATGACTGTATATGTTTATGACTGACAGCATATTAGAGCAGAAAAAAACCCAGAAACTAAATTTTAATTTATAAAAGTATGTAACTTGTAATGAATTAGTTTTTTCATACAAATTATTGCAGTAGAAAATTAATTTGGATTCCTTTAAGTATGGTATGGTCCAAGGAATCTTTATTATGGGAAGTGACAAGGATGGTTTTTAATGAGCTGCAATCTGGTAATCTGAATATTTTTTTCTGAAGCTGCTGTCTTCTAATTAGAGCTTAAAAATTTTTCATGCAAACTATCTTTGTTCTGTCTAAATAGAAACTTTGTGTGATTGTGACAATCATCTTTAGATCTCATTTTCACAAAGGATATTTGGACACAGCTTCACCAATGGGTTTGAGAAGATTTTATGATTTGCTACCTGAATTATTTCAAAGTTTTCTGGTTTGTTTTATCCCCTTTCTGAGGTTCTAGATGCTTCTGAGTTTCCCAGAAAGCTGAAGGGGGAGTTTGTGTGGCTCTAGTTCTGATGTAGCACAAATTGCTCCTGTACCTGTGAAGGTGAACTCTGGGCTCTGAAGTTGGGTTTTTTTTCACTGCCTTAGTTTGTATGTACTAGCAGATTTTGTATTTATCTGTGCCCAGTTCCCATTTTATTTATATCCCTATCCCTCTGCCAAGTGCCTTGCAGAGGCACGTTAGGTGATAATGTCATCTGTTATGTGGAAATTTCTCATTCTGCAGAACTCTGTTTCTAAAAGCTCTCTGAATGTCAGAACTCTTCTAAATAGTATAAATTTGTTCCCTTTTGAGTAATTCAAACCTAATTGGTAAACCTTTTGAGAGCCCAACCACTGAAGAACTATAAATGTGTTGCACTTTCAATTATTTGTAATACTGGGCATACTGTAATACTCACATCAATGGAAATAAGCAGATGATGCATGCTGAAGCATCAGGTGGAGTTTTTCCTGAACTTTGACCACCTGCTCACACTGCCTTTAAGAGCTGCATATAAAGATTATTTTGTAGCGCTAAAAACCTCTGAAGAGTTTAAAAGCAGCTGGCATATTTGCCTGGTTAAAGAATCAGCTTCTGAAGTAACACTCCTTCTCTCCATATGTCTCTTTGCTACGATGCTGAACATTGTGCTCAGCTTTCATGTATTTCCTCGGAATCCTCTAAAGCAAAAAGTGGGAACAGACTTCTGAGAAGGAAGTGTCCATGGGTGTATTCATACACATGAACACAGTCTAGGTGTGTGCACTCATCCTGAGGTATGTGCCTGTTCTGCCTTCAGATTAAATAAGATTATGGCCTTGAAGGTATATTTACCAAACTGTTATAAATGCAAAGGCAAATTCGTGATATGAATTAAAAGGAAAGATTTATTAATAAACAACAAAGAGCAACAACGATAAAATACCACAATAAAATAGTCAGCGCAGCACTGGGTGGACAGGGTCTACACCAAAGGTATAGGTTTCCCAAATCCACGCTTGAGGGTTTCCAAGCCTCGGTTTTTATAGGGATTTTATGTCCTCGGGCAAAAATTCCAAGCAGGTTCCATTCACCAAGTGTCCCTGATCGTCCAGTGAATGGATTTCCTGGCATGGAATAATAGAGTTAACTAGTGTCCGGACAGAATCTCCTCATATGCAAAGGAGATTCTGTATGTATTTCAACTTGTGTCATCAGAGCAGAGTAGTGGAATCTGGGCTGGTGCAGATGGGTATCTAGGCCGTGCTTTCCCCTTTGTCCTTCTTGATTGCTTTTTCCAACACTGGTTCGACAGGTGGGGTGTTCAGGTCTGGCGATGATTATCTTTTTGGAGTTTGTCTTTTTGTCAACCTGATTGTTCCTCACAGAAATCTGTAGGGCGTTGTTCAGGTCCGGAGGTAGATATCTTCTCCGAGCCAGCTCCATTATTGTTCTGATGGCCCTTGTCCTGTCTATTTGTCTGAGTTGATGGGTCTTCCTGAGTTCGTTATCTTGGGTGTTGGTTGCAATCTGTTGCTTTCCGAAGGGGGTCCCGACCAGACCCGGAGCGGGGTTTTTTTTACATTTTATATTTTACATTATTACAAACACATTTATCTTATTTAATAGCTTTCTGAATTTTTAATACATACAATAATTTATTACAAAACTGCAGCTACAGGAAAGATGTCATAGAATAAGCAGAGCTGGAAGGGATAAAGGATCACTGAGTCCAGCTCCTGGCCCTGTACAGCAGCATTTGTGAGTCCATGTCTGTCAGCTCTCTTCAAGACTCAGGCAGACACAAACTATTGTAAAAGAAAACTTTCTTTTTGAGTTTTCTGTGTGTTTATTCTGTGGTAAGAGAACAAGGGGTTATGAACATCAATTTCTTCTCTTGTGGTTAGAGCTGTTCTCTGAAATGGATTATTTTTTCTTCCATGCATCAACACAACTTAACATCTTAGTGCTTGTTATCTTATTATATGCTGCTAGAGGCTTATTAAGTGACCCTTTGGGTCAGGTGTAAAACAAACACAAGGACCACCAAGGCTTTGCATCAATAGTTGCTCTTCCCCTTCCAAAGAAAAACTGCAGTTCTAGCAGGTCACTCTGACTCAGATAGTTTGGCTACAAGTAATTCCCCTGCATGCATAGCCTTTTTTCACAGAAAATAAGGAAATATTGAAGTATCTTACTCTCCTAACAAGGTTCCAGATGTGGAAGCGATTTGATTTTGCTTCTTGTCACTGCTGTGCTTCAGGACAGCTGATTTTGTTCCTGTCTCTAGGGTTACAGAAGGAAGGTTTGTAGGTAGATACTGCAATATTGAGTTTTGGGGCAATCAATAGATACCAAAAAAGTAAACAAATCTCATACCACAACCTATCAGTATTCTTTTCATTTGCCTGTACTTAATTTTGCCTTTGCTTATCAAGGGGCTGCTTTCTTTGCTGCTGCAAGCTCAGAATTGCCCTAAAAGGAAAGCATTTCCTACTCCTACCTCCGACAAAGAAAAGCTTGTAAAATTATGATTTCTTTTCTTCCCCCTAAAATTTGCCTTGAGGGTTGCAAATGGGAAAGAGGATGGGCAAGCCTTTATCTCTGAATGCAGCAGCTAAAAGCCTCGATGCTCAACAGAATGAGGACTATAGTTTGGACTCCCCTGCCTGCTTTCCCTTCCCCATGCACCGCGGATGAGCTCTAAAAATGGCCTGACCACCAAAAAGCCTTGCAGGTGGGGAAAGCTCAGTCTGCTGCCTGTCTTGTTTTGGCTGAAAGGATCCCTGCTGTGTATGAATACTGTCCTGGCACACTGCAATTATCTCCTGATTGCCACCCTTCTCCCCACCAGAAAAGCTGTGAGAACAAAGAATACCTGTCCTAAATAGTTCTAAATAGTCCAGCTCAAGCTCTGCTTTTTGGTAATTTCACCAATTAGTTCCATTTACAATCCAAGGCCCTTTTCAGCCCTCTGAACATAAGGTACAGATAAGGTTGACTAATTTGTCTGTTGTCTGTCCTACTGTCAGCAGTGGTGAGCAGAGGATGTCTGTACTGCTTTATACCCCAAGGATATTTGTATTGAAAAAAACAAAACACCCTCTCCCACCAATCCCTTAAATGAAAGAAAGCAGAAAATGTGTCTGACTCCACTAAATTTATAATAATATGTAAGTATTTTATCTCTGTTTGATAACAAATATGTAAGATTTACTGCCACAGGGACCTAACAGAAAGGGAGTATTAACTATATAGGATGTGTGTATCAAGATGGAGAAATCGATCTCTAAAGCAGAAAGCTGGGGACACTGGTAGGATAGCACAAGAGACTGTAGCTTTTGGGAGGATTTATGGTTAAAAACATAAGTGGTGAGGAAGTTCTGCTTGGAAGTTTGATCTTTGACGTGTGAGAGCGTTTCAGAGCCTCAACCTTCCCCTATCAAGGTGTCTTCAGGCCAGAAACTTAGACACACAGAAGCAGAAGTGCAAAATAATGAGAGGAATGACGGATTTGTCTTTACAAACAAGCTGTGGGTCTGCTGGTAGATAAAACTTGCCCTGAGAGACAAAGAAACAATGGGATGGATTCCACTGATTGATGAATGGAAAAAGATATTTGCTCTTACAAACAAACTGTATACTGATAAATGAGATTGGATATTGAAAGATGAAAGAAACAATGGGGAAAAAACATAAATTCCATAAGAATTAAAAATTAAGAGGGAGGATTATACATTAGAGGGGAATCTTACGTATTAGGCATTCCGGGAAGTCTGTACCTCTCAAGTACCTCAGGCAATGGGGAAAGAGAGGGACACGTGGCCAGGAAATTAGGATAAAAAGGAGGCTGCATCCTGCAAAAATTTGAAAGACCCCAGGGAAATGTCCCATGGCCTCTCCCTTTATTTCAATAAAGTAAAAGGACTCCTCAGTCTCCTTTTTGGACATAAACCTTTGGTGTTTGTGGATTAATTTTCCTGACAATAAGAATACATTGAAGTTTTTGGCATTAATGACTTGCTGAAAGTCAGGTGGACACCTGGCATGGATGTTATGTATAGAGGGAAAGGCAAAGTCAGCCAAACCCTACATGGCTAAAAAATTGTGGCTTGGAGAGATTTCACCTCTTTTTCAGACAGAACTAACTTCTTGTATTGTCAAGAATATATTGGGATGTCAAGAACTTTACTTATGTACTTCAGAAACTTTGTCCCATTAAACTTGGCTTGATGAGGGAGGGAGGGAGGGAGGGAGGGAGTCTATACAGACTCCACAGAGAGGAAGTAGACTTCAGAGAGGCTCTCAGTGCAACCTGCTTGGAAGTGGAGAATGGGATGGTGTTTTCCAAGAGATCACATGGAAAAATAATCATAATCAGAGCTATAACTGAATATATAATTGTAGCTTTTGTGTTTTGTTATTCTGTGCATGTAATTATCTTATTTAGAACCTTTTTTGATTTGGGGAGATACATGTTAAATTTCAAGCTGAAGAACTTCCTTTACAAAGTGGGACATGGGACCTAAATTACCTAGAGTGATTCATAGCCTTTTAGATGAGGATTCTTAACAAACTTGGCAAGTAGCAACGACAGGGTCTTGGTTGTGTTTACATCAGGAGAAATGATAAAATCAGTGTTGTCAGGAAAGAGTGTGATGTGGATATTGTAGTGACTTACACAGAGGTCTTGTAGAAATATTGTAGAAGGAGTTAAGAATTGGTATTGCAACTTTGAAAATCAAAAATGAAGGCTCCCAAACCTCTGGGTCCAGCCACTGCTGCCAGCACACATCTTGCTCACTTGTGGCAGTGTGCAGTCCCATGAGTGAGTAATCTGAGGGGTGCCAAATCCACCTGTACCTTCCCAGCCTCTCTTCACATCTGTCATCCAGCTGTCAGATACAAGAGGTAAGCTGGGTATTCAGGCTCTGAAAGCATCCCCGAATTCTGTGTCACCAAAAAGATCATAAATACTGAGTAAGTGTCACTGGGATTGGGGAACTAAAAAGCTGCCCACCAGTTTGGCAACAAACCCTCTCCTCTGAAAACAGGGATTCTCTCAGGAGCATGCTCAAGGTATCTAGGATCATATGCTGTTTAATGTCGTGAAAAAGGGTCCAATGAGCATTGGAAAATAGCATACAATGAGCATACAAAACCTAAAGCAACAAAAAGAAATAGAAGAGTGTGTGACATTTGGAAGGAGTCTGGCATGTTCAGGAAGGAAAACTGCTGAGCACCATCTCTTCCTCTGGCTCCCCCACAGCAGCCAATATGATTGATCTACACCTACCCATCACAAGGTGTACAATATAGAGAATGTAAGAGAGTCTGGAAAAGAAAATACTGCAAGTAACTACTTTTAAAACAAGCATCTTCCTCTATTGTTTCATCTAGTATAAGCAGAATATTGCATGTAGGGATGACTCAAGAGGTAGAGGATAATTTTGGTGGAAAGGAGCAGAAGTGAAATGACAGCTTGGAGGCTTCATTTAAATTGGAAGATTATGATGAAAAAATTAGGAAAATATTAAAAGTTCACTCTAAGATTTTTCTTTGCTGCAGGCTATTGTTTGTAATCTTCAAATTTTCTTTAAATCTTTTTTGTGCCACAGATTAGTTCAATGTGGATAGGAAGTGCATACTGTGCTTTTCATCCATTAACAGTCTCATTCATTCACATACCATGTTTGAACAGCCCTCAGGAATATATAAATATATATATATTTATTAATATATAAATATATATATATATATATATATATACTGCTTGTTTAAGGGGAGGCTTGTGGATACTGACTGCAACTTAATCAGTTCCTGCTTTATATTCCTAAGAAGCCTCTTGTGATTAAATAGCTGGGAATGACAGTTGGGACTGCATTTATTTAAAAAGTGACTCTTAAATAAATGCTGGATTTTTACATGCTGAAAGTGAGGCCTTCAGTTTTACATTTTCAACTTCTAATGAAAGCAGTACTAACAACACTGCATCCTGACTGCCGCGGCGGCGGAAAGCCCGGAGCACCGCGACTTTTTGAGAAGCAGCCTTGAGAAAGGCTGGCCCGAAGCGCGTGTGAGCTGCTTCGAGCAGTCGAGTGATTCCAGCTCAGCTCAGTAATAGTAGAGTGATTTCAGCTCAGCTCAGTTCGGCAGCGGCGGCGGCAGGCAACACAGGAAGCAGGGACGAGATAGCTGGTCCAGCGTTCCACCAAAGCACAAGCCTTTATTTAGGCAGAGCTCCAGTGAAGGGTGCCAGTAACAGCGAATCTCTCAAACAGGGGAAAACCCGGGATATTTATGGGGAAGGAGAGGGGCGGGGGGAAGCCCGAGATACCTGTATCGGGGCGGGACAGCAGGGGAGAACACCAATGAAACACAACGGTTTAACATATCTAACTCAAAGACCCCTGGGAGTGACATTGTGTCGCTCTTACAGAGAAGTATCTCCTCTCCAGGGGAGAGCCAGTATCTCGTGCCTAGTAGGCTCCTCCGTACCCACACCTGACAGGCTTGTAGTGGCTTTCCCATTCCTATTGCATATCATAAAAGAAACTGCTGAAGTTAGGTCAACCTAACTGAATATGAATTTTCATTTGGTGCATGCTTCAAATTGGTGCAAAAATGTTTCAAGGCAATAGGAGTACTCCAATCTGTACATATAGCCCTGAGCACACAAAGCCAAAAAACAAACTTTGGAAATACCACCTCTAAGTGAACTGAAAGTTCATCTCCTATTGCTTTAGTCCAGAAAGACTGGATCTTCCACTTCTTTTTTTTTTGAGCTATCATAATATAAGTAAATAGCAAAACCTTAAATAGAGTCCTGGAAGGTCTCTTGGACAAGGCAGAAGGGCAGGGAAGGATAAATTTTTAAGCCTTCCTACGGAAGAACTGTGGATAGAGTCCAGCTGACCCTGTGAAGAATTAGAAAATGAACCTTGATTGCCCAAGTCCTAGCACAGCAGCTCTATCAGAACATTATTATTAGCTGCCATTTAAGGTGTATTTCCAGCAGGTTTCCAGTTTGTTTCCAGGGGAGATAAACTCCTGTGTTATTCTTGACAGATATTCTTAAGTTAGTATCAAATGAATATATCCTTTTGGACACAGAGGGGTGGATTTGGTAGTTCCTTCATAAGGAATCAGCCTGAGCACAGTTTTGGTGACGACTTGGCTTAAGGAAGAAGTGATTTTCTGGATGATTGACCCAATTCTAGGCATGAGTGGAGTTTTAAAGTAATGATTTCCTCTACCTTCTCACTGAAGAAGAGTGAACAATCAGCCTTTTTTTAGCAATGCTACGATTTCAGTCATCTGGAGTTTTGTTAGGGGACACTTCTGTATAAAGCAGAGGTTATAACACTTTCTTCTAAGGATCCCTGACTCTCTCAAGCCTGGTGTAAATTCTGTCCATACTAGGACATTGCTCAGAAAATCAGAGCCAGCTTTTAGTGATGGACTAAGTTTTCTCAGTTAGCTGTCAGTTGACTAAATCCAGCCATGTTCTTTCTCATTAGAACAAATGTGGATTCTAGGAAAACATCTGTTTGCTTGTGTCTGTAGATTATATAGTCAAACAGTACTTTTATAAATGTTGACAATATTTTCAGAATTATCCCCTATGAACTAATACAGGTTGGCACTTGAAAAGTATTGCTTGGGGGTACATAATCACTGATAGAAAATTTGGGTTCTTTATGATCAGATTTGCCTTGGCAAATTGTGTTTCTGTCAGTTGGCTTCAGCTGGTCCTGGCACTTCAGAGTCAGAGATAGGTGTTGAAAATAGATTCTTTTTTTTTTTTGTCCTGGGCACCAGCAGTCTGAATAACAAATACAGAGAAAATTAACCAGTTTTTAGCTAAGTTTCTAGATCCAGCTAGGTTTTAGCTAATTTTCTCAGTGTAAATTCACTAACTTAGATATATTCCTGAAAAACAGGTATCTTTTTAAGTTCCTTTTACATATTTATCTTCAATACGTGCAGCCATTCTTGAAGCATACTTAAGAGTTTATGCTTAAAGTGCTCCTTCCTATTATGTGCTTGGGAGAAGCTCTTCTGTTTTCAGATGTCCTAGTGGGATCAATTATCAAAATTCCCATGAGCTGATGAGCTGTGACCCATTTCTTGGTTTAAAAAATAAACATATCCCGTCCATGTCAACACTGTTGGTTTTAAAATTGCATGGAATTTCAGACAGCAGGGGATATTGAGTGATGTCATTGGGATGTCCAAGCTCTCCCTTGAAGCTGTCACCCTCTGTTGCTGTGCTCCATGGTGATGTGCATATTAGAGCTGCCTTTTCTCTCTGTCTCAGCATTGTAAACCTGGTATCTGTTTGTTTTATGCTACCTATCATTTCTCGAAGAAGAAGGAGAAGGAGAAGGAGAAGAAGGAGAAGGAGAAGGAGAAGGAGAAGGAGAAGGAGAAGAAGAAGGAGAAGGAGAAGAAGAAGAAGATGAAGCAGAAGAAGAAGCAGAAGAAGAAGCAGAAGTAGTAGAAGAAGCAGAAGCAGAAGAAGCAAAAGAAAAAGCAGAAGAAGAAGCAGAAGAAGCAGAAGCAGAACCATTTTCTTTTGGTTTGTCAGCAGTTATTTAATGTGTAATACTCTAGCCAGTGGTTATTGTCAAAGAAAAGCCTTCTGAAAAAATTTTGGAATTTGTGTTTAAATAAAATTGGTTGAGTTGTTATTTTAGTGGCTTTTCGTGGAAGCTTTAATACATGCCAAAAAAGAAAACTTCTAAGGCATATTCAGAAAAGTTGCTGGTATGTAGATTTAACTTTTTTTAATCTGACAGGCAAATTAATCTAGATTTTTCTGTCAGCATGTCATCTGCACGATCTCAAATTCTTCTATCTTTCAGAAAAAAAAAATAAATCTTTGAAATTGCCACTTCCACATGGTTTCTACTGTAATGTATTTCTAATCCACACAATTATTCTATGTGTATTTAAGAAACTGCTGTTTGTTTAATCTGCACTCTTCAGAAAAAAATGGAAATCGACATACAAAGTGACAAATTTCCAGCCTGATAAAACAGAAGATATTGAAAGGTTAGGGTTTGAAAATGAAAATATTCAGAATATCAAATGTGAGCTCTTACATAGCTTTAGCTCCCAGAGGAGGAGGGCTCAGTTGACAACAGAAGGAATGCATAGACAAAAGCATTTTATGCTTTGTCTGCAGAGACCTCTGGCAGGGTGTTGGGCCACCAGAAGGTGATCCCCTTCTGCCACCGAGCTGAGGAGGAGGAGAAGAATGGACAGCCTGTGGGTGTTGGCATGTGACATTGCCATGTCACCATGTTGTGCTTCATCCAAATCAACCAGCGCCTCCCCAGTTGCTGAAGGGAGTTGTCTTTGCAGATAACAGTCATTTTCTGCATGAACTGTAAGTCATCACAATTATTCTGTTAACCATCTTTTTGTCTTTGTTGATGGAAATTATTCACTTAATATTGTGAGAATTTCTTCATCCTATGGTATAGGGATCCATCTGAATATGATTTACTGTGTAAATTGATCCTTTGCCTGCACAAAGGATATTTAAGGCAAAAACATTATTTTTGATCCAAATCACCTTGTGAAAGAGCAAATTGTTTTATTGAACTGCTTGGGGCTAGGATAATTTCCATACCTAGGGTGCAAATGTTAAATCCTTCTTCTCGGCTGAACTACTCCCTGAACTGATGATGGCCAGATCAATTGCAAGCAGGTTCTTCTAACTCAGGATTGAGCCACCTGGCTGTGAAGATGAAAAAAGAAAAATCATTATTGTGACAGCTGCATTAGTAAGATAGTGCATAGCATGGACTCATTTATTAGTGTAACAGGGTATAAAGGCTAGGCCATTGTAAAAGTTTCTTTAGGCTTTGAGTTTCAGACAATTGAAAATGTGGGGTGCATTAGTCATGTGGCTTCTTGAAAGGACAGGCTATATATAAAATCTGCACTCCATATTGTCTCTTCTGGACCTCCTTATTTCTGTTAGGGTATCGTGGCAGTTCATGAGACAAGGTTGATAGCTGTGGTAAGGGGTAAGTTTTGTCTGAGGTAGACAGTAGGAGGAGTACAGCACTGGGGCTGAGGAACTGAAAAATCTGGTTTGTCCTGAACCGCTCAGAGGGCTGCAAGAATTGTAACATTGAACCCAGTGAGTAAAATCAAACTCAGCAAATGCTGGGTTGGGGCTGCTGTTCCTGCTGTTCAACTTCTCAAGCTGTCCTTCCATGTGGAAAGCCTTTACTTTCTGTGTATCTAATTCTTGGCCTCAGTAGGTTAAATTCTTGAACAATTAAAAGTATGTTGAAATAGTGCAGTAGCAGCAGTGAAAATAAATTCTCTCCTCCCAGCCTTCCTGCTATATCAGCTGAGCAAACTGAATTGTGCCAGCTTTGAGACTGATGCTTCCTCCGGCTCATCCTTGGAGACATTGGTGAACAGGCCTGGGCAGGAATTTGTGTGCCCTTACTGGGGAGTCCAGAGACAAAGGTAAGGAAATAATTGGTTTAATGCTGCAGAAAGTGGTTGTTTGGTTGGTGACATGTAATTCAGCTCCATGAGAAAATACTTATGGTTTAGAAGATATGTTTCCATTTCTGTGTCAGCATTAATCTACCTTTTTTCATGTTGATGAGATAATTTGCTAGTTTATCCTGAAAGGAAATGATCTTGCACAACTTCAGCCAGGGAGAAAACACTATTCTTGAATCAGGAGTTCTGGGGATTTAATCCTTTCATCCCAGACCTGCCTTCTGCAAGTAGTGCAATCAAACACTTAAATACTGAAGCCACCAAGGACCAAAACCACTTCACTTCCCCTTATCTTGGTTAATTTTCCTATAGCTTCCTGCTCCTGTGCTGAAGGAGGCTGTAAGAGTTATTGCTGTGTGTTGTTTGTAGAAGTCTGATTTAAGAACCATGACACCATTGGAGTAGCTGCCCAAATAACATCACAATAGCCACTGCAGTTCCTGCAGTAGGGGGTATCCTCACTGCAGCACAATAAAATGTAAATCTGCAGGGAAACATTTTAAAATCGAAGGATATTTGACATTTTCATGGTGGTACAATACATGTTTTTGAATGGGTTTATTATTGTTCCTTGTGAAAAACAAGGTTCACATTTTTTTAGATAAAATTTAAAAAGTTTAATAGAAAGACAATTAGGAGATAGAAATAAGGTAAAATGAACAAATATGGCCAGGTGCCTCAGCATTCAGCCAAGAAAGCACACCTTACTAACAAAAGATTGTCCCTTAAAAACAGAACCCTATTACATATTCATAAATGCTTATACATGATTCACACATTCTTCTTAAGTTTTACATGTTCCTTTGTTTAGCTTCAACTGCCCCCTCCCCAGTAGATCAATCTTCTTGGCTCCGTTGAGTTTCACACTCCCTGACAACAGAGGTTCAATAAATTCCTCCCTTGGAGCTCTGGTCACCACTGTCTTCATCTGGGTAAAATAATCTAAGAATGCAGGGGGGGTTTCTGACTATCTTTTCAATCTTTGGGTTATGAACCAAAGCAGATTTTATTTTAGTACCATGCTACAGTCTAACATATATATGTATTATACTACTAAGTTTTATCAATAACAGAAGTAAAAGAAACTATATTAATACAGCAAAGTTTTCTAACATTATGCATACGACATGCATTTTAATATTTGCAAAAAACCAGTAATATAATATGTACTTATAACATTCCTCATATATGGAATCTTTCTGCTGCCATCATTTTAAGATTAAGAGAAATTTTAGGAGCAAGTGAATAATGCTTCTACCGGAACATATTTCTGGCTGGATAGGTTGTCTTCAGAGATCTTAGACTCCATGACCTGATCTAAATTTGTTTTGTGATAACTTTTACTGAAGTATCCAAAAGCAGTTTAGTTTTTGATCTGTTCCTCTGTCTGGATTATAATCTGACTGAAATCCAAGGAATTGTCCTAAGAGCAAGGACACAGCAAAGGTCAATGTAGGTTTGCTCCAGACAAAGTTGGTCCAGAGGCTTAGGAAAAGTGTACAAGAACAGCACATGTAGAATGTTAACATTTCATATACCTGTTTTTTCGAAGCTGACCAGGACTAAAAATGGATGCTTGAAAGTGTTTTAGACTATTATCAAAGATCTAGATTATACCTGCTAGATAAAACCATGAGTTATGTTTCAGCCCATTAAATTTTAGGGCCGCCTTATCCTCAGAAAAAAAAAAAATGTCTTGAGAAGTTTTACAGAACTTGATAACCAGCAGGAAGAGCCCTTCAAAAAAGATACAAGGAGACAGTAATTTTAAAAAACAGGTGTGTTTTTGTTGTGATCTTACTGATACCACAGTACTTTGCAGACCAGGAACTAAGGCATCTGAGGAGAAGAAAATAACCGTACGTACTTATCCCCATATATACTCTGGCTGTCAAGGTGCTTTAATAAGATTTAAACAGGTAGAGAAATGGATAGTGGAAAGCAGTTGATTTTTTTTAACATGTATTTAATGTAAGAAATATGTGAAGCTTTAGATCTGATTATCCACCAGAACAAAAAGGCTTTTACAGACCATGGGCTGAAAAGAGCTTGGGAATCTGTGTGATTATCTTCCAAATTGTCCTGAACCTAAACACAGCAATCTTGGCTAGATCTGAGCAGAACAGGTGGCAGCTAAAGTTGCTGAAGCAGATTAGTCTTGTGAAAGCAGTTGAAAACACTGGATATTGTCCATGTTTTCCAATAAAGATTGTCTTTTTCCTGTGTCCTTCCTGAGTGCCTAAATTTAGACTCCAAAATATATCCTTGAGAACAGAAATAAATATTGATGGTTGTTTGCATGTGAGGGTCTCATTGATTTTGATGGTATTTAGTGTCACCCTGTGCCATTAAACAGAGGCCATCCCTGAGGTATGTGACGACAAAATTTGGGGTTTGCATATAATTGATGTAAATTTCAGTGTCTAAGAAGAAATGTTACTTGAAATTAACAGTAATTTTAGCAGGAGTGCTTAGAAAATGTTGACTTCTTGGCTACCAAAAAGAAGGCATTTATAACATTGCTAGTATATGAGAAAGGTTTGAAGAATTTGATACAAGCTGATGAAGAAAAGACACTTCAGACTGTGCCCTTGTAGGCTCAGTGGAAAGTAACATCCTTTGGGATTAAAGGAATTGCAGAGCCCATTTTCAGTGTTCAGCCCACTTGTACCGTGATTTCCAAAGAGCTTCTGGGAGCCTGGCTGCCTGGATTCCCTGAGAAAGGAAGCTCAGGGGGATGCAGGGAGCTGGAAATGGTTGCAACTTCCAGGTACTGGCAGCGTGAAACAATGGATAGCAGAGGAAATAAGGGTCATGTAAAAAGAAGAGAAGCAGACGGAAAATACATTTTTGGGAAGTGGCTGAATAGCCATGTAGCACAGGTATAGAAAATGGTTTACAGAACAAGTATATGGAAGACTAAATATAGAAAGGAGGTGAGATTAATGTTCTGGAAACCAGCTGCAGTTGATGTGATGTGCTCTGGACGCTGTGTTCTCTGTTCTTGTATCATCCCCCTGGTATCCAGGCACTTAACTGGCAGATGACTCACTGTGTCTTTGTGCTGCAGCTTGCTTCTCAATTAGATAAAGGTAATTCTTTCCACTTTTGGAGTGACGCTGAAAAGGATTGATCTGTAAAGTGCTTTGAAGATACACTAACATTCACAGAGCCTCTGAAGCCTAGGTTTTAATTATGAAGCTGCAGACAATTTTAGTACATTATTGCAGCAACAAAAATGCCTAAGTGCAGTAATTCTGTTGCATTGTACATTATTTTTGACGCTCACATACCTGAGGTGATGTGGAGGCTGGGTAAATTGCTAACATAATACCATTGGCTTCACTTACACTTGTTCCACAATGGGGTTCAAAACGTTTTTTCTGGTTGGGAATTAATTTTCTTTGTTTCCAGTGCAGCTTTTTGAATGCTCTGAAGATAATTTATTTTTTTTAGCTGATGTGCAACAGAAAACTTCAAGGTTAACTTTGCTCTGAGCAATCATGAAGTAAAATTATTGAGTGAGATACAAATTCAAAACTGCACCACTTCCTCCAGGTTTGCAGAGCTCACACACCAACTTCAAGTGTCATGTCAAAAAAGGTTTGTCCACAGCCCTTGGCCTACAGTCATATCAGCTTTCATGGTGATTCATCTCAGCTTTACTGACATTTTGATGTTGTCATTGGTATGGAAGATGGATGTTGCCAGTGAAAAATCCACTAAATCCAGAGAAACTCTGGTAAATATGTTTTATATTGACATCACCCATGTTTGTGTTTAACCTGGACAAGGTGACTTTTCTGACCAAGCAAAAGGTTGTCTTCAACCCAGTTACAGACAAGTTTAAAAAATCCAGTGAATCACTAATATTTTCTGAAACACTCTTTACCAGCTCTCTGTGTACCTGGTTTCTATCCAAAACAAATGCAAAATCTAGGTAACTGAGTGGGACTACTTGGAGAAACTCCCCCTTTTTAAAAGAACCATTTCATTGTGCTTCTCTCTAATTTTTAGTGGTTGTGTGAAACCACAAGGTTTGAACAAAGTGTCTGAAGCTTGTGACCTTTCTAACATAAAGGCACTCTTCCTAGTCTTGATCATCTTCCTGCTTGAAAATCTGTCATTGTCTGTTTTACCAGTTTCTCCTTTTCCAGATAAAATGATGCACAATTCTTCATCTTTTTCAATTCAAATTGAATTTACTCTCAAATGCTTTCTTGACGTTTTCCAGTATTGCTGTCACTTGCATGAAACAAATAACAATGGAGTGGTGGTGCTGCCTTTTTTGGCCTTAAGTGCTGGAATGGAAGCCTCGGCTACAAGAATTTCCTGGAGTACCTTTAAGGAGAAGGGTTGTCCCTTACAATTTTTCTGTTTAGTTACTAAGTCTAAACATCAGGAACAGCTTAAAATCTCATTGTTTCTTGGCCAAGAAAAAGGAAAAAAAAAAATCATGGATGCATCTTATCTGTTAGAATGTGACACTTAAAGCAAGTTGAGATAACCAAACACTAGAGTGGATTATTAGGCAGCTGATGCTAAATGTGATTTTATTGTTAATGTAGAAAGACCTTATTTAAAAAAGAGCTGTCCATCTTTCTAGACTAGTGTTAAGTCTTCTACAATTCCTTAAAAACGTTACTGAATATTTAGATTTCTTTCCCACCCCATCTTACAGATTTTTTAAAGGTGATCCGAAAAATTATTCGAACGGGATTTGTATTTCAAATGGCTTTTTCTCATTTTAGTATAGTGTTGCTAACTTAGAGCCTTTCTGACACTCTGTTGGCCTAAGATTTCTTGATAATCAGGTTAAATTGTATAGCCACATAATTCCAGCATGCAGATTCCTCTTACAGGACTTGTCTACTCAAGCATTTGAGGCAGATAAAATTCCTAAAAACTGCTAAGAGCCTTGATCTCATCTTTAATGTACGCTGCTCTCATCTGTGACCTTTTTCATGTACTCAAACCCTTTCCTTTGCTCTCTGTATGTGCATGCACTGAGTAGAAAACAGTATAAAAAACAATAAATCGGATCTCAAATGTTACATTATCAATTTAAGGCAGCATCTCATCCACTAATATAGAGAGTGAATCCCTTTCTGTTGCATAACAGGTAAGTTAAAGTAAGTAGGCTGTGTCTGAAGGTATCTGGTACAATCATGGCACTCAGATTTTTGCTGTTTATCTTTCATCTCTGTCTATTAGAATTACTCTCGCATCAAACAAATGAGGCTTTTACAGATATTAGCAGGAGATGTGCATCTGCCGTAAGCCATGTAGAGTCACCTGATTCGATTAATGTGTTGAATAATAATGCTTACATGATCTTACTACCTAAATATGCTGTGCCTTTTTTCCTGTACATATATGGGCAGCCCCTTGTGGTCCTGAAATTTATGTACAGCATGCTGTACATAAATGATTTAAATAGTATAGAGGGGCTCATTTAAGCAGGACCATTCTTCAGATATTAAGTGTTAAATACAGTGCTTCTGGGTGTGTCTCTGAATTGCATTTTCCCATGTTACAGAACATGGATCAAAGCTGCTCAAATCCTGACAGTCTGTAATAGCAGTCTTAGTTTGCTAACAAGTGTCTGTTTCATCGAATTTTTTTTAAATTAATCATCTTTCATCCCTTTCTGTGGCTTCTTGACTATTATACAGCAATCACCCTTATAATGAGAGTCATTTTAGTCCATATGGTAAATCAAAGCAGTTGGATTATTTTATTTCAAAGCCATTGAATTCCAAAGTTTAAGTAAATTGATATAATTTTTAAAATCCCATCTCCTTGCTCACTGAGGCAAAGTTTTTCACCAGTTTATTAAATATTGTCTACCAGCCTACCTGATTTTGTACAGGCTCTGAGTGAGATAGCACCAATGAAATTTAGCAAACTCAATTTTTAACAAAGCACATATTTTTCCAAATAGTAAAATCATAAGCACTAAAACACCTATCTTTTGGCATTGCAGTGCCTCACCCCTAGGAAGTTTCCTAGTTGTTTTGGACACACAATGATAATAAGAACAAGTGTTTCTTAATATTTAGCACAAAACTTCATTTTGTACCATCTCTTAGAAGCAGCCAATTCCTTCCCATGAAATACCTGTCTGTGAACAGTTTTGGACACAGTATTTGGCACAATTGTTCTCCACCTAAAACATTCCCTTCCTGTCAATGACGATTTCTCTAGACAAAGCCACTGGATTACTTGCCTTGCTAGTAACTGAGGTTCAAGGAATGGGGTACGTTGCATTTAAAAGGGGAGAAGATTTAGGGTTGTAAATTGCTGCCAATGAAAGGTTTTGGTGGCAAACAGGAGTTAAATGTCTGCTGCAGTTTGTTCAACAGCTGTACTGTATGAGAGGCTTACACTGCAAACAGTAATTTTTGTGTCCACATACATTATATAATATTCTGTGCCATCAATAGACTGCCTGTAAGGGGATTTAAAGATTTCGTAACCTACAGATTTGCCAGTTTTTTATACTAAAGGAAATATCTCATTCCCTGTTACTAGATCATTAATTCAATGTATAATTACTATATATACTATATATTATACTATAATATATAAGTACTCTAAATTC
Organism: Parus major; assembly: GCF_001522545.3. NCBI lineage: Eukaryota > Metazoa > Chordata > Aves > Passeriformes > Paridae > Parus > Parus major. Next base: position 61,438,287 of record NC_031773.1, read on the forward strand.
CTTCTCTGTTAACTGGAAGAAAGAAATTAAATTAAAGCCTTTAAATGATGCCCAGCATCTTGATTAGAGTGGTGAAGCCAGGCTGCTCCAGTAAATTATTGCTCCAGCATATTTTCTAACTTTTCTTTTTCTCTTTTTGAACAGTGCAGCATGCCTTGGAATCCACAGAAAAGGAAAGTAGTCCTGTGCATAGGGAAGATGCCTGCTGGGATTTCACTGTCTAGCTGGGCTTGGGTTCTCACTCCACACTTGCAGAGGTCTAGAAGTTACATGAGGATTTCAGTATTTACTCAAAGTAAGTATTTACATATTATGTGCTGAAAAAAGTGCTCTGTACCCTCAAGCCAAATGTTGAGAGGGCCAAGAAGAATGAAAAACAACTTCTTTCTTTTGGTAGTAGTGAAGAGGTGTTCATGAAAGAACACATTCCATAGGGTAGTCCACTACCAGCAAGGCAAAGGAATGCAAGCACCCTCAAACTTTCTGCTTTTTCCATGTGGTATTATGTTCAAAATACCTATCCCCAACTGGAATACAGCCGGTAAAAATTGCAGTAGCTGTCACCTAATTGGTATTTGCCAGTAATGAACTTTGACAGAAAAAGAAGGTAGGAAAACACCAATGAAAACCCAGGTCTAATATTGGCTTCACTAGAGCAACTGCTGCTACTTTTTAATTTCTGACTCATAAAACTAATTTTATTAAGTTTATTCCAATACCTCTATAATTATTTGAAGTCTGATAGTTTCCTGAAAAAAAATTAATCACAAGTTTCTTCCTTTTGATTTGAGCGTCTGGTGGCTGCTTCATACTTCCTTTTGAGAGCAAGCTGGGAAGGGCTTTTAGATAGGAAGAAACTTCTCAGGACTATGTATTTAAGATTTTTCTCTTTTTTTTTTTTTTTTCTCCAATGCAACCACAGCTCCCTTCCCCTGTTGCTTTTAGTGTATTTGTGTAGTTACACAACTCAAATTTCAATTACTATGAGTTTTACTTCTCTGTTGCTTATTTATCTGGCATCATGCTTTTAGAAAACTGATCTTTCATGTTTTCACCAGAAACAACTGGGATCTAATAGCTAATTCTTTGCTAGTAATATTCTGTTACCTGACTGGGAAGTGCAATATTGTGGTGAGAAAGCATGGAAAGTTCAGCAGTTAATCCATTAAACTCCTGAATAATTCATTGAAGATAAGCCCTTTAAACTCCAATTTAAGATGTTAATAATAATGAGTGGTTCATTCTGAAGACTTCTGTCTCTTGTGCCTAATATAAAGTAGAAGTAGGATAAACTCACTACAGTCATGTTTCATCTGTAAAATTATTTCACTTACAGAGAAAGGATTTTTTTCTTATCTTCCAGTCTCTTTTCATCCACTTCAGGAAGTACTAGATGTTTAATAGTCACTACTGATTTTACCATCCTACATGGGTATGTTACTGAAAAAAGATATTTGACTGAAGGATATTCACAATATTTAATTGGAAAAGGCAGTATTATCTGAAAAAACTTTCCTCATGATATTGCTCTTTCCCTCAAATAAGCTCCTTTAAAATATTATGAATATAAACATCCAGCTCTGGGAAATACAGGACTCTTTTCCTGCAGAGATCAGAAATAAGCACAAAGTAAATTTCTTAAAATTCTTGTTCAAGTAGAGAGAGACTTCCCATACTAAAGGAATGAGGAGTACAGTATGGCCCTCGAACATGGAGAGCTCCAGGTTCAAGGAAATTAGTAACCCCTTCTCCCTGGTACTGTTTGCAATTTTGTCTGGGGAATAAATGTAAAATTGTATGTTTTACTAATCACTGATGGAGGGAAGTGGTCCTTCAGCATCCTTAGCAGAGGATGTGGGAGAGATGACATTCTAATGAAGTAGAAGCGGGTTTTAGCAAACTGTTGGAATTTTTTAATTTTTTAATTTTTAATTCATCCTGGAATATGTAAAGCTTTTAACTATGCTTTCCAAAATATCAGAGTAAGATGTGCAGGGTGGTAGTGACAGAAATGATGGAACAATACAAGCGTTTATCTACAGCTCTGCTTCATAGCCTAGAGCTTGTGCTTTGCTCAGCTGCATTGCATTCAGGCTTACAGAACCTGTGATATCCCAGCATGGAATGCCCTAATAAACTATAAATCCTGTCTTGAAAGTTAAATCTTTTGTTGATCTTGTAACCTAGAATAATTCGGAGTGGAAGAGAACTCAGGAGAACTCTAGTCCAAACTCCTGCTCAGAACACTTCAGAACACTTGTCAGAACTCTTTGGAGCTTAATCCAGTCAGGTCTTGAAAGTCTACAAAGACTACACAATCTAAAGTTTATATTATTATATCAATAATTATATGTAGTTGGTAAGGGACCAAAATTTGGATGACTCAACCATAGGCAAGTGTCTTAACTTTCTGCTAATGCTTTAAGGACAGCACTTACAGACATTTGCCATGTAAAAGGAAGTAGTTGTGAGAAGAGAGCGCAAGTTAGAGCTCCATTCTGCAGAGATGGAAGTACAGGTCCTGGTCCTGAGGAAAGCAGGAGGCCATGAATAGCAAGGGAGCTCCTGCTGGACAGGTGCATACCCGAGCATTTTTAGGGTGTATTTAAACAATTTTCTACCCTGTACTCTGCTCTTATAAGTTCTTATAACATGAATCTATCTGAAAGGAGCACTACATTGTGTGAAAATGCTTCTCCAGCATGGCCCAGGGGGAAATAAAATAAATATTTCAGCACTTCTGCAAAGTGAATTTCAGATAACTGCTGGTTGTATTTGAGAGGCTGAAAATAATCAGCAGCAGGCAGGGGAAGTGGAGCTCTCGGGTTTATCAAAGGTGAGCTGCCTTCAGGAACACACTGGCTACCTGGTGCTCACTGCTTGCAGAGGTCATAGCTCTTCCCTGGAATGTACTGCGGCATTAACTGGGGGGCTACAGTGTAAATGCAGTGTGCATACTCAAGAAATGTGGCTACGTGTATTAACTTCAGTTCCTTATCTTTATGCCATCACAGGCATAAATATGGCATCACAGGTTTTGTTGATTTGATTTCTGCTTTAAGTGGGTTTCTCTGAGGAGAGAACTTTGTTTCCATTTAAACTTTGGCAGGGCTTTATTTCATAATCTTTTTAGCCCTCAAAAATCCCTATTATATTCAAAGGCCTAAAAATTTCTCTTTAATAATTAAGGCTATCACAGTCTGAATTTTCTAATGATAAAATCAAACTTCTTTCTGAGAGACACCTTGTGATAAATTGTTCTGCACATGATACGGTAGAGAACAGAAGGAAGGGAACTGACCAGGCTCTACCAGGCTGCTTGGCTTTATTAATTACTTAGTGACATCAGGTGTCACTTAGGGTGTCATCTTGCTTCTATGTTGTACACTTCTATGGCTGCCATTATAAATAATCACGAGGCAATTTCTTGACACCCAGCAGAAAACTGAAGTTTTATTACCCATAAAATAGTACGGCAGAGGCAGATGACAAATGAAGCAGAAGAGAATATTTGATTATTCATAAGTCAAATGACCCCTGAAAGACAGCAGTAAAAACTGTAGAAGATGTTTTATGATGTGAGGCTTCAGGCAATGTGACTTAGCACATTTTGCAATGAAAACATGCTGGTTTAGTAGCCCGTGGCTGTGTTTTGGTGGGGTAGTGCGAGGCATTATCCAGCAGAGACCTGCTCTGCACTGCTGAAGGACAGAGCATTTTGATGTCTCATCTCAGAAGAGGGAATAACAGAAGGGTTTTTCCTCTCCCATCAGAATCTCACATGTGTCACAAGTTAACTGTGGAGGAACAAGGACTGACACCATTTGTATTTTAATTTTTACCATGCCTGTTTTTCTTATTTAAGTCCTTAGGCCCAGTCATACCAAATCATTATTTCATTTCTAATTACTCTCAGGTGGATGAGCTGATCTAGAATGTGATTTTATACAGGCTTGTGCAGCCAAGCTGAGGGTAGTCCTTGTCTACCTTTTAACCCCTGAACTGTAGCCTTCATTGTCTTCAGAGCAGCACAAAGCACAGGAAAAAACCCACTCCTGGAGTATTTTATGAGAAATAATAAATTAATTATTGGAAATAGCTTCACTAGGAAGAGTGGAAAACCAATATAGTGACAATATATGTAACTTGAATTAAATTAATGATATGTGACTTGTTCTCTAGGTGGCTTGTGTTTTTCCATTCCAATGTTCGATCTGTAATGCGAGTTCTAAGTAGTGCACCATGTTGCTTTCATGTTTGTTTTTTGTTTGTTTGTTTGTTTTGGTTTTTTGTTGGTTTTTTGTTGGTTTTCTTTTTTTTTTTTTTTTTGGACCATCAGTCTGTTCTCCTTGCTCAGTTTAAAGTACTATTTTTGTACAGTGTTTTGTCAAGTGCAGTACAAATGCCATGGAGAAGTCCCAGTGTTAAGGGGCCTTGGTAACATTTCGGAGAACAACCCAGTAGTTGCTCTACCAAGTCACTTTTGTAACTTTCAGTCAGCAAGTCTCAAAGAGATGCTGCCTGCTTATAATGAAATTGAAGCTACTTTGTTTCCTATTATCTCAGAGATAATATTTAGTTTTATTTAGGTCTCTGGCTCTCAAGGTTTTACAGAAAGGTTGGAAATTGTGAATCAAATGTAACCAGTTCAGAAAGTTAATAGTGGACACTAAGAGAATATCACCCAGGGAATATGAATTCCTTATGCATCTATGAAAACTACAACTAAAACTGGCAAAAATCCGAAATATAAACATTAGTTCTTCTAGGATTCAACTGCATGGAAAGTATTTTAACTTTAAGTTCATGAGCCAATTCCAAAAGAAATAATTACATGGCTACAGTGTGAACATTCCCTTTCCTATAAAAAAACTGTCACGATGCAGGGGAGGGGGCATAATGAGATCCCTTTATTTTTAATTTAAGAGTAGTACAGGCATCCATATATAAACACATATTCAAAGTTCAATCTGCTGTTAAGGGAAAGTGGTCTGTAGGTCTCTAACTAGACCTATATCATTATCCAAAATTGTAGGCATAAAAAAGGAACTGGGAAAGGTGGCAGTTTGGTATCTCACCTTGCTAGCATCAGTAAGAATTCTTTTTTCTTGTTCTTCAGGAATGAAGACAAGGAAAGCAGGTTATAGGTACATCCAGGAGTCTTTTTTGTATAAAAATACTTTAGTATTCCTAGCAAAAATTACTGAATTATAATCACTCTTTACTACTTGTCTCTGTTTCAGACACTTTAATAACACATCCCATAAAATGCAGTATTTATTTAATTCAACACAATTATGTATGGATAAAATTTAAATAGGATTGTTGTGATTTTAATTTAAATTCTTTGGCAGGCAATTCAATTTAATGGTAGTTGATTAAAAAAAGAAAAATGTTCTCTAGATACATAAATCAACACAATGCTCAATTTATTCAAAATACTGAATTAGGCACTCAGCTAGGGCACTGGAGAAGAAAAAATTACATTGCTTTCACTAATAGCTTTTCTGAGTATGCAAATTTTTAGTCAATTGTAAATGGCTTTGCGGAAAGGAGACTGGTGTAGAAATTGAAAAAATAAAAATCCAACATTGTTCATTTAGTGAACGAGTCTATCTCCACTCCCACCTCCTTAGGTTTCTATATAAAACAAATTATTCTGACACCTAGTGAGGAAAATTTCAAATTGCCCAATCTATCACCAGAAACATAAATACTGTTTGGTCTGAAATGATTACTTATTGAAATTAATGGGTGTTACTGGTGCATATTGCCATAGGAAGGTATTCCCTGGAATTTTTTACTGACTTTGCTATGGTGTCTGTTAGTGAGCTTTTGAAGAGTGAACAAAAGCAGTCTTCAGATTTAAAGCTGTAAACTATTCAATGCTTGGCTCCAATGTCACAGGACTGGTCAGTCTGTAAACCAGTGCGAAAACTCTTGTAAGTCGGTCAGAACTTTGATGTTAGTCTTATTGCTTGAAGTTCTGCACCAGTCCCTGGTTGGTGCACCTGGCTGTGCACCATGTGTGGAGCGTCTTGGCTCAGAAATGCTATTCACCTTATGCCCAAATTCGGCAGTGCCTTAGGGCCCTTGCTGTCCAATCCATGGGGTTTCCACAGTGACCACATCCCCTGCCTTTCTGGTGCTCCAGAAGTTCACAGCAGTGTGAGTGTTCCCCTGGTTGTTCCATGCAAACCTCATGAGGACAAGGCACCAGGTTTTGGAGCAGGGAGGCCCAGTTTCACCTGGAAGATTCCTAACTGAGTTTTCTGTTGTCATCTCTTATATCCCATGCCGAAGGTTTGGGGAGGGTGAGAGGAACCTGGCTCCTCATCCCTGCAGGATGCCTGGTGGTGGGCTCTGAGGAGGTGCTGGCAGGTCCAGGCAGTGCAGAAAGACTGGCACAGCTCATTTCTGTATCCTGCAATGGTGAAGGGAATGACTGCAAGAATGGAGCCAATCTCCTTTTTTTTCAAAATGGCCCCTCTTAATAGGCTTTTCTTGAGAACTGCTATTAACAGTAAAATTTTGGATTCCCTCTAATTAGGCAATCTTTCCTCCTTATCTTCTAGGACAAGGATAAGACCTCCACAGTGGTTTGTTTGGTATTTGTTGGCCCAGCTGGGACAACCTCTACTGCTAGACCAGGATTGTAGAGACCAAAGAGATCCTTTAGGTCTCCTGAAGTTTTATTTCAGCCTCTGAAAGCCTGCAGAAATTTCTGTGTGTAAAACAGATGTTGAGTCAGGCCCGATGCTGTTCTAAACACCCAGTGACCAGATAAGGACAGCAGCGTCTCCTGACATTGAGCCAAGCTAAGCTTTAATTCTGCAGCACTTTCTGGAAATGCTGGAGGAAGTGGCAAATCCATGCCATGGCACTTTGAGGGTGTGTCTGGCCTTGCCATGTGTGTCCTGGCTTTCTTGGCCATCCCTTCTTTACTCCTCCAAAACAAGTTCAGAGTGACCACAAGTCAGGGTTTCTTGCCTCTCAGATACTGAAAACTGTAAAAGTTAAAAAAAATCCATACTGGGTAAATGCGTTGCAGTCCTGTACCAATGCCAAGGTGCTGGAGTAATGAATGTAATAGATGTGAATGGTGTTAATAAATTCAAATCTTTCATATCAATTTGATATTGTGCTGTGCAGAACAATAATACTGAAAATGGTTTGTCAGTTTGATTAATGCACCTGTTTCTTATACAGCAAACTCTGCAAGAGTTTGTATTCCTTTAAAGCAAGGTTATAAATGCAAGGGAGCTTAGGGAAAATCTCTGTTTAGCTGCTCAAACAAAGTAATATATTTAATAAATATTATCAGACGGTTGACAAGGAGAGCAATCCCTTGATTAAATACTTACCTTTTGAGACTTTATTGTAGAAAGCATCTTAAAGCAACATGTTACAAAAGGGGTCTGAAAGAACTCTCAAAAGCCAGAAAAGAGTAACAATCCTCTTGGATTAATCAAGAGATTTTAAAAACTACACGTCAGAAGATTTTTATAATGGAGTGTATTTTTTAAAATTTTCTAAATGATATTTTAAATATATATTTGAACTATTTTGTTTCTTACATTCTTAAATCAAAAAATCTGGTTAAACTGTTTTGCATTGTGGCATTTTGAAGATTACAATGCATCTCAATTTTTCAGGGGCAGGTTTTTTTCAGAATTTAACATTATCTTTACCTTCCCCACTTACCTCGTTGAGTCCAAGTAACACTGCACAGAGTTAAATGAGACTGTATGCCAGTAAACAGAATTTTCACCCAGGATGTCTCTATAAGAAAAAAAATTCTGTCATTTTAAATCCTTGAATTTTGGCCTTTTTATAAAGCTTTTGACAATTAATACAAAATACTTCCATGGGTTTATTACAAGGCTGTAAAAATTGTGTACAAAATCGTGTACACAATTACCATTTTAATAGTGCTGTTATACTGCATGTGACACAGAGTTCAGGATGCTCCCTTTTGTGAATTCTGTGGGAGAATTACCCACACAGCAGATTCTTCTGAAGCAACACGCTTCCCTTCCAGAGTTAGAACTTTGGATCTAAAGGAAAAGCACTTTAAATAAGGACCAGTTAAAAAAGATGGCTTCTAGATTCAAATCCATGTACTCAGAGCCACTTGAAACTCAGCTTGACTTTTGAGAAGTTTGTGAAACTGGGAAGTGGGTGGTTCTGCTGAAAACTTTGCCTTCCAAGTAATATAAACCGTTCTAAAAGATGTGTCAATTTTCTTCCTCTGTCAGGATCAGAAAATTTAAAACCAATACATTTTATACTCATGTTAATTTCCTAAAACAAAAGGATCTTAGCTGCCACTTCAGTGAAAACAGGCTAGGTCAACATCAAATAAAAGTACAAAATCCAAATTCAGACTGTTAAAGGCTGAATGAAATATTCAGAACAATTTACACAAACATAAATGCATGATAACTCTTTTCCTTCAGGATTTGTTTGTGGTCCAAATTGTGTTGTAAAGCATAGCTGAAAGCCTGCTGAAAATAATTTGGGACCCATGAGTTAACAGTCTGATTCCAAATTGATGTCTCATATAAAATTCTTGTAGATCTCATCTTCCTAAGTTTTTTCTTCTGAATGAGATTGTATTCAGTCACAATCACATGTGTTGAGAACACTGCAAAATGACATCTAGAAAGCAATGCACTCCTTGTTGTCAATATTTGTTGTATGTCAGGCTGACCTTTTGGATGATAATCCTTGTATTTGCGGAGTGAAGAGAGACTGATTTTGTTGCTTTATTCTAATTACACTGCAGTGTAGCAGTACCACACGCTTTTGAAGGGTATTCAGGAACTGAAATGTCAGTAACACAAACAACTTTCCATCTGCTCCCAATTTAATCTGAATGTGTTTCTGATTTAATAGAAGAAGGTCATTTCTACAACTGGCGAAAGCTGGTAATCAGTTAATCAAAATGCATGGATTGCTCTAATTATTGTATCTTGAATAAGGTTTTTTGTGAACCTTACTCACAATTTAGTTTTGACATAGATTTGCTTTCTAGATCTTGTGCAAATCTATGGGTTTCAAAAAACTTTGACTTCATCAAGTATAACTTCTTAATTGAGAGTTAGAGCCAGACCCACCAGTGAGTGCTGATAATGTCAACATTTATGTTAACTGGCTGGGAACAAACCAGTAAAATCAGTTTGAGCACTTTGTGCAGTCAAAGTTGCTGTCAAAGAGAGCCAGTCTTGATCTGGATTGCTCATAGCACAGAATGAATATTTCATATAAACTAGAAACTTCTTTGCCACTTGGACTCTTAAGTTTGACCTGCAGCCTTTGATTTTTGCACCTAAGGAATCACAGTTTTGTTATGGTTTTGGTTGTTGCAGCAATACTTTGTCTAGGGAAGAGTGAACAGGAATATATTTGTATTTGATTCTCAGCCATGGAGTCTGAAATCTGTATTTCTTTTTATATTTTTATGTAAATAACACTGCTCCATTTCTACATGTCCAATTTAAATACAAACTTAGGGTATTCTAGTTTCAGCAAACGAAACCCACCAAAAATAACAACAACAACAAAAACCTCACAAACAAGGAAAAAACCAAACCAAAACTGACAATAAAAAACCCAATCAAAACTACCTCTCACAGTGCTAAGGAAACACAATGTGTACAATTCCAAGGGAAGCAAGTAAAAAGTCAGTCTTTGCCTGAGTGCAACGATAAGCCCAAAGGAAACTGATGAGGTTAAAGTCTTAAAAATATTGACTGTACTGGATAAGCTAGTACCTGAAAACAAATTAGTAAATGGTCATGTATTCCTTCTCTGGATTGAAATCTAAGGTTAAGGATTAAATAGCTAAAGAGCACTCACTTTTCAGGTACTGATATTAAGGAAGCACCATTTTCTAAGAAAAGAGCATATTTGCATAGTAGTTTAATTATGGATGTGAATGTTTTTGCCTAGATGTGTTCAAAAGAAAAGAGCAATGGATTTTGTATAAAACCTTTAATGATAAAACCTTTAGTACTGAAACATGAATCTATAATTTTCTAACAATACAAACCAGATAAAGTGTGCCCCATCTGAAATAATTATTGAGTCCTAAAAGCAGATCAAAATGAGTACTGAAACAATTAGCAGAAACAGAGATTAAACTGTTTTTCATTACAAAAGTACTTCTATAATTCAATCATCTATCCATGAAGCACCAACCATGCTGTCAGAAATTGGCTCATCCATGAGCTGGTGGGAGGTCAGAGTAAAACTCCACCTTGAGGAATGCTCCACAGTAATTGCTCTTTTAGTATTTTTCCCTAGAAAGCATCAGCAAATGTCCCTGCTGGTGATGAGAAGGGAGCTCTGGTCTGACTGGACAGGACAGTTGATGAGAAGAAAGAACCAGAGCTGATTTTTCTGATTTAAGTAAAGCAATGTACTCATTTATGTGATGTCCAAATGCTGAAGCGGACTTGGGGCTGACAAATTTGCAAAGCTTCATCTGCCTGTAGATTTTTAATGAGAGAATACTGAAGCTATTGTTACCACAGGATTTACTGCTACTGGAAATATACCTGTTGGGATTTTGTCCAGAGATAGCTCAAGGAAGGCAACTGTGGAACTGAGAGCTGTCTTGGCAGCCTGAGGAATTGCTGTGCCACTGCTCTCCTCCATTGAGTGTGCCCATCCTGGGAAAAGGAAGAAAATCTCTGCTTTGAAGAAGTATATCCTAAGGCTGAGACAGACTTCTGACTATCAAGCCAGTGACAAGAACTTCTCCAAAGGTCTGAGTGTATTCTTATGTTGGCAACCTGACAATTGGCTCCAGTCTTGTTGCTTGGTAGATCCTGCTGTGCCTGGACTCAAGCTGCCTGCAAACAGTCAGTAGAGGACTAATAAAGAGTGCTAATTCTGCCCTGCTCTCTCAAGTCATACTGGAAGGAAACAGGACCAGAGTACATATGTTCTGTCCCAAGCACTGGGGATACCAAATACAAGTTTCTTCTGGCTTCATTAGTAGACCCTGGATAAATCTGGAAGCATTTCACACATTTGAAAGCTTGAGAGCTCAAATTTCATGTGCATTCCAAGTCTGGACCATGAGCTACAACATTTCTGCAAGTCTGGCCAGACAGATGAAGGCTTGAACCTGTGAAAAAGTGTGGAAGAGCAGTGAAATAGAAATTAGGTACTGAATAACAGTCAAAAAATTAATACTTAGTATGATTTGGAATTTTAAAGAAGCTTTCAAACAAGGAGTAGAATCATATTTTAAACATTTGGAGTCCTGCATGAAAATATATAGGGAATCATTCTGGAATAACAAAGTGATTCTTTCAGACACTCTCTTGGAATAATATCAACAATTCAAGGAATGAAAATTTTAAAATCAATCTGGGAGCACAGCTCTAGAATCTGAAAATTTGGAAATTAATTTTATGAGCACCCCTTAAAATGTCCAGTGATGTGACATTGAAGCAGTTGTTGGAAAAAATTTGGACATTATAGTGGACTCTGACAGCTCGGGTTTGATATTGTTCCTAAGGCTGGGATTCTGATCTCAGAAAGGAGTGCATCATCGTGATTTACCCTGTTTAGTAAGTGTGATTTCATGTGTGGCCAGACAGTCAAGGACTGCAGGAGTCTCCTTGACTTGAGCCCATGAGGATGGATGGTACAAAAAACTCCAGAGTTTTTTAAGGTACCTTAAAGCTTCACTTCTGCAAGTAATAAAAGTACATTTATTTTTTTAGCTAAAATAATTTTTGAGTGAGCTGGCTTAAAACTCCCCCTGCCTCACCCCACAGAAAGACCAAAACCAAACAGCAAAAAGATGGAAACACAACTGCTTTTAGATGTTATATTCTTGAGCTAGTCCTCTCCTACTCTTGGTTCAAGCACAGGTTCTACCTTGGACCACAGAAAATCCTCACTAAAAGGCTTTTTGAAATTTAGATATTAATTAGTTTCTCAGAAATCCTTTTTCCTTTGTGCATCTTATGTAAGACTAACAGGTAGGGGAGTTTTGAGAATAGTAAGGCAGTTCTTGATAGAACAAAAGGCTGACAGCCTCATGCATTAAAGCCCATCTCAGTCCTTTTCCATATAAAAACAGCATTGTCAAAAGATTTTTGTTGTTCCAAAAGTAATGGTACTATTTTACTGCACACTTTGCCAATCAAAAAGAACAAGCTTTGTTCCTTGTTGCCTGCAAAGGTAAATCTTTTCATCTGCCTGATACTAACAACCTGTGCTAGCTCAAATATTTTCTGACATAAAACACGTTTGTAAAATATTCACCTGCTCTCCAAACCTGCAGGAGACCAGGATATTTTAGGGTAAGCAACGGAATCAGCAAAGGTGCTTTGTTAGGCCTTTTCTGAAGCTAAGGCAGTTAGGGGAACTAAACATTTTTCAACACAAAATCTCAAGGTGAGAACCCTCAAGCAACTGTTGACTATCCTGTTTTTTCATTCCTTCTTTTATTAAATGGTGAGGTTTGAGAGAGGAATCAAACACGTTTCAATTCCTGTGCTTAAAACAAATGGCAGAGAAATTTTTTGAAGAGCTGCAGTCCATCAGTACTTATTGCTAACAGTTAACACAGTGCTACCTAATTTAGCCAGATTGAATTAGCAGAGGTAAAATAGATGAACCAGTTGTTTACTGCTTGGCAACATCTGGATCTGAGTCCAGCTGTGCCCAGCGGGGCAAGAGGCCAAAGGCACCTGGGCTGTGCCAGCCGTGGTGTGGCAGCAGGGCCAGGGCAGTGACTGTCCCTGTGCTGGGCACTGCTGGGGCCACATCTCAGATCCTGGGGCAGCTTGGGAACCTCAGGACAAGATGAACATTGAGGGGCTGGAGCGTGTCCAGAGAAGGGAATGGAGCTGGGGAAGGGTTTGGAGCACCAGAAGGGGCTGAGGGAGCTGGGAAAGGGGCTCAGCCTGAAGAAAAGGAGGCTCAGAGGGAACCTTCTGGCTCTGCACAACTCCCTGACAGGAGGGGACAGCTGGGGGAGGGGAGGGTCAGGCTCTGCTCCCAGAGAAAAAGGGACAGGACAAAAGGAAATGGCCTCAAGCTGTGCCAGGGGAGGCTCAGGTTAGATATCAGAGAAAATTTCTTCACTGAAAGGGCAGCCAAGCTCTGGAAAAGGGAAGTGGTTGAGACACCATTACCTATTTGAAGTGTTCAAAAAACATTTGGATGTGACTCTTGAGGACACAGTTTAGTGGCAAACATGGTGGTGGTGTTGGGTTGACCATTGGCTTTGGTGTCCTTTGAAGTCTTTTTCAATCATTCACCAGCCTCCTTTCTGCCTGCATCAGTTTTGTCAGGAACTTTGCTGCTTGTCACGGGACATTTGACAGAATTTAACATTTACCTGCTGGCAGGAAACTACCACAGTGGCCAGATATTCTTCTACCATATGTATGGATCATAATATTGACTGGCATTGAACACTTAAAAATTAATAGTATTGTGTTACAGCAAGAAAAGTTCAATTTAGTAGTTAAGACCTTCTCTTTAAGAAGTGTGACTCAGTCTAAATTCTTCTCTTTCTTTTTGTGTGATCTGTGGCAAAAATATAAGGAGGGTTTTCCTCAATAATTTTGTCTAATTTTGTATTAGAAAGATACTAATGTTTTGTGCAGCTGCAGATTTGTTTTGAGGGTTTTTTTGCTGTTGCTTTTTTGAGTATTTTCAAGCATCTGTTCTCCTACCTTTGACATTTATTAGCAAGCTGTAAAAATAAATATGGGGGAAGAATTAATCTTTGATAACCTTGGTATGAGCTTAAAGCATGGGTTTTGAAATGAAGATTTAATGAGTTCTGGCCCTGACTAAGAGAGGACTCAGAGATAAGTGCCTATTTACCAGTAGCCTATTACAGAGATACTGAATGTAATGTTTCTAAAAGAATTCTTGAAGAGTGGACACAGACCTGTGAAGTTGTCCTGTTGCTATGATTTTGAAACAAGTGCCAGTAATGTACAAGGCTAGTTGGTCCTTGGACTGGTATTTCTTAAAAAATGGGACACAAAGTAGGAGGACAAATATCTCATGCACATTGCTATGGCTGCAGCATTTGGTACCCATACATCCCCACTACTTTTAAACCACTGGAATGGTAGAGGGAATAAAATTCCACTCTAATACTTTCCCAGCTTAATGAGTTGACCTTGAAGCTAAACCTAATTATTGTCCTTGTTTCCCCCTCCTTAAAGCCTTGTTTCAGTCTCACAGTGTTATCATTTCTACGTTCCTTTTATTATGCTTTGAAGCCAATATACCAAATTTACCAGCATTCTCTTGTTTTGTGCAGCCCTGGTGATGCGTAAGAGCCGTAAACTTACACCAGTCCAGGCTAAGGCAGTTTTACAGCCTCTATGTATGGCCAGAGAAAGGCAAAACAACTGGAGCACAGCAATGAATACATGCCACCATTTTGCATTCTGGGATGTTGAGAGTTCTCTTAAGTGCACTAATACATGTTGGTTAAAATAATTTATAATTTGTTGATATTCCTTCACCTATAAATAAGCCTTCTTCTCTGAAGAAAACACTTTTCTCAAAGGTGTTAAATTGCAGTAGTTTTGTAATAAAACTGACTTGGGAGGGTTTGTGCAGGGAGACAGCAATTACAGCAATTAATTACTTGGAAAGAGCAATTCCTCCCTCCTGCACTTCTTCATCTAGCTTGTTCACAGTTCATTGTCTTTTTAACTCCTTTATTTAAGTCCTACCCATACATCACTGTTATCTTCCACCCGTTGCCCACAAAACAAATGACAGAGCTCCTGTCTCAGGACCATGATTAAGTGTCATCAAACAGCACCGCATTTAACAGCAGCTTCAGAAACAGGCTTTCCAAGGGTTCAGTGAGAGCATTTGCTGCAAAGAAGAGCTGGATTCTCCCTCTTTCCCTCCAACTGCAATTTCCAGTGGTCATTGAGGTCTCATGAGCTTGTCTAAGGCAGAAGAGCCTGTTTATGCACCTTTGAGATATACTTCCCTGGGATCGCAAGCACTAACTCACTTGAAAGATGAACTTGGTCCTCAGTTCCCACCTCACTGAAGGGTTTGGAAATCATCCTGCATGCCTTGGTTCCTTGTTCTTTCCTTTCCTGAAGCCTGGATGAGAACCAGCCTTTCCGAGGGGAAAAAGTGGCCTTAAATTAATGTGTCTGTTTTGTTAAGAAGAGTTGTCTCCTAAATAGTTCAACATGATGAAATCTGTGACCTTTACAGCTTCTCTGCCACATTTCAACAGAGCTGCTGTACAGATAATTTTAAAAATAATTTTCTACATGAATTAGCCTGACTCTTAAGTCCCATTTCTTTTAAGTTTCATCTGAAGCACTTGATCTTTTCTAAATCACATTGGCTTTTAGCCATTTTCCCAGCACAATCGTTGTCATGGCCCTTTTATAGTCAGCATTAGAAATCAAATTACCTGGAAAGCAATATTTCCTCTACTTCAGAGGCAATAAAATTACAAGCAGTAAAATATAAATCTATCCTAAGGTGAAGCACCTTGCACTAGCTTGTTTCTACAGACAGAAAAGAAAAGCTGGTCTTTAGGGAGATGAACATTTTGAAATTTCAGATGTTTCTGTCCAGTGCCCTTGGCCAAGTCAGATGCTGAGTTTATAGATAAAGTTGGAACAATAAGTCATTGCACCACTTCTAGAGAATGACTGAAGAGTGCTAAGGATTATTTAGGGGTTTTTTTTTGTGAGAGTTCAAGAAAATGGTTTTATCATTCAACCTTTAAAGTGGAAAATCGATTTCTTTAAATTGGAAAGTAGAAAGGTAGATTTTTTTCTTTATAAATAAGCAAATGCCAGCCAAAATATGAAAGAATATTCCAGGGCTATAGGGGTTTTTGACAATAAATTTAAAATTTCAAAATTGCCTGATCTATCAAGTAACTCAAGATTGCAGAGATTTAGAGTAATTTAAGGTTCTACTGTGAGATTAAGGTGATTTCTTTGTCAGGCGAGTTTCATTCAAAGACTTGAGAACAACCAAGATGCTCAAAGCTCCATGACTTCTACACATATAAGTATTGAAGGAATTTAAGACACCTCCCTTCTTACCAAAGGAAAAGAAAAAAAGAAAAAAAGTCAACAAGAAATTTACAGTTTTATCAATGATTTAAAAATTTCTAAAAATACTTTCTGGATTAGCATAAATACATAAGCAGATGAGACTAAGACTGTATCAGAGATGATCTTAAATTCTGATAGGATTTAGTTGTGTTTGTAGTTTGTTTCCATTGTTAGACACAGTCTGTTCTATTAGATCTGTTATTCAGCAGGCTTCTGAAACACATTGAAACTCACAGTAGATTGTGTTTTGCTGCTTTTAAATAACATAATTTCACTGAAACTGAATCTGTATAAAACCTCAACAAACCATTTGACTCTGTGTTATGCAGAGCTTGAGAGAACAGGCAAGAATATACCATTTTCCCTGCTTCAGAATCTGTGGCTTTGCTGCTGTAATGTTGTTAGGCTCAAAGGCTGCCTGTGAGTCCTGCCCTGATTCTTTTGCCCTGTGGAAGAAATTGGAGAGGGCTGCTTGACATCACAGATGTGAGTCCTGAAGGGAGGTCAAATGTTTTTTACCCTGATTTTCCAGAATTCATTGTTTCCAGCTGTCTGAACATGGGAGACTCAGGATTGTTCCTTCGTTTTATGCTTCCCTGTATAACTACCCATGGTTAGGCCACAAACTCAGGGACAGAGGCTGGAAGAGGGATCTGTGCTGGGCTACAGGGCACAGAGAGATCAGTGAAAACTGTCCCAGATCCATCTCCTCTCCACCTGTTATTTTCTACTTGAATGAATGAGCCTGTCTGAGCCACTGAAAAGGCCAGGCTTGACCTTGTACACCAAGTACTAAGGAATTACCCTGATAAGAAGGATGGATCTGCCTTCTCCACCCCTCCAAACAATGGGTCCTGGAATTATTAAAGTATCCTGGGAGATGCCATTTTGGACAGACCAGCTATGATAACTGCCACCTGTGTTTGTGGCTGGGATCAGTGCTGACAGCAGTGGGGAAGCTGCAGTGAGACCTTCTGCTGCCCTTTCTGCTCTCCAATCCCTCCCAAAACCTCTTCCCACTGTCCAGGCTTTATAAGCATCTGTTTTCTTAGAGCTCAGGTGGAGCAACAACCTTTGGAATAACAAAGATCAATCCAAAATTCTTTGTTCTTCTTTCTCCCCTCTGGGCACAACAGGTCCTTCCCTCAGGGTTGCTTAGCCTAAAATTAATCTTAAAGCTCTGCTGCCATGAAAACATTTCCACCTCCTCCATACACATGTTGTACCACGTGGGTCTCTGCAAAGGCACAAAATTTACCAAATAAATATCAACCTTTCATCAAAGTGAAGTGGATTTGCAAGAGGTTTAGAGCAGTTGGAGGGTCTGTTTTGGCTGTTGAATTTCTCTCTAGCTATAAGCAGTACAAACAAGATTATATCAAAACCTAAGAGCTTGGGTGTTCATGAAGATTTAATTAAACATGCTTAGTTGTTTTCCATAATGCATTAGCACAGTGAACTCTGAATCCTCTTCCTTCTCCCAGTGGAAGCTTGAAGGATTCTATGTTTGCATCTTTTTCCATCTCTGCTTCTCTGCAGATCAGCCTAGGTCAGTAATGGTATGTGACAAGTTGAATAAAATCTTGCCAGGAGAACTTGAGTCACGTTTTTACCTCTTCAGGTGATCTCTAAAGCTGCTTATTGATTTTATTTTCTTGGTGCTAGGAAAATAACTATGATAATTGAAGAAAGGAGGAGAACTTTTCGATTCTTTGCATTTTCTCCATGTCTTTTGCTAGCCAACTCTTTTCTCAGAAAATTAGTTCTCTCATTTCTGTGCTGCTAGAAGATAGTCAAGAGTATTTTCTAATACTTCTGGAATTCCCAATTTGTCCACAGATGCCAGTCCTTGCCCAAATAGAGTCCCTTTGCCAGCAGGTGGTTTTGTGGCACATGTGGTGAGATAAGACATATTTTGTCTTGGTTCCTGGTCCTAGTCCAGCTATGTAGGTTTATAAGGTCTCATAAAAGCAGGTTTATAATTAATTCATGTTTCTAACTGTCTTTTTTCTCCCCTGCAGAAACAGAGTGATGCTGCCTTGTATTGACTTCCCCATGTTGCTATTGTATTCCCATCAGCTTTCACAGAAATAGCCTTCTCAGAGCAGTATTAAGTAGTAGTGATTATCTGATAGTGTAATGTTGTATTTTGGGAATATCAACTCCCACAGTCTCATCAAAAGATGATGGGATTCATTATTCTAGGGAATGTGTGGAGTAAGGAATGTCAGGTATTGCAGGGATGAGGACACTGGGATAAGTGTTGAGCCTGTGCTTGCACGTCTCTCCAAAAAGCTGGAAGGGCATATGTATTTTTGATTTTGCGGGGCATTATCTAATGGCTGTGGAAAATATTGACATTACATTTATTTGTGCTGTGGCATTACCTACTGTATAAAAATGATGCTATAATTAATGTCTATAGTTTTTATATTATCATCATCACCATTTGTCTGACATCCAAGAAGCTGCAGCTCCATCCTTAGTCCCCCTACCCCACATGTGCAGTAATTCCCAAAAGTGCTGTGGGAAGTCTGGATTAGTTGCCAATGCATGGCCAGCGACAGGTAGCAGAAAACAGCTTGACTACCCAGGAAGAGTAATTTATTTAAATAGATTAATTAGTCTGCCTTTTTAAATAAAGAGGGCTTTTGGTGCCCAGCCATACATTGATATTTCCGTTTTTGTTGCACCGGGCCTGGCCTCCAGCTGCAGCTCCAGAAAGACTTGTGTCTGCTACAGCTCCTTCCAGGGTCTGGCAGGCTTTTGCAGAATTCTGGGGCACCCTGAAATGGCACAGGACATCTCTGTTTTACACCTGAATTGTCCCCTGAGGCTGCTAAGCAGTTAATTGTGCAAACTGAAATTAAAATCCAAGGCCCTAATTATGCTGCGGAGTCATTTAAGCATTCAGAGTTGGGTTCCCTCGTGCTCTGTGTCAGAACAGGAGAGGAAGGGTTGGTGGGGACCACCACCTCCTCCACCTCCTCCACCTCCACCACCACCTCCACCACCACCTCCACCACCTCCTCCTCCTCCTCCTCTCTCTATTATTCAGCATGTTCTGCACTTGGAGGGTGCTGCCCTCCAACCCAGATTCCAGAGGAACGGAATTCTTTGGGAGGAAAATACAATGCAAAAATAGGAATTTGCAGTGTTGAGCTTTTATGGTGGTGGCACAAAGGCTCCAGCACATCAGACACAGTTATTGCTATTTCTATCCTCTTCCTGGTGAGGCCAAATGTGGATATTCTGGGAGTTTCCAGGTGAGGTTCCTGATGGAATATGTGGGAAGGTGTTGCCTTTTTCCCCCCATCTTTCTTCCTGCCTTTTTTGTTCTTTCTTAAGCTAGCAGGGATGAAAAGAGTACATAGCCTTTACTCTAAAAATGGACTTCAAGAGGTGTTTCACAGGCAAACAATGACAAATGAACACATAGAGAGACCTACAAGAAAAAAAGACATTCCTTAAATTGATAAAAAACTGTAAAAAATGCAGCCTTTTGAGAAAAAAGTTAATATCCTTTGTATCAGGTAGCACATTTTCACACACAAAAAAGCTGTGTTTAATGTGTAAAAATGAACAGTCTCCCCTGTTGGGATTCTGCAGTCACAATGACTGGTTGAGAACAGGTAACATGAGGGCAGATTTCTGCCTGATTCCCACCTCTAATCCTTGTTTCTCACCAATCCCAAAAGCTATCTGCTTATGCTCTGACTTCAGTACCAGTACCCAAAGGTTTATTTTCAGATCGCACATTTTGCCCATTTTTAATCCATATACAAGTCAAAAATGCTGAAATTTGGAAACAAAATGCAAAAGATTAATAGAAAAATGTTAAAATAAGGTATTATTAAAATTTTGGTATGAAGATAGATTTTCCACGTATTTTTTTTCATTTGTGCTCCTTTCTAAAAAGCCTTGGCTTTGATGATTGGACACTTTCTACTGAAAAACATTTCTTAGAAGATTTCTTAGCAGATTTGTTTGTGTTAAGGACACTATTCAAAGACAAACAATCAGTATTGAACATTTCATTCAAATGATATGAATGTCTGGTATTAGCCTGACATAGTAATTTGCTTTGGGAAATATGGTAGGTTTTTTATCATACCCATTCATTCTACATGGAATAAAAAATAAATTTAACTGACTGAAAAAAATCAGTGAAAGTGTATTGCAATGAAATACACTTGCATTGATTTGAAATGACCACATGAATTGACCCAAAAATGTAAGTAAAACAGCTGTATCCAGTGTCACCCCAAGCTTACTGAGCAAGTGAAATTGCAATGACATTTTAATCCTTTTCTGGACAAACAAAATAGCTTCCTCAATCTCTGTGGGTAGAAAAGACTAAAAACAGTTCAAATCCCATGAAGATTTTTTATGGCTTTTTCTACTTGAACAACCTGGGGTTTCTATTTAAGATCAGGACATAAAATCTGTGGTGAGATATTATCAAAGACCAGGGCCTAAATAATCTCAAAGTCTATCTAGCCTAAATAAACATTATGTCCTAATATATGCAACTTTTTTTAACAGAAGTAGTCTGCAGGCTTTTGATCAGTGACTTACTTGGTAAGAATATTGCTGTAAGAAAAAAAGCATGAATATTTTTCTACTCTCTCATGCTAGCATGTGTCTCAATATTTTAATATTTAATGTGAAATCTGTACAGAACTTGTCCTTCCATGGATTAACAAAGACTCAGGTAGAGCTTCCTCAGCCTCCCATTTTGTTTGACTCTGTGAAAAAAAGACCCTAAAATAATAAATGTGTGCTGTATCAACTTTAAAATATTCTGATTACAGAGAGAGGTTGTCAAAAATGAATTGAAATGTAAGTATTGTGAGCTTTATTTAAATGTACTTTGAGCTCATCTTTGCTCCTGCTGAAGTTGGTGACTCCCTGCCAGCACTAACCAGGCAGGGCTAATTGTTGAAACTCTTCAAAATATCAACATAATACCTAAACAGTGCAGCCTCAACCTCCAGAAGTTATATAATACTTGTGGCATAAAGGAAGTGAAAAATTCTGTGTTTAACAAGCTTTCTATACTGGCAAGTATTGGTGAAATTAAATGCAGGCACTTCAATGGCAGGCAAGTGCAGGATGATTTTTTTAACCTCCATATTTCAGTCCTGGAGTTTGGAATGGTATGACCTGGGGTCTTTGGTTGCAGTTAATGACAAGTACAGGCAGTCAGAGTTCAATGCATTGAGGAATGTATGATGTTCAAGATGCTCATGCAGTGCAAGGACTGCTGAGAAAACTTCCCCATTTCTTTGGAACCAGCCCTCACGCAGCACTGGACACTTAACTCCTGGCCCTTCCTTGGAAGTTGTTCCTGAATAAAAGAGAATTTGTTTCTCCTGAGGATTAGGTGCTCCCTTTTGCCTGCACTGGGCTCCAAGTCTGGTGTTAGCTAGTTTAATGTGGCGCTTCTTAGCTCAAGTGGATCATCTGTGACTGAAATGCAAATGGGACAAGGTGGCTCCAGCATCTATCCGCATGTTCCAAAGGAAGAGCCATTCAGCAACCTTTTTTTAAATTAGAACTGTGATTTTGAGCCATTTGGTCATTCTGAAGAAACATCAGGTGTTGACGAGATAAAGCACAGGGCAGTGCTATCAGTGAAGAACAGCATTCATGGTAGAGTGGTGAGCAGTGTGGGCTTACAAACACTGAAACCAAGTCTGAAGTAAGGTGTCTCCCTGAGCATAGCATCACTATTGGCCAACACAGAGAGAAGATTCCCTCAAACTCGGAAAATTATGCTGCTATTTCAGCATTATTACACTATGTGTGATCTCCAATCTTTTTTCAGAGATCTCATGTGGGGGGTAGGTGCTCCTGAATGCAGGTCCTATCCTTACAGAGATTCACCTTCTGGGTCCCCTCTGTGTGCAGCCCTTCAGGTAGTGTCAGAACTTGACCCAAAACAGGGTGGTGAGGTGCTCCAGCCCCATGAACATCTGGAGACTTGTTGCACCCTATCCCACATCAGCTGTCCCTCAGAAAAAAGACAGCACATGGATGGAAAGCCCCTCGAGACATAGAAACAGAGACAAACTCAAATTAAAGCCCTGGATCTGAATATGGGAAGACCCAAAAAAGAACAGCATGCCAATCTCTTGCAGGAATTGTACTTGCCTCTACTTGCTACTCCTATTTTTTGCTTTTTACTGGGAAGATTTGAAATCTCTGCTGGCTGAGCTGATGGAAGCCCAGCACCTCACTGCACAGGGATAACAGCAAAACTGTGATAGCGAAGATGAGCCTGAAAATTGCTTTCCTTTTTTGGCCAGGGAGGAAGAGTTATTTTTTAATTCTACACAGAATGTTGGCATGATATAAGAGTGTTTGGAGGATGAAGGTGCCAGGAGGGGGAAGAAGAGAGGAAAGGAAGGAGGGAGGTATAAATAAACGTAATTAATGATGTCCACAATTTCTCTAGTGCCTTAATGAAGCTGCTGATGTAATTGACTTGAAGTCTGCCACTTTTTTCTCATTTGAGCCACATCAAAGTACCTCTTTCTATGGCAGTCCTTGCTTACAAAGAACATAAATTATCACTGGACAACTTCACTTTCATTGAGCAGTACATATCACTTCATACTGAAAGTCTTCACTATATTTAATGGAGGTTATGCCTAGCAACTGAAGACATAGATGCAATATTTCACTTTAGTCAATGAAGTTGTGAGTGTATATAGGCATTTAAAGTCAATAACTGTAATAAATATTTTAAATGGCAATAATAAGTAGTAGTGTTCAAACATGTTCATGTAAGAGATGACATAAAAAAAAGATTTTTTTTTTCCCTAGCATTCACATAAGAAGCCCGTGTCTTTGATTATGATCAAAGTTTTGGAAATCTAATAGAGACTATCAATGTTGGAGTTATTAGGCCTTAATTAACCTAAATGTTTCCCTTTGTCCATATTACTGAAGTTTACAATTCCTTATTCTAATATTTTTTTTTACTTTCCTAGTCACCACACTTCACCATTGTGCTGTCTGCTGCCTTCTAGCTCTATCTAACCATTCTTCAACATTTATCCATTATTCTGCAGCATTTTGTGTGCTGGGCGGGAAAAAGTAGTATTCAAAATTCAAACGTATGTGTAGGGAAGGACAGTGAAGAGCATTGATGTCTGCTTCAAGGGCCACTGGTTTTTGGAATCTATCCTTGCCAGCAGTTTGTTGATTTTGTGTCATGAGTTGGTTAAAGGTGTCAATATCAGTGTGGTGTTCCTTGTATTTTTAGCAATTATGGTTTAATCTGAATAGGGAATGCACATAATTACAGATCTGGTCAGTACCTCTCCTTGGGGAATTATCAGTTCTCTTTGAAGAGGCCGTAATCCCGTAAGATATATTTTGGTGGCAATCCTAGTGTTCCATGGATTGTGGACTCTAAGTTAAATATTTCCATGCAGGAAAGAAATCACTGAGATTTTACATGACTTTTGGGATGTGTCAGGTCAGAGACAGAAAAGCAAAGAGAAGTAGGTGAGCTGGGACATGCGCTGTTTCTCCTGCGGTGCTACTGTTGCTTTCACAAAGTGCAAAACCTGGACACTGTTATTTGCATATTGCTCTTTTAATCTCTGTCTCCTGAAACTTTCTCTGGGATGGTTTCAAGGAGCCAAGAACAATTCCCAGGTTTTCTGCAGAACCAGAGTGCCTTCCCAAGGGGTTAGACCCTTGCAGCCCGGAGGACCTTGTAGGGCCACCTCACTGCCAAGCTCTTGGTTCTCCTCTCAGCTCTGGAACAGTCCTGTACATCTTCTCTCTCCAGCACTTCCAATGCAGCTTTTTGCTGTCAGGCTTTCCAGTCTTTCCTTTGTCAATTGTCTCATTTGGGGAATGTCAGAAGCTGGTGGTTTGTCAGGTTTTCACAGTTTTCTAGTGGATTCTCAGAAATGTGAGAGCTGTACGTAGATTTTTGCAGGTCAGTCTGGCCTTGTCACAAGTTTTGGTTTAAGGTTAAGCACTTAAGATTCGAAAATGCTCTCTGGTCAAAAGAAAGGACAAAATTCACAGGATTTTCAAACAGTCAGCAGGTTTTATTAGTAAATTACGCACTTGGCATGTTTGTTCCTGACCTACTATATAGGAAGTGGGCTTTGTATAAAGGGGCAGGGTGAAGGGAAAAGAGAAATTAGAGGGGTTAATGAAAAAGGGAGAAATGAATTAAAGAAAAAAAGAGAAGGACAAGAAAAAAAGAGAGCAAAAGGGAAGCAGGCTGCAGGTCAAATTATTGCTTGCCTCTGAATGCAACAGTCTGTTTAGATGAAAAGAAGAATTGGATTTTTTTCCTTGCTACTTACTTGTTAAATGGGTCTTAACCTTTGGGTGGATTTTACACAGAGCTCCTTTAAAAAGGAGCTTTATGTTTATTCATGAAGGTCCCAAGGTTCTTACTAAAGAAATCCTTTTCCACCCCCATACACCAGTGTCTTTTGTTTTACCTGCTGTAGAAAAAGGATACTTGTCTTTGAATTCTTCTATTTCTAAAAATTTTAATACATAGGTTTCAGTTTATACTGGCCTTTTTAGAAAGTTGCCTGACTCAATTCTGAAACCTTAGTTTTCTCATATTGCATCTCCAGTAGAGAAATATTCTTTTCTAGGAAATTAACCTTTACTGTTGCTTTTCTGACTGAATCATCAGCAATTATTTTGTCCCTGCAGAGTGTTTTCATGCCTCTCCAGAGATTTATTAATCTTAGATGAACACAGTTACAGAAAGAGTTTTATTTTTACTTTCTGAAAAATAATTCAGGCATGCATCACCTAGGAATGAGTTAATGAGCCTCCAGGAGCTGGTACATGAGCTGCTCATTGTCTGCGGGGGTAGGTAGGGCAGTGAGAGCCCCATGACAGTGAAGGAAGACTTTGTAACCTGACATTGTTCTGTGGATCCCCTTTTGGTAATAGGGAAGGAACTGTTTTCGAATATGTTCTGCAGGCAGCTAAAAAACCGTGTGTAATTCTTCCTTTTGGCACTTGTGTCACTGTGACTTAGTGCTTTCCTGAAGTTAAGCATCTGTGAGCCCTGTCTTGTGAGTCCTCAGGGAGCAACTTCTCTGTGATGGCAGGGGAGGATGTAGTCATAATCCCTTTTTTCAGATGAGGTTATAATTCCCATTCTGGTTGGAGGCCCAGCTAGATAGAGGCTTATGAAATTTGTGGAATAATTAGCAAGACCTATATTCTATAGCTAGGAGACAGTAATTCTGGATCATAAAGCTCAAAGAGCATTTAACCCAGCTGTGTTAGACAAGAATGGGATTTATTGGCATAAAATTAGCAATCCCCTTTTTTCCCAACCTCCAATTCAGTGCAGAGAAAAAAGAGGAAAATAAAGGAAAATGACTGATGAGCCCTGGTAAATCTTAGTGTGAGGTTTAAGATGTAAT
The DNA here is from genome assembly GCF_001522545.3 of Parus major. Lineage (NCBI taxonomy): Eukaryota > Metazoa > Chordata > Aves > Passeriformes > Paridae > Parus > Parus major. The sequence goes on from NC_031773.1 coordinate 61,463,818, forward strand.
CCTGCTTTATCTCCAGTCTCACTGCCAGAGGTTACCAACCTTCCAATAAAGGAACCTGCACCTTTAGCAAGGCAGTTTCTAGACAGATTTCAGTATTTTTTCAGAAGCCAGTACCAGATATGAGGATACCAAGCTCTTTACAGAAGCAACTTTTCTGCTGACTTTGTCTCGAAGCAACTTCCACCAAGAGGGCTGGGCAGGGAGCTGGGACAATTTAGTGGTAACCTGAACAAGTCCCTGTCCAAGCTGTGTGTGTGTCATGAGGCTGCATCTTGCTTTTTGCTTGCACACCCACAGGCTTTGCCACCATGAAGAAGCAGAACAGAATAAAAAGGGGTAGAAAAGGAAAACCAAAGTTAAACATCTAGCAAAAGTTTCAGGTCTAATTGCAGTCTTGACAGAAGCTCAGGGAGACTTGTTTGAGCTAAGAAAGTTAATCTATCCCTAATTGTGATCTCTGTGACCTTTCAGATTGGAAAAAGAAAATTAAAGGCAGTTTGTCTTCACAAAGAGAAAAATTTGGCCCCTTTATGAAATTCTGTTGAAGTGAGTAACTGATGTCAGCACGTCTGGAAGCAGCCATCACACACAATGAGGACACACCCAGAGTGTTATCCATGACAGAATAATGAGATATAACCCATAATGATTCCATGCAATTTGCTTTTCCTGGTTTTACTGCAGTTTCTCCGGTGAAGAGAGCTTGGAACAATTTTTTGTTTTGTTTTGGTTTTTTTTGTTTCTAACTTCTTCAAAAATATTAACAATAACTTTCCTCCTTCATTCTTCCCAGAAGCAAGTGCTGTATATTTGGACATTTTAAGGAATCTAGGTCCCACCTAATTTTCAGTGAGACTCAGTCACGTGAACATCCAACCAAGTAATGAAATAGGATTTGGGGCCCTGCTTCCACACCCACTTATGGAATGATTTAACCTGACCACTTCATTCTTCAGTACTATAATTATTATCTGCTGAAGTTCTGTAATCCTGGTATAAATATATATAATATTATTCAAATAAATTTTTAAGGTATTGCCAGAAGTATAGCTAGCTGCATTTCAAGAGCTTGGCCCAAAACTGGGCAATTTTAGTAATTTTCGGAGGGCTCAATCAGGACTCAAATGATATTTTCTGGTTTTGCTGCTTGCAAGAAAGATAATTTTGGGAAACTCATGGGTACTGAACATTTGAGGCCCGTATGGTAGATTCTGGACATTTTGCCTTTTGTGACAATAATATATATAACTGCAAAACCTAACAAGGAAGTTAGATTGAATACAGCTGTACTGATGATCTAGTGGCATAGTCCTTTAGCTGAGGTAATTAAACTTTGATGTTAGAGCTTCTGTATGGAAATATAGATCTGGAAAAGCAAAATAACTTACCTGAAAATGATGATGATAGGCTAAAGACAAGGTATATTTTATGTCAGACTTTTCAGAAATTTGGTTATGTTATTTTTACACAATTTTTTTTTCTCTTCCAACCGACATGTTGAGGCATCCGTTTAAACATAATGCCTGACCACCAAGCGCACACTGCCATGAATAAAGTTAAACCATGGACCCACAGGTTGATAACTTCTTCCTGTTTTAAACCTGTTTTCCTGGTGCAGTCAGATTTCTGTCCATGCTGGGTACCATGAGCCTGAATTTGATACACACAAGAAATAACCAAAATTTGTGATATCCAGATCATGAGGTGATATTAAGACAAAATTTTCAGATTACAGTTGGCTATTTTCCCCATAGAATTTAAATGGAAATGGTTTTTACCTTAAAAATATTGGGATTTTTGTGGAGTAACTGTCAAGATGGTCACCATGACTCAGTGACCTTACATAGTGACAAGAGGAAACAATAGTAAACCCCAGTAATTACATTCAAAGGCCTGTTTGCTCAAGATTTCCTTATTTGCCATTCAATGTTTTAATGAGAATTGTAAAGTGTAAACAATACAATAAAGTGAGAAATTAAGAGAAATCATATTGTCTTTTACCAGTGGCCTCTGGAAATTCCCTTTCTGTTTGCAAAGCACTTATTTTCCCTTTTTTTTTTCTTTTTCTTTTTTTTTCTTTTTTTTTTTCAGTGTCACTTAACAGGTACAGTGTCAGCTTTTGTGTGTGGCAATGCTGTGATGCAGGTCTGTGTTACCAGGAGATGACAAATGCTGGGTAAGAGAGGAATGTGAGCTGACAGATCACCAGGGTTTCCACTGTGCCCATTCTGCCTAGGCACTCTTGGCTCATCTGCAATGTGTTGCCTAGAAGAACACCAGGCGAATTTGCTCCTGAAGTATCACGGAGGAACAGCATGAAATAAAGAAACTAGGAAAACCACTAGTTTAAATGTTTAACACAATGTATTTTATACACTCCTGTTATTTCCTTGATCTTCATTCTGCCTGGCTCTTCATGTATTTTTAAAAGCTTTTAACAAGCTGCATAGAGGACTGGCTGTATCTGCCCACTGCTGACATAAATAGCATGCCTGGGAGTGATAAACTACAAACTTTCTTTAAAAGCCTTGTAAATGGATGTGTGGCAGAAGCAAGAGTTACTATTAAGCAGCTTTTTCTGACAAGTGATTCTTTTTATGCAAGTTTAGTCTCAGTGTTAAAGGGAACCTTTTACAGCCTCTTGTGCAGTATCATCTCTACACACTCCTTCAGGGTGTTAATTCTCAGACTACTCATCCTAGCAGAGGTAATAGTTTCAGTCTAAGAACCTTTTGAGACTGAAATATCTCCGGTAGGTTGCTTAGTGCTTCCACTGTCCAGCATGTCCAGCATAGGATGTAATTATGGCTCATCTTTGCGTACCCACCTTCCCTCTGCTGTGCAGCAGCTGCAGGTGGTATGAAACATGTGCACAATGTGCCATGCACTTCCCTTTTTCTGCCCTAAAAGAAAAGCTGAACACATATCTGGCATGTTTTTAAATGGCTGCAAAACGTCCTGCCCCAAACGCTTGCAAAAATAGACTGGAAGGATCTTTAAGCATGAAGGTAATATTGCCATGTATGTACTGAGTTAAAGATCCTCTTAATGGATCTCTATTTATTTTAAAAAGATCTCTACCTTTTGATGTGTTGTATCTGCATCTTTTCATTTGCTGCATGTCCCTGTGCATGGAGAGAAGGCATTAAAGACCACCGATACAGTAAGGGAATGCTCACTTAAGTAAGAGCTGGGAATGTTTGTACTTTGTAGAAACAGAATTAAAAGGGCTGAGTAGCTTTGATCCAAATAGTGAAGGCTGCCTGGAACTAACTACCCTCCCCTGGAAATCTGCCTTGTGGGAACTGGGCCTGTATGACAAAGTGGAAGAATCCCATGACGGCATAGAAAAAACAGTTAAATTATCTAGTAAATTGATAAAGGGTCTGCTGAGAGTGCCTGTAAATGAGGAGAAACTGATAATGAAAGTGGTAGGGGGATAGGGAGCTGAGTGCTATTGGGTTGGGAAGTTCTCTTTCAGAGGGGCACATCAAAGAGGCTCTTAATTTCCTATTTGCTGAATATTTCTGGGATAACTCTTCTGGGTGGCTCCAAACAGCAAGGAAACAGCAGATGTACAAAATAAACATGGTCTGTCTTGTTAGAAATTACATTTGGCAATGCCTTCCCCCCATACCACCTTGGTGTTTTAAAGTTTGATTTGTAGCTGTGAAGGTAGTCAAGATTACAGGTAGATCACATATTTACAGATCAGCATTCTTTTAATCTGACAAAATCCGTATCTCTGTGGTGAGTTAAGAAGTGATGATTATAAGACTGTGTTTCATGTTCAATTGAAATAAATAGAAATAAATGCAGTTAAGGTTCCCTGTGGTTATTGTGGTGTCTTGGTTCTAGAAGACAGGTGTCTGCTAGGGAGAGCAGGAGCTTCCCTTGGGATGAAAGAATGCAGACCCTCTCCCTCCGAATTATTATAAATTTGAAATCAAGGGGCTTTCAGGCAGAGATCTGGGGATAGGAATAACAGTTCTTTACTAGTATAACCAGGCAAACAAACAACAATAACTACAGCAATAACAAGAACACAGAACCAGGGACCCCGGGACAGTTTTCTCAGCTGAGATGGGATGGAGGAGAGGCTTTTGTTTTCACAAACCCCTCGGGCAGTCAGTCCCGGTGCTCCTGCAGGGCTCCGAGGAACAGTCGGCTGGAAACAGCAGGGATGAGCTGAGATCCTGGGCCGGTGGCTGAGGTGTATCAGCAGCTCCGCGGTGGTGGCTGGCACTGCCACACATCCCGGCAGGACAGGGGGTGCGAGGCCGCCAACAAAGAGGGGAGAAGGAGAAGAAGCAGCAGCTCCGTCTGGGTGATGGCGAAATTCCCTTCTCTCCACTGCAGTAGCTTCGCGACTCAGCACACGAATGTTCTTCTCCGAAGCCGAAGAAAGCCCAGCTAAAAAATTGTCCCCACCCTCTTTTTCTGCCCCCTTTCCCTCCCCCCCTGGGCCCGGCCACTCTTTGTCCGTTGTGAGCACCCTTAAGTACCGGTAGTTAGGTTGTCTCAGCACATAATGGGTAAAAAATTCCCCGGGCAGGCCAGAAGGACAAAACAAAAAAAAAAAAAAGGACACCTAACCCTCAACATGTGGTTATTGTCTCCATGTGAGGGAAGTTTTAACAGAGCCGGGGAGGAAGGACCACCAAGTTCCAAACTCACTATGGGTATTTTCACTTTAGTTTATCATAAAAGAAGCTGAAAACAGCCTCAGCTCAGGTGCTGGTTGAGGAGCAGCCCAGAGTTAACTCAGCTGGAGGATGGACAGCATCTTCCAGCAAGGTGGGATTGGCCTTGGGGTCACTGGCAGCCACTGGGCCTCCATGTAGGACCTTCCTGTACCTGGGAGCCTCTCTGAACCCAGAATCCTGTCTGCAGGAATTTAAGGATGTAAAACAAATATGCCTGGCAGCTCATTTATTTATCTATTCATCATGAGCAGGGCAGTTGAGGGACACAATCAATAAGGTTTTGAGTGCTGGGGCCAAGTGCTGTGCTTTTCCCACCTGGGGCTGTAGGGTAGACTGTGGGAACAGAGCCTAGGGCTGACAAAAGCAGGGTGAAGAAAGTGCCCCTGGGTGCAGGATAAAGGAAATTATGATCCCCACAGTGGTGTCTACTGGAGAAAAACAAGTTGTGGATGTAGGAGCTGGCACTAGAGAGAGAGACAAATTATAAGAAACTAAATTGTGAGAATGACGATAGTGTACTAAAAGGAGAAACATCCACCATCTCTCTTTCTTCTTATAACCTGGAGAATTGTGTCTGAAAGGGAACTTGCATTAATGCTTGACAGTAGAAATGTTCAATTTATGAGATGAATCTGTCGGATTTACATTTGTTTACTGTAAATGGGAAAACAATGTGAAGGGGATATAATGTGATGCAAACATCTGAGAAAGGAAAAATGCAGGGGAATATAACTTCACTCTTGACAGAAAACATACAGTAATGGCTAAATGATTGCCACATAAGTGCACCAGATTGGGGCCCAGCAGGTGCCACTCAGTCCTGGCCTCTGCTGCAGAGATCTGCAGTCACCCACTTTGGCCCAAGCCTTAGAACAACAACACCCACTTTGGCATCTGACTGCCCTGGAACCAATTCCCTCATGAAACTTGGCACCTTCTTCCTGTGTGCCTTACCTCCCAGGAAATTGAAGACAACTCTGGGAGAGCCGCTCCAGCTGCTGAATTCCAAACCCTTGGGTGGGAGCTCTTTCATGAGGCCCTTTCCAGGCATTACTGAGCTCAGGGGACTCTGCTGCCAGTCAGAGCTTCCTACCACTGTTTAAGGAATACAAAATTGTGTGATGATGCTGTGATCATGTAAACATGCAATAATAACCAATACTAAGGATATTGTCAACCCTCTTTCTAATTAGTACCCTAATTAGTTTTCTACTTGCCACCTTCATCAGACTTACCTCACTAAGCAAATGACCATTTGACTTACTGATAATTCAGATACAAGTCCTGTCAAAATTTCATTGCTATCAGCAATGAAATATCTTTAACGTTTCAAGTGTCTGTGTCAATTTCAATTCCAAGGAAAAAATCCTTGTGGCATTTCAACAGTTAAATGCTCTGACTTGCTACAAATTCCTTCATTGTATTTGCTGCATGGCTGGGTTAATAAAGATAACATGTCTTGTTATCTTTATGCTTCAGTATCAAATAAACAGGGTACTTCAGACCTTTTAGTAACTGCTGTCACCAACACACACCTGTTGCTGCAGATGAGACGAAGCAATACTGCTTCACAGGAGAAGTTCCCCTGCAGGCTGCTGGAGTTTGCTGATCTGTGAATCAAGGGGACCCTTTTCCCCAGGCACAAGATGAGCTGGCCACCAGTACTGTGGTTTCTACCCATATGAGCTGAGTGGCTGTCTTAAAAATCATGAATTTGAGAAGCCAAGTCAGGTGGAGCAAAATTGTTCCTAAGGTGTTATTGCGTTTCAGTATTGAATATTGAATAAATGGAAGTGTCCAGCTTAGATGACCTCCCTCAAACACATTGTCTAGCAAAATCCTATGCTACATGGAAGAAACAAGTTAAAAATAATATCATGATGATGCCAGGCTGAGTCCTTTAAAAACGTAGTGATTAGGGCAATAGAGAGAGGAGGAAGATTTCAATAAATAGAAACACAGGCTGTTTAATAAGCAATGAGACTGGTCCTTGCCAAAGAAAATATATAGCCAGTAGGAACAAACAAGAAGATAAGGAATATAATTGATGCCCTTTGACTGCAATCTCTCTCAGAGCTTCACCACTCTCCATGACGAGGTGAACACAAGCTGTACCTGGCATGGCCTGTGCTACCCATGAGTGCCCGGGTTTCCCAAAATTCCTGTTGGAAAAACCACCTGAGTAGACCACAGGGAGAACTGCAGCTCTCCCATAGGTGTCATGTCTTCTGATCATCAAGGTCCTCATCCCCCCTGTGTGCTCTGGATGCTTTATGAAACCTTAGTGCCAACTTGGACTTTGAAACCTGACTCAAAAGACCCAGAGTACTTTGTGCAGCTTAGTGGTACTCCCAAATTCCTCCCAAAACCTGGAATTTTCTCACCACAAAGCATATAAATGCATTAAATAAAAAAACATGTACAAACATAAAAATAAAAACATATGTATGTTAGAGGCAGAAAGTTTTTTGTGATATAAATTTCTATATTGCCTTCTTAATATGATGAGGAGTATAAAATAACTAATCACAAGCTGCAGGTGCAGCATACTCATGGTTATAACACAGAACTGCAAAGATAAATGTAATAGTTTTAAAATGAGATCATGAAATGTAATAATAGGATTTCAAAACATAGGAACAATGCTATAATGTAAATTAAATTAGTATAATTCAACAGTTACATGAACCTGAAAGTGAACTTGAAAGTAGAGAATATTTTAAGCATCCCTAAATCTTAGGAAGAATGATTTTTCGGGAGCAGCTTTAAGTATTTTTTTTTTAACATGAATAATACTATATAAAATCCTGAGTAAAGAAAATCAGCCAGTCATAAGAGGTCTCTTGAAATGAAAGGTGATGAAAAACTCTGGAAATAATCTTGACCCAAAATGCAAGCCTTTGAGAAGCAAACAAATTATCAACTTCCTGGACTGATAAAAGAAAGGACAAAGAAAGATAAATTTTTTTAAGTAAAAGAGTTCCCAGAAGTTTTGTTTTCAGTTCACCAGCTGCTCACTACTCACCAAGGTATTTTGTTTTACAATATTTAGGGATTTTTATCTCCCTTCTGCAAAATTAAATTTCTCTTTAAAGCATTCAAGCTTGCAGAAACAGCTCTAATTTGTTATACCTGTTTATACTGTGTTGTACTAATGACTAGAGATACAGAAAATAACTTCATAATGGGACATAAGTTATTGCAAGATCATCTACATGTGAAATTTTCTTGAAGGAACAGGGTCTCTGTGAGATATTTTATATATGTTGGAGTCTGAGATACAGATTGTGTGCCCTTGTTTTTAATATTTAGTTCTAGAATTCAAAGAAACACTGAATTTCATATAATATGAAATTCATGGGCATGTTTTCATGGTGATACATGAGAACAAATGCTAAAGTTAGATAGAAAAAGTGTAAATGAGTAGATTAGAAAGTTTTTTAAATCACTGGGTGAAAAAGTAGTTTAGAGAACAGGAGACAAGATGCAGGATTTAAGGTGTTGTCCCTTGTTCCTTCTTCTTTCTTCTTCATGTTCTTCTCCTAGAGGCTATTGGGTAATAGTAAGTGATTGGATAGAAAATGCCGCAGTGCATCACAGACGTGATGGGTCATTGGGTCATTAAGAAAAATAATATACGTGTCTATTGTTAATTGGGTAAAAATAGGTATAAAGATAAAAGAACTGCGTAGGTCAGGGCCATTTTGTGTGTCAGACACGAAGCGAGCCACAAGGCCTTGTTTGTACCATCAGAAGAAAGAAATGTGCCAAATTGCAAAGATTGATCTTGTAACCAGCCTGGAGAGACCTGTTAAGTTTTGTAAGGATCCTTCAATAAACACAAGAAACAAGATTCTAACGAGCTCGGGAGTTTTCTTCAAATCATAAGGACTGAGATAAGTGGGACTCCCTATGAGGGAGGATCCCAGGAGAATTCAGCCCAAAGGAGGCTGAGAGACTAGAGAAAAGTTATATCCACAGGGAATTGAGCCCAAAGGAGGCAAGAAGAAATAGAACATTACAATATAGATTTAATAGAATGAATACTGTGAAGATTAATTATCTTTTTTTTTTTTTTGCCATCCTTGTTTAAGAAAGGCTAAAAAATTAAAATCCGTGGATTGTTGACCATAACGCCACAGTTGTTGTAAAGGCCATCCCACTTCTTAGTCACAAAATCCAGAGACATTCTTTTGACTCTTGCCATTGCTCTTGCCTAGGGCACTTCTTGGTAAGCGCAGGAATAGTTAATTCGTTCCCAATGAAACATCTCCTTAACATGTAACAGTTTTCTTAAAGGAGGTCATAAATATTAGGATTTAGAGAAATTAACAGCAAATATATCAAAGTAGTCTTTCTTTCAGAAAGAGATCTTTCTGATTAGAAGACCTCTATGATTAGAAGAAATAATGAATTATTAAAGAGAGCCTCTGAAAGCAAAGGCCTGGAGTGCACCCTGGGGATACAAAAGGCCTTTAATCTGACCTGAAAGCCCCAGCTCAGCGTTTTGTCAGTGTGAGACTCCTGATCTGAGGATAAGTAGATGTTCTGACAGCACTCATGTGAGTTTTGCTTGTCAGGAGCCACATCTGCAGCCTCCTCTGGTTTGTTTGCTTACTCTGAGAGAAGACAGCTGATTAGGAACTCTGTCAACCCAATGTAGTCTAACTTTCTAGTCTTAGAAAAATATGTTCTTTCAAGGCACTAACAGATGGACACCTAACATTATTAGTTACTTTGGGAAAATGATATTCCAGGATTAAAAACAATTTAAGGAGGTAAATAGGGCATACAGCCCTGTTTTTAGAGGTTTTTTTCCTAATTGAAAAGTACCCTCAGCAAGATGTTCACACATCAGTGCGAGTGAAGAGCAGAATATCATATACAATAAATTGGAACCACAAGCAAAAGGACATCACTGTTCTTCTTTTCCTGAAGTTTCTCCCTCTCAGAATGAGTGCATGCTTTCATTCTCCACGCAGCAAAGGATGGTGCTCCTTGTAAGAGGCCAAGTGAGGACTGTCACCCTGGGAGTGTTCATTAAAATAATGCAAACACACATTTGTCTCAACCAAACACCTCTCATTTGAAAACTGGCAAGGAAAGGAGAGATCCCACAGCTCTTTAGCTGCCTAACAAAGCAGAGTACAAAGGCACAGCTCTAATACCACAAACTCAGAGTGAGCTTGGGAGCAGATGCTGCAGCACAAGATAATTTTCCACAGCTTGGCATGAGGGTGTTACATTGTTACTGAAAAACTGAAAACACTGAAGTGCTGCAAGATAAGAGAACCATATAAGATACAGGGCTTTGATTAGTATTTAGCATGGTAGGAATAGCATGGTAAATGCCTTCTAGCCTTCCTCTTGCACATCAAGCTAGTGTTTAAAATTATTTAATTGTCACCTGTCTGCGGTGCAGCAACCGCCTCCCTTTTTTCTTTTGTTCATTAATACCTACAACGTTTTACAGTGTCACCACATTGCTACAGCCAGGATGTCTGCTTGCCTTGCTTTGACGACATTCTGCAGTAACCAGAGCTAGGTACTTTTGATGCATAACCACCTTTTGATGCATTTCCACCCTCAAAAATTGTGAAAAAAAACCCTATTTCCGATGAAACATCAGTGAGTCAAACCCGAATGATGAGTGTTACTCTGCCTCTCCACCTCAGATGGACTGTGCCAGAGTAGCCTGATCCAGCAGCTGCTTTTCCTCTGTCCTTGACTATTCCTGAAGAGGGCAGGAGCTATGAATAGTGAGCTGCTGAGGACAGAGGTTTGCTCTGTGCTGAGGTAAGGAGCCTTTTGCAGGATACCCTCCTATTGAGTCATCTGCCTTGCAGCAAAATAAGCTGACAGAGCAGGACACAGGTTGCACAACTTAACCAAAGCAGTAGTGGCAGCTTGACATTTTCAGCCTCCTAAAGCAAAGTTCATCAGATCAGACCTATGAATTTCAGGGATGGTTTCTCATAAAGCCACACCTTCTCTTTGCTGTTTCTTTCCTTTAGAATAATTATTGTTTATAAGTTCCACAACTGAAATAGGGCTCATAGATGTGAAAGAAATCTTTTAGGCATTGATGCTCAGCCTGTTTCCTTATGATGCTTTGCCTGATACAACTTTACAATGTTGGTGGTTCCCCTCAGCTCAGCTCCCTCTGTCCATCAGTCAGAAGAAAGGAGGCTGTGCCTGACCGTCCCCTCTCAGAAGCTCATGAAAATCAAGGGTTTCCTTTTCTACACATTTCAGTGGGCTGTCAGAGGCTCTCAGAGCCTCTGTTTAATGAAAGCCACTAGCATTTATATGTACCAAGAAATGGCTGTGCCTTGCAAGCTTATTGCAGTTCTAGCATATCAAGTGTCAGAAGAAGCAATATCACCCCAACAGTGTTTCCCTTAGTTCAGTATTCCGACCTAATACAGATTTTTCTCTAGAATGTCTGTTTTACAGAGAAATGTACTTTAATGGAGAATAAAATATCTTGTGGATAGAAAACCAAATATGCCTTAAGAAGCACAAACTCTTATTCGTTGTGCTCATGTTGTCTGCTGAACAGCCTGATGCACAACTACATCTCACTAGGTGCCGATTCCTGTCTGTAAAATGGGAACATTTACATGTTCCTCCCCTGCAGAATGTTCAGAGATAACACTATAGGAACAGTAGGCTTTGCTTACATGCAGCCGATAACCCTTGTTATCTTCTTAATGTTGTTTATCATGAGCAGGGTTAAATAAAAAACATGTTTTCCTTAACCACATACTTCCCTCCCAAAGCTTCTCAAGTTATTGTCACTTCTTGATCAGAACTTCCCAATCATTTCCTTAAGGGGCTGGGGGTTGATTCCCCAATGGCAATGGTTCATGTTTACATTTAAACCTTTGCATTATCTGTGACTGGCACCCTTCAAAGAGCCTCTTCTCTCTCTATTATATAGTGAGCATGGTGGTGCTTGTTCAAAGGCTGCACTTGATGATCTTGGAGGTCTTTTCCTACCTCAGTGATTCTATGATCATATTTGGTGCTGTTGATCCACCTTAGGCAGTTAAGGAGCCCCAGAGAAAAGACAGACAAGCCTTCTGCTTATGCTCTGAGGAACTGAAGCAAATTGGAGAGATCAAAAAAAGTGAAAAAAAAAATGGCCATCAGCAAGGCAGAACCACATATGGGCTTTTTCCTGATGGATTTTTATCTCAGCAACTCACTTATATTAAGTGCATCAGTAAGCTGAAACAACTTCATGGCACAGAATTTCCTTAAACAGTGGCCAAACTTGACAACATTATTATTATTATTATTATTATTATTATTATTATTATTATTATTATTATTATTATTATTATTGTTATTGTTATTGTTATTGTTATTGTTATTATCATTATTATCATTGTTGTTATTGTTATATATTTTAAAATTTTTTTATTCTTTTTTTAAAATTTTGTCATGTAAAAATGACAAAACTTTTTTTGTCTCAGTAAAAGCAAAATACAGGAGGCCAAGAACTACAACCGAGTGTTTTCTCCAATCAGTACCTGGCCAAGGTACACAAGAGCTGCAAACCCCTGCACCTCATTGTCCTGATGATTAATGCTTTCTCCCTCTGCCTGCAGTCCCTGAGGTGTTTGGTGTCAGCAGAATAAACCAATACTTCACCAGATAAATCACTGTTTTCTTTAAAGGGGAGCAGTGGTTTGTACCTGTTCCTTCTCTGGCCAGCTCAGCACAGAGAGCAATTTTCCACGCCCTGTTTCTGATCAGTCCAGCGTGATGATAACTGGAAGCAATCAATAACTGCAATGTCACCACACCATGGGGATCATGTTTGCTGCTTTGGGTCAGCTGCTCAAGTCTCTTATCACCTCTTATCAGAGAATCTGTAAAAGCAAGGTACTAATGGTCACTGGCCAGAACCAAAAGTGACCTACCAGCTGAGTAAATGACACTCAGCAAAATGATGGATTTTAATTTTTGAATTTTTACGCACTCGCCTGTTGTCATTGCTTAGAAATTTGCATATTAATTAAGTGAATATCTTTGCAGTTCATGCATCAAAAACACACTCCTAAGCCAGAGCTTTTGACAAATGATTTCTGCATTTTAACTGAAGCATTTGATGTCATTCAACAGAACCTTGTAACCATTTTTCATTTTCCTACACAAGTGACAAAAATTCTTTTCCCCATCTGGCTTTCAATGCTTTGCTTTTTAATTTTCTTCCTTTTCCATCTCTATTTTCTACACTTCAAAAAGGGAGAACGTTAAGGGAAACGAGGAAGAAATGCACTAATATAAAATATTTGGTGGGTCATTCTTTGCAAAAGTATGTAATAAATTATTCATTTGTTGTATATGACTTTAGAAAAAAAATTGTTAGGGGAAGTTATGAGAACCCAAAACAGCATTGACAAATGAACTTAAAAAAAGGGAGAAAATTCATACTGCAGTTTGCTGTTACCAAGCATCCTCCAGATAAGGGAAAGGGGCAAAAGAACATGATAGAAGTGAGCAGAAACATGCATGTGAGAGGCTCAGTCCATCTTTTTATTTGGGTTATTTCTTTTTCCACTCTTTTTTTTTTAATGTGGTATTTCAGTGAAAAAGCTTTTTTAGGTGGTGTAGATGACTTGCATTTGTTTTAACACATGACAATTTATAACTTCTTTCTATTCCTTGTAGATATATTGCTCCTCCATATTTTTCTTATATCAGTAGTTATTCAGAATAAAGGAAAACAAGATAGTGTTGAGATATATTTAAAGCAAAATGAAGGATTTCTTTTCAATGAAAAGCCACTTCTGTATTTTAAAGAGCAAACATCTGTCTGTGTAATGACTTGGAAATTCTGTGACAAGTTCAGGAAGGTTTTTTTCCAGCTAATTTATGGCCCAACCTAAACTCATCAGAGCTGATGGGAGCCTTTGTACTGACATTAATGTGCTCTGAGTCAGGACCTTGGGCTCAAGATTACATCTCAGTTGTACTAACACCATGCAATGCTTAATTAAATTGAGACACTCATATTTGCAGTGAGCCACCCACAAGATCCCAGCAGTAATGAGGGTCTTGATACCAAAAAAGAACCAATAATTTCAGCTCCAGCTTTCTCGAATGAGCTCTTTTAGAGTTATCCCAAATCCAGAAAGTATTTTGTTCCTTAAAGTGCTAAGTGCTGCTTCAGTCTAGTGTTCAGACACACTAAAACTAATTAATTCTTGAGGTTTCTTGTTTTTATCCAGCATTTGTTTTTATATTTAAAAGGGTTTAGAGAGGTAGAAGAAATCCTTCTTTCAATCTCTGTTATCTATGTTATACCAATCAACATTTGATTAGTAAAATCATCAAGTCTAATAGGAAAGAAAACAATCTCACCACAATGAGTGACACTAATTTCAGTGACTGAATTTCAATATGGCCTGTATGTTTCTGTAAAACTTGCCTTTCCTAAGAATTCAGGCATTCATCAAAATAGTGTTCTAGAAACTTGTGGTTAGTAAAGAGGTCATGGACCACTCAATAAGTAGAATAAGTAGAATTCTTCTCTCTGAACAGACCTCTATCTGCCAGACAGCAAAGAGATTCATCTGGAGAATCCTCAGCTGACAGAGAAACTCCCAGGGTTGTTTCTTAAAAAGCATTTATGCTGTTCATCGTCATTACAGCATATTCAACCCTACATATTCAAAACACTATAATATATCCTCTTCCTGCTGGCTTCCTTTCCTTATCTCCACTTAACTTATTTTGAAAATTCTAAAAAATTCCATTGTTTCTACTGGAAAATGTTCCTGGTAGTATAAATCATGGTCACTGCTTATATAAGCATGCTTTCCTATTTGCATATTCATAACAAGACTGAGAAGTAAGGAGCCATTAAAGCCAAAGCTAAATGAAAATATTTCAAATTTATAGGCAAAATATTTTTCAGATCCCTAATAGTATGCAGTCCTTAGCAAGCAATGTTGGTAAATTAGAAATTTGCATTAACAGCCTTGCTAATAACTTAATTTCCCACTCTCTACCCAGGAGCTCTGAATCCATAAAGGGAGTTAATTACCTCTTGACTGCAAACTGTGGTTTTGAAAAGGAACTTTGGACTAGTCAACATTTTCCTGGTTTTGTTTATCAGTAATTGTCAGGGATAGAGCTTAAGGAGCAAGCACACAATACTGCTAAAATTCCCACAGAAAAAAAAAAGCATCTGGGTTTTTTTTTAAGTTCAGTCTGTCAAGGAGAAATTCAAGCTGGAAGCCACAAAATGTTATTCACTAAAAAGCAAAACAAAAGTAAAATCACACAAAAAACACAAAAAACCAAACAGAAAACAAAAAAAACCAAAACAAAACACAGTTTACAACTGTGACACATAAGTGGGTTGAACACTACTTAAAGTACAATTATGTTCTGAGAGGTGGCTCTGGGAAAAGTCATGATCTGACTGAAGAGTTCTGCTATTGAGACTGATTTGAATCCAGTCTTGTTTTAGACCAAAATTATATGTAACTTTTGCACCACTTTAAATATCTTTCTCTTCCTACTGTATAATTCAAGCAACTTACTCAGTGTATTAAAAGAAATGCATTTATATAAAAAAATAAATAAATGAGGGAACTTAAATAAGTAGTGTCAGTTGAAGCCCTAATATCTTCCTGCTGGTTTATGTACTCTCATACACAAAAGTATTTATAAATATATATAATATATATATTATAGTTTATAAATTGTGATAACTGAAGTGGTACAAGGGCCCACATATAAACTCTTCATCTTTTAGCATATTATCAGCAAAAATCTGAGCCTCATTCTCAGTTACAGACAGGTCTTTCTGCATAACCAAAGCCAACTGAGAGCACAGGCACTGCCAGCAGTGTGGGCAAGGACCTGCAGATTTCAGGGGGTGTGAGCCAGGAGAGAAATCCAGCTCACACTCGTCCTCCAGCAGAGCAGCCAAGCCATGCACATGTTAAAATTGAGAACACAGGCCCTGCACTAAACTGGGGAGAGTCACACACACTTTGGAGGACAGTCTCAGAGTCTCAGAGTACAGTTTTTATGATGTGAATTAATTAGTATATCTGGCAAATACTGTCCAGTAAGAAGAGCAGTTTGTTAGGTCATTTCTGCCCCATTGGAGCCCCCCCCTACATTTTAGCCCTACATGTCTATGATTTATGATGGAAAAATAAAGTGTCCTTGCTGGATAAAAGACAAGACTAAACAGAATTCCAAGAAGGAATGAATGATGTGAGGAAGTGCACCTGCTATGCTAAAGTGATAAAGAGTTAGAAGCTATACAGCTAGAAATTAAAATCTGTAAAGCTACAGATACATATAAAAAGGGAAAAAGGCATGTGTCATCCCAATCCCCTGGTGCTTTTGTGAAGCTCTTGGGGCATCATCATGTCAGGAAGTCTCCTGGAGTGGCAGCTGGTGCCCAGGGAAGTGGACTGGGGGCAATCCAAGAACTTCATTGGGTTGAACTTTCTATATTTGCATAATTTCAATATTAGATGGAATTTTAAAAGCCTAATCTCCCACTCTTTTAACATTATCTTTGAAACAGACTCTCCACAATAAACTTCAAACTGCTTTGGATGGGGTGAACTGGCATCCCTGAATCAATGTGTTCAATATATCCCAAATATAAAAATCCATTTGTAACAGATAATTAAAAAAAAGCAAAACAAACAAAAAAAAAAACAAAAAAAAAAATTAAAAAAAAACAAAACAAAAAACTGACACCTCTGAATGCAAATAACATTAAAGAGTGAAGTTTTCATACTGCTGAATGTACTAAACACAATTACAAAGCTCTCACTAGCAGAAACAAAGTAAGTACAACTATTGGAATTATTTTTTGTCTTGCTTAAACCTTACATGTGCAGGCCTCTCCACCTCCTTTTTAACCAACAACTCAACACCGATGTGTTGGCTTCAACTTAATTTGGATATAACAGATCCATCTGAGGAGTAGCTAAGGCAACCAACTAATTGCACGTGCTGAGAAACTGAATTAAATTTTACTTCCCAGAGATTCTTGAGTGTTTTAGTATCTTGAGCTATCAGACAGGTACAAAAATGCTTTGTAAATAGTACACATCTCTCATTGTAGCCATTTAGTGCATTTGTAGGTTGGCATTGTCATTTTTAATGACAATGACATAACAACTGAGGACTTTCATTGCAATTTCTATCTAAAGTGATGCAAAGGCTGTTTAAAGTCAGGAATGGAATGTGTCTAAGCATGATTTCTCAAAATTCAAATAAATGAAGAGACATTCAGCCAAGATAATTGAACCCTACTGTACATAAACTGTTTTATGCTTATGAGAAGGCAATTCAAATCTGTCATATGTGTGGTGTGAAATGTTCTCCAGTAAGATGTCGGCAGGCCTCACCTTGTGTCCAAAGTCTGGAAAGAACAATTAGCATTAGACAATTAGGACCTAAAGGGTTTGACTCATCACACAGGGCCTTTGGGCAGTTGTTACTGAAGTCACAACCCTGAGGCAAAGCACTTCCAAAACAAATAGAGGTGATGCTACCTCTGAGGCCTGCAGAGTCCCCTTCCCTGGTCACAGTGGTGCTGGCAAAGGTATCCTTTTTGTGCCATTACAGCCCCGCCTAGGAAGGTTCCTTTGATGGGAAAATTTGGGGAGGTTTCCCTGGCCAGATAGACCCAGGGAAGGGAAGATTCCCCAAGGAGAATCGCCAGAGAGCTTCAGGCTTTCCAGTTTTGAACTGGCCAGCCACAGCTGTCAACAGCCATCCTGTTCTTCCATCCCTCATCCTCATCGTTCTAGCTCCTCTTCCTAACATCCTCTTCCTTACATGTCTCTGACACGCCCATATTTCATCCTTGGATTTCATCCTTACACATTACCCTTTTTAGGAGAAAAATAAGACACTTCATTGATTAAAGAATTTTAGAGTTGTGATTTCTTGAGAGCTTTCTTACCTCATATCTAGACATCTGTGGGACTGTGGGACTGGAGTGCTTTATGCCTACACTGTGCAGATATGGCCAGATATGACCCCTGGGATACAGGGGCAATGCAAGTGCTGGCCCTGTGGACTATAAATGAATTGTGATACACTTGATCAATGCACTCCAGAGAGCTATTCCAGCTTGTTCAGCTTGTAGTCCCATCTTGAAATAAGATTATGCCAGCAAACAGTGAAGTGTTACCCAATATTTTACTTGTTGCACATCCAGCAGTCCCACTTTGCTTCTTCCCACTTTCCCCATGAAGGGAGGGATCACAGCTGAATTTCCAAATTTCCGAATGAAAGGAAGGCCACCTTGCAGATGGCATCTTCTGTAATAGCAGTAACTGTGAGTAGGCTGAAGCCTATCTAACAGCATGGCAGAGCACAGCTACACAAATTGTTGTACTGGCCCATCCCGTTTATATCCAGGTACACCACCTTTTCCTAGATTCTTCTGTAGACAAAGCCTACTTCCCTTTTTCCTGTTTATATGTAGATTTACCTGTTTGGTAGCCCAGAAAAGTGAGACAATCTGAATGCAAAAAGAAAAG
Organism: Parus major; assembly: GCF_001522545.3. NCBI lineage: Eukaryota > Metazoa > Chordata > Aves > Passeriformes > Paridae > Parus > Parus major. The sequence continues at coordinate 61,482,068 of NC_031773.1, forward strand.
TTGGTGTAATCATGGGTTTATTGAGTCTTCCAAGCTAAGCACCACACAATCCATTCTCGGTTCTTACACCCATCCACACATTATATCTGCTGGCAAATGTCCTAAGCACTCAGGTTCTGTAAGCTTCTCCATGAATTTCTCTGCTCATCTCTGCAGCATCCCCATCTTGTCCCATGATACTGTGTATCAGATTCAGGCACGAAGGTTCATCCATGTATTCTTACCCAAATTCATCCAAATAACAGAATTTGTCAGTTCAGGACTGGTCTGGATGAAGCTACCCTGTGACAAATGAGGCTGGGGACTTAAAATACTGCTGGAATTGCAGTGGCTTAGTGTAGCAGGAGCAGGCTGTGGTACAAGGGAAGGAATGTGTTTCCCTGTCCAGATGAGTGACAGGACTGATCTATGCTCCTCCTGAGCCACACCTGCCTTCACTCTTGCCTGCTCAGAAACACACAGACAGTAGTCACATACCTTTGTAATCATCATTGTACTGGAACATTCCTCTCCCCTTCATCTTCCCTTTCTGTTATTTCCTTTTTTTCTTTCTCTTCCTCTTTTTTCTTTTTCTTTCCTTTTGTCATTTTCATGCTGTGCTTGTGACTGCTTGAACAGGCTGTGTGCAGGCTATTTTGTGTACATACTACATCATTCCATACAATGACAACAGTGTAATTATAGTGTTCAACAGGCAACATTGGCTGAGCAGACAAGGCTCTAACAACAGCCTGAGAGCTGTGAGTTTACCCATTCCCTCTGCTCAACCACCATATCTGGGTCCATTCCCAAGAGAAAAAAGGTCTTATCAGTCATGTTCACCCTTTTCCAAAGGCAAACAATCAGCACCTTCTGTGACCTAAATCAGACATTTAACCCAACTCAAGAATTTACCAACATAAACAAAAATTATTTCAGCACTATTCCAACAGTAACAAAACAAATTCGTTCATCAGCATTGTCCTTTCAAAAGCCACACCTGAGCTATATTGACATTTAGATGCTTGTGCAGGTGTTGCACCACATACTTTTATATTACTCTTGCCTCCACTTTTAATTGGGACTGTATATATATTACTGTCCTTGAAGGGTTTAAAGGTCCCAGCCCCTCTGATGCTCTCAAGGAGTTAACAGAGCTCATTAACAGTTGCTGCAGTGCTCTATTATCTTATCTAACAGAGGACTTTATGGCTATATTTAATTTAATTGAAGAATGTCCTAGAAAAGGACTAATGACACTTTTCATTTTAAATATACCAGTTCACATTCAGAAAAAAAAAATTGCAAAGAAAGAAGACAGGAAGAAAGTTGACTGGAATGGAAAATTACTTCTGGCAATTAAAAACCTGTAGCATTTTGTCAACATGTATCTAGTCACTGATCTATCACTCAATTTTTTTCATTTAGCCTTTTTGAAACTAATGGTGAAAGTCATGCTCACTTCCACTGGATAAGTATTATTTCCTTCAGTAATTCCCACAAAAATGATATTAATTCCCCATGGAAGCAACATGTTTACAGTGTATTAGAAAATCTGACTTCTAGATAAAAAGGCTTTACATTGCCCTGAACCTGTGAGAAAGTATGTCCTCTTCAGGGGAAAAAACACAGCAGAATTTCCACACTTTTCACTTGTATGAAGTAATTTTGCCATGTCATTACCAGACTTCAAAACAGGTTGTTTGACAGTATCATGGAGAAATTCAGGAGGTCTGTGGCCAGCCTCCTGCTCAGGGTCAGCAGACCTCAGGGCAAATTTTGACAGGATAAAGGATGAGGCAAAGATTAATCTAACCCATGGGGTGGAAGCTGAATCAGCCCTGCAAAGGAGTATAGTGTTAATGTGGCTCTACTGCTCCTGATTCAGATCTGGGTGAGGCATCTCTCATCCTTTCTCTCCCTCATTTTCTAATTCCATCAGCTGGGAAGAAGAGCTCCAGGGAGGTGCTGGTAGAGCCACAGCTCGGCACATCTGACTGCAATATCTCCTCCCAGTAACTAACCCCACACATCTGGGTAAAATGCATTACTGGACCTTGGCTGGGAAAGCTGGGACTGGTTGGTCTTCACAGGTTTGGACACTTTTTATAGCTCTTATAGACAGACATCTGCAAGTCTTCTAGGCCTTCTGGATACTCTGAAATGGTTGCTTTCATCTTTTTTATTGCTCTCCCAGAGATAAGGGCCAGTTTCCCAGCATTTGTACACCTTGTGAACAACACATATTGCGTCTCTCTGTAAAAGGCAGGTTTCGGTTCACAAAACTCATCTATCTTTGGGGAGCTGCATTAGCTGTGTCAGCAGAGTTTGTGCTGCAGGACCAGCTGCAAGGTCCTCCTGTTGTCACCTCATTTATGTGCCTCATGAATGAAGTTCCTGCCCCAGCAGGTGCTCTGCTATTCTCCTTTCACATATGGAGACAGCTTCTTCCCTCCACAGTCCTTACATAGCGGGGAATGGATGAAACACAGTGAAAACTGTTTGGACACTTGGTGATTTCAAAACCTGCTGTCTTGAAGCTCATGCTGTGAAAATGTCACAAGCCTTAATCCTTCGGTCTCCAGCTTCCACAGCATTACAGCATAGGAAAGGAACCACCACTGCTCAAAGCCTGGCACAGGTGGGCCATGAGTTACCACTGGTGATCTCACTGTCCCCCTGTTCCTCCCTGGGCAGCCTTACCCAGCTCAACATGTCCCTCCTTCTTAATGTCACTGCTCAGGTACCAGCTGCCTTTTATTTCATTGTCTAAACAATTAATGTATCCAGTCAAGCACACAGAAGTCTCTTGACTCACTTTTGTGCTCAGTTGTGTCCAGCTTTAAGGCCTGTGCCTTCCACCTCTGAATTCTGTGCTCAAAATAGTTTGAGTTGTCTAGTTTTTGCTCTCCTTGTTGGCATTGATGTTTCATAGGGTGGAATCCATCTAACATTGCCTGGAAACAAAATTCTCACAGAATCCCGGAATCACTGAAGTTAGAAAAAACCTCGCAGGTCTTTGAATCCAACCTGTGACTGATCCCCACCTTGTCACCCAGCCCAGAGCACTGAGTGCCACATCCAGCCTTTCCTTGGACAGCTGAAGGGATGGGGATTCCAACCCTGGGCAGCCCCTTCCAATGCCTGAGCACCCTTTCCATACAGAAATTCTTCCCCATGTCTAGCCTGAACTTCCCCTGGTGCAGCCTAAGACAGCCCTCTCATCCTGTCTCTGATTGCCTGGGAGAAATCCTCAGGTACTATTCCTGATCTCAACTTTGTTGCTTCTCATCAAGCTCCCGGCCTACTTAGTCAGGTATCTCCTTTCTGGCACTGCTGCTGCCTGATGCTTCCAAGGAAGACCAAGACATTCCCTGAAGGACATTCCCTTCCTCCCTGTCTTTGCAGCAATCATGTCTGTGCCCTGAGATAGAGCACCCTAAGGAAAAAACTTAAATTGTTTTTAAAGTAGTGTTAGACCTATTTATATATTTATCAAAAGTATATAAAAATATAATAATATACCAAAAATACATTAAAAAAAAATCTGTCATCATTTAACTAAAACAATTTTTCTATCTTTCCTGAAAAGGGCAAGTGGAAGCCAGAGAAACTTGTTTCCATTTTCAGTGTGGCATTGCTGGGTCGTGTTTTCACCTCCCCACAGAGGGTGGAGGTCACCACAGACTCTCACAAGGAACTGACCTGGCAGCAGGGACATGTGCAGCTTTCACAAATTTCTGACTGTAAAACCAAGCTTGTTCTCACATCAGGACTCAAGGTCTTTTCTGGAACCTTGAGAAACAAGTGTGAAAGATGCAACAATAGAATTATGGGGTATGGTCACAAGGCTCTGATTGTCAGCATGTTCCCATATTTGCACGGAGTTTTAATGCACTTCAGAAGCTGGAGATAAGCCTACAACTTGTGTGAAAATAGTAATTTTTCTTTGTGGATCTGTGGTTGTCATGATGCTAAAACATGATGCTTCAGTGTCAAACTAAATTTCTCAGGGTTTAGCTCACACAAAGGTGTACATCATCTTCTTGCTGAAGGCTTCCTGGACCCCAGGAAAAGAGAAGAGAGCTGGGATTGAGTGACATCCCTGTAGAAGCTATTTGGATCAGCTGTCTTTAAAAATCTTGATGTGATAATAACCCTGATAGTCAGAATGCTTATTCAACTACATAAATATGAATGTGAGCCCTACATTCAGGCATAAATAGATCTCTATTCCTGGACTTGTCTTCTGCATGTTGTCAGCTAGGAAATCAAATTATTCATTTATTTGTTTTGCAATACTGAAGGAAGGGAAGACATGGGATGGTGAAGTTGAGAGTACGGACATTAATTTTCTAAATTCAGTCTTCCTGAAGAATAATGGACTTCAGCTGAAAACTCATCAAGAATTGAATTATTCCAACAGAACACAGGAATTTTTCTGTCTCTTTGTGGTGACCAAATCTTCGCTGTGCTTCAGCAGATGTTGGCAGTGAAGTTATCTCGCAGAAAGTACCACAGGATAAGACTTCTGGCAATTAAAGCCCAATTCTCTGTCTCACCATGTTTGTGCTGGCAAGGGAGGGAGTGTTGTGTGTGAGTGGGTGGCAGGAAATGTGAAGGATGAGCTGTCAAGGAGTTCAGTGTGAGTAGGCTGCCTTCATGTCCCTGAATTTTGTCTGTCCACATAGCAGCTTTATTTGATGCTGCAGCATTATGCCAACCTTTGGCAACTAGCAGGGACCCCTCAAGGGAACAGGAGCAATGTGGGTATAATCAGATCACTTTATATTTTCTATTTCCAGCTTACCCCATGAAGTGAGAGATTGCACTGTCATGTATATGGTTTTTCTGGGGAATTATTTGCATCTTTTGGGGAATCTGTATGGGTGCTGCCATTCTCTGCACCTTCTATGGAATAGGGGAGGAAGACAGTCTGCTTTTAATTGTCTATGTGAAAACCTGTCCTCCAGAGAGGATGCTAGAATACACACAAACGAGTCAACACATAGCAGGCTTTCCCTGTAGCTATCAGCAGCACAGCCTCTCTGTGTACATTTCAAATAACAAATGCAAACCAGTAGATTAAACAATAAGGAAGCAAAGGTGGATAAATTTAAAGTCATATGAATTGCTCTATAAATGTCTGTTATCCTCAGCAAGGCTTATGTGTCACTGCAAAATGCCATACGGTGTAGCAGTGTTTTTGTTTGTTTCATTCTGCAAAGGCCAATTCTCAAGGCAAGACAAATGACAGGTGAGTAGATCCTGGTGGCCAAATATTTGCCAAAAGTAAAATCAATCTTTTTTCCTTCCCTCACTTTTTCTCTTTTCTTTTCTGCCACAGTTCACTTTAAAGCTAAGCAGAAGCTTGAAGTAATGTTCCTTAATTCCTGTGCCCCTGTTCAGGCAGTGTAATGCTGCAAGAGGTCAGGCCCTCAGCTATTCTAGAAGCCCTTGTTGATTTATGTGGCCAATGACACAGTCCATAACAACTCCCCAAACACTTCTTTTGGACTATTATCAAAAGGTGAGTCATGGGATCCATCCTGTCCTCAATCTCCCCTCAGAGGGTGAATTTCTTCCTTGGAAGAAGCAGGCTTTATCCTTTCAGCATCTCCATCTGTTCTCTCAGGTAATGCAGGACCCCACTCCAGATGCCTGCAGGCCAAGCAGCACGCTGGAGTCTGCCTTTCACTGGCTCCATGAAAAAGGATAATTCCAGAAGTCTTTCCCTACCCTCTTTTTAGTGCTGCCCAATTCCTTAATCACTTTCCAAAGAGCAGAACATGAATTTGGTTTGGACTGATGGTTCAGACTGAGCTCTGCTGCACGTGCAGTGGGAGGCTGAGAGAGAGCAGGCTCTAGGGAGACTGAGGTGACGAGCTGGGAACATGCCCAGGTCACTGGGCCCCAGCTGGAGCAGTGGCCAACAGCCAGTATCTTCACAGACCAAACTCTCTGGATTTGGTAAGACCAAAATATGTGAGACTTTGCCCTTTTACTGAGCCCTCAGAATTAAAGCAACTGCTGAAGTTACTTGAAAGTGGGGGGAAAACAAGAAAACAGAAAACTCATGTAGCTTTGTCTAATTCATGTGTTTCCTGGAAAGTGTGCTTCGCTTCCCTTCTTATAAAAGGCATCCAGTCCTATCTCACAGGTTTATCTTGGAGTCATTTTATTTCTGTCATTCTAAGTTTCTTTTGAAAAAAAGGGCAGAGATGTGCTTGCCAAATGCAGATTACTTCAAGATAGTAGCAGAACATGCAACCCATTTATAGCGAAATGGCTTAATATTAATCTTATTATTAGTAGTGTAATTCGCTAAAAATGTATGATAGAAGGGACAGTTAAGTAGAGCAAACATCCAGGGCTTAGAAGTGAATCTAAGATCTAAGATTACAAGAACCTAAGAATCTTTTAAACAGTAGTAGCCTTTCAAAGCTTTTGAAATTTAATTACAAGTATGCTAATAATCTCAGATCACCTGTAAACCCTGTGTCTATGTATGAACGGAACATGGGTACCAAACACATCTGTGGGGAGATCACCTCTCATGTCACCTCTTTGGAAATATCTGATTTACCTAGATTGGATTATTAATTAATCCTCAGCAAGATGCCTCTGCTACAAATAGGTGAGAGAAAAAAAAAAAAGAAAAAGAAAAAAGCCAACCAAAAAACCCAAAAAACAAAGCATCCTCTCTGGCTCCAGTATTTGTGAAGCTGTAAAGACTCATCTGGAATGAATGTTCTATATTCAGGTCTGGATGTTATCTCTTGTTATCCCATCCAAATATACAACATTTGGGGAAAAAAAAATAAAAATCTAAGTTTCACACAACATATACTGAAAAATGTCCACAAATGTTTTCCACTGTGTAGCTCATATGAGAGGATGTGCATCCCATACAGTAAAGGATATTCAGTTCAGTATCAGAAGCTGCTAACCTTAATTAGTGAGTTAAGACCACGCTAACACAAAATCAAGATATATTCTTGTTGGTTTGTTGCATTCAGACTGTATAATGCCTTTTTTTCAGGATTTGGACACTGGCTGAGTTGTATTCTTGGTTTGCCACTTTGAAATAGTTTTTATGCTTCCCATGTCATGATTTACAGAGAAGCTTTACTTTCTCCCAAACCTCTGCCACACAGTTCTATTTTTCTCCTCCATTCCTGCTCAAGAAGAACCGTCTCTGAGCTGGAGCAGGGTTCAATATGTGTGGTAGGGTCTGAATGGACTTGGGAAGCAGCAATCCAGAATAAACTTTCATTGTGGTAGGCAGGACACACACAGTTCTGTGGGGGGAAGGAATATTTATGCATGGCAGAAAAGGTAGTGTTGATAGATTGTTGATAGATTAAAAATCACTACCTGCAGATGCTGAAAACCTGCTGAGTTTTGGGGTCTTTTACAAGCTATTTAGTTGCTTTAGCAGTACTCTGTCCCATACTAAAATAATCTTTCTCAAGATTCTGGGTAATTGCCCTTCTCAGTTTTAATTCAGCAATTGCTTATTACTACAGTAAAGCAACTTGACTTTGTTTGACTTGGTGTATACCTCACTGCAAGGCCCTGTCCCTACCCCATAAAAGCTGCAAAAGGAATCTTCTTTCTTTGGCACCAGTGGCACCTCACCCCAGCCCTGACAGGATAAGAAAAGTGGGATACTGCTTTATGACTTGCAATTGTTAACTTGCCACAGCTTTGCAAAATCCTCTTTGCATCTGCATTCATGAACTTTTTAATTCATCCAAGAAGGAAAATCAGCTTAAAGAAATTGGGCTCTCAGCATAGGTAAAAAAGGGCTATGAATTGTCATGGTGCCCAGGTGCTGGTGCAGTAACAAACTTCTTTGGATTTGTTTTGGATTATGTGACCAGCAGTTTAGAACTGTTTTAGCAGTATTGTGCTGGTGGAACTATTACAGGTCTCCATCTCCTGTGCTTTTAAACATTTTTATGAGGTTTAATTATATTTACACTGATAAATGCTACAGAACTCTCTTTCACCTGAAAGTTACCAGATAAGCCATGTCTCTGCCTAACACACACTGTGACTGGGGGGTGGTCATTGACCAGTTCTGAACAGCAAAGCCAACTTTATCCCGTTTTATTCTCTCACTAACTTTGACATCTACAATCCCAGCAGTAAATCCTGAGTGCTCAGAAATAATTTAGAGAGGGTCCCAGATACTTTCCTTCTTGTTTAACTTCGCCATCTCAACTTCTTCAAGTCTCCTCTGGAAACTCTGTTCACCTTTTTGGAAGCCTCTCTGTGAGCTACTTTATTAATAATGCCTAATTTAATTTTTCTATTACTGACTTAAAGAAATAAAATTTTAAACACTGCATTAATGTGTGATGTATGAGATGAAGGGTGCTTAGTAGAAATTCATTAAGACTCACCATTAATTTTCCACTCTTCCCTGCTGCCTCCATTTTGTATCTGTAGATAGTAATCCTGACCAAGCTTTCTTTTACTGGATGTTGTCATTCCTGGAAGTGACAGGAACCATTGTCAGCAGTGGCAGCAGCTGTACAAGATGAGCAGAGGAAACCTTTTCATCCAGAGGTTTGTGTTTGGGCATAGCACAGAGCTGAGACCCACCCCATCCCTGATTCACAGCATACTTTGCTCTTTCTAGGACACCTCTTGCAGGATGTGCAGCCTCACCAAGCTGCCTGGGCACTTCATGCTTTTCACTTTGTGCTGTTAAATTAATTGGGATTCAATTGCAGCTACCACAGCTGCAATATCACACAGGCACAGCACTTGGAAATGGTTTGTATACCACAGTTTGAGAGCCCCTGACACAGAGCAAGACGCAGTCAGAGGTGAAAGCTACCTCAGAGACTCTATTGATTCCTGTGTTTATTTTGCAGGAATTGGGCCTGGTAGCTATTGAAAGCAATATAAAAAATTCTCTTCTGCAGGCACTACAGCAGGGTTTTCTGTGTGAGGAGCCTGCCAAAATGATGGCTGTATTAACCAAACTCTCTCTTTCATGGAGGAGTAACATTATGCACACGTAGAGATTGTAGGAGCTCTTCCTTCTTTTGCTAATGCACTGCATCTCACACTCAAAGGGCTTCATTTGCTGTGAGAGTAAATATTTTGCATGTATCCTAATTGCAGTCCTGAGTATTTTTACTGTTTGAGAAGCCTGGAAAAAGTTTTCTCTTTTCCTTAGTGTGATTTTTTGTTAGGTTTCATGGTGGTGCATCCCCCTCATGCTTGGTCTGCCCTATGATCTCAGAGTGACTAAAACATTCATAGCACAGCAGATTTTAAAGAGCATGTGCCTGGGTCTCTTTCCTGTAATTCCATGTGGTGTTGTATAATTCCTGAAAAACATCCTTTTTCTCCCTTCTGCCAAATGCATTTAAAGAAGAGTTTTTCAGCTCCTTATTCCATCAATATGAGAAGACATCTTCAATCTTCCATCTTAGTAAGAACTCAAACTAAATTACACACTCACCTCCTACTCTACCAGCAGAGGTGAAAAGAACTCTTTAAGATATCTGGATTTTTATTGAAATCAACAGCATGAGACAAAATCTCAGTTGGATCTTGAGTATCCATTGGGCTACAAGGGCCTGGGGAGTACCTCATGGGTGTGTTGCTCCCCTACCAAATTCAAGCAAGTTCCCACCTTATATTTAATGTAGAAGATGAGGAAATTCATAAATTCAAAGCAAGACACAGAAGAAAGTACAGCATTTCCAGTGAACTGAGAAACTGAGCTTGCCCTGATCTCATACTGTAACATGGCTTCATGCTCATAAAATCCAGCCCAGTTTTGCTTTAAGTTTTATGAACTTCATTCAGGTGGGAATTAATTCAATTTTCAGCCAGACAACATACCTCAATAGACAATGTGTGAGTGGGAGGTTATATATGTGCCAATGACATAGGTTTTCATATCTGTTTCAAGTAATATTTTAGATAACAAGAACTGTAATAACAGCTTGAAAAACTAACTTCAGAATCAATTTTGTTCAACATAGCCTGGGTCCAGTATCTGCAGCCCAAAGCTGGTGGGAGTTTGTGTCTTTGATGCCACAGCCTGGAAACTGAAAGTGAATATTCTGAGTGCATCCACAGAGGGATCCACTTCTCAGCACTCAGCTCTTCCTCAATGGCTGAAAATTCCACAAGAGAGATTGCACATTTTTGGCCAATTTATTTCTGATAGAGGAAAAAAAGACGATGAAGAAAACCCCAATTATGTTTACCAAGGAAATAACTAGTACAGAAATAAGGAAATTAAGGCTGTGGGAATTTTCCTAGCCTGGTGCTGGTAGTGGAAAGCTCCAAACAGGCTGGGTGTTTCCAGCTTATACCTCACCTCCCATAGCTGCTCTATCATATTGTTCTTTCCTGATACTAATAATTAGATCAATTGTAGTTTAGGGCCTCATATTCTCTCCTCTCTCCCTCTCTCTCTCTGCCTATACATGATGATAAAGAGAGCAGTGGTGTTGCTGTACTTGCCAAACCCCAAAGTAAAAGGACTTCCTGGTGTGTTCTTGGGGTCCTGGGCAGTGCTGCTTTGTCTTGTTTTCCAGCAGTGCCCTTGGCCTGGGAGCCAGGGAACCCCTGGATAAATGGCATGGAAGTGGCGTGTCTGGAGTGCCATGACAGCTGACATAAGTGGGCATAGCTCAGCCTGTGAAACAGGCTGTGCTTATGCATATTCAGCTCCTGATTAAATGTAAGCTCATTATGTAAAGGCACAGGCTTTGCAGAGCATTTTCATTTGCTGGGTGTTTTCTTTGGTAGATCATAAATCACTGCCACATTAAAAATCAGTCAGTGTATAAACTATGTCAAATCCTTCATGCAATGAAATAATTTTCAAAATTATATTAAATGTGATTTGTGCAATTTTTCCACCAGGAAATCGTTTGTCTAATGACATGACTTAACAGACAAAAGAAGCAGTTGCAATAATAAGGCATCATTCCTGTGCAAGAGCTGATTGGAAAGTCAGAAGACAAGAGCTATGTAACCATTTAAAATGATTGAATTTTGAATTGCAGAAAAGCTATTTTTGACCGCTACAAAACAAGCTGGTTGGTTTTTGTCAGGTGGATTATCAAATTCTTTCCACATTTCATGTGTAAAATGTATTAAAACTGTTGCATCCTGATTGAAAGGGAACTGTAGCTTCTTTTAATTATTGCAGGAAGAAATGTTGTACTTCAGATATTTTTTTCTAAAACTACAAAAATTTAAATTTACTTCTAAGTTTCCTTTCACTGCAATTTCCTGCAAAATATTGGCTTTCAGCATCCTTAAGAAACCACACTGCAAAGCACACAGGAAATGCTGCTTTTTCTTGCTTATAAAAGATCTGTGACTGTTTTGGGGTCTTTTTTTAGGAGACTGGGACACAGAAGGTTTTCCCTGAGAAGTGAGAGGGGGAAGCCAGGAAGAGGTCCGTGACTGTGGCTCAGCTCTGGAGCAACCCTGTGCCCTCCTGGAGATAAGAACTCACTGTTTTCTTCATTCTTTCTCAATGTCTTGGGACACTTTGACTCAGACTAAGTCTCAGCTTAGTGTGGTTTCAGATGTAGAGCAAAAATAATATGTGGTGGACAAAATGAAATGGTTTTGTGGCTGGGCCAATGGCTCAGGTTAAATGTGGGCTTTCCACACTTGAAAGTAATTTCAGATTCAAGTGTGAACACAAATGGAAAAGGTAATTTTTTGAAGCAATGCCCATTCAGGTGTTCTTGTTCTGTAACAGGTATGTACTTCGGTACTGATCAGTCCTCTTGATTATGCTATATTTTGTGTGGAAAGAATGAGGGCATCCAAAAAAAGTGCTGCTTAAGAAACAGCTACAGCACAAAGACTTCTTTGGTTGGAGTCCTGCTGCAAATGGGCACACTCAGCTTTCCTGGGGTCTTTTCTGGAGGGTTATTTGCTACTTTTTCCCCTGTTCCCAGCACACATCCAACACACAAGAGAGTTAATTGTCAGAGCCAGCCCTGGGAAGTTGCTAAGCAACATCACAGGGCCACAGCATCAGCTTTGTCGCCAGGCACTTCTGCTGCCATAGGATGCCTCTGGTTTAGCAGATGATTCTGCAGTCCAGCAGGGAAATGCTCAGAAAACCTAGCTTACCTCCTCAGATCCCACAGCCCAGTTGAGCTCACTTAACAAAAATAATTTAGTAATTTAATTTTTGTAATTTAACTCCAGCTTCTTAAAAATTATTCCCAGTATATAATTTGTATAGTTAGGCCAATTTATTCTGTTAACAGTCAATCCTTTCAGATGTTTAAACCAATCGCTCCTACTTGAGATGAGGTGATTGCCTTTATGACTTTAAAGTATTATTGAAGTAAGTGAACATATGTCTTGACATCCCATGAGACTGAAGCAGGCTGAACACCTATTCAGTTGCTGAAGTTATGCTTCCCAGAACTGAGCCTGAGATTTTCCAATATTATCACAGATTTTTTTCAGCCTGGCATCCTAATCAAAGCCAAGGCTATTGGGGAGCATGCAACCTTTGGGTAAATCAACAAGTCTTACAATCATTAAAAACACAAGGCCGTGTACTCTTGTCACCCCAGCCTGATTACAGATCAAGAATTCTGGGCTACATCATCTGCTCTTAATGGAGCATATGCCCTGCAGAGTTTGCCCTCTGTGTGGAAGGTTCAAGTCCTGAATACCCTTGAGACAGCAGTAAAACTCCTAATCAGTAATGCAATCCATTGTTATATCTATTCTCAGAACAAATAATTCTAGGGCTGCCAGAGGTAATAAAAACAACATTTTTGTGGGTTAGTGTCCTGCAGTGATTTTGAGGTTTGACTGAAGACAATGGCACTTAGTGGATTTGCTTTCTGTGTCAATTCTCTGTCATCAAGTAAAGTCACACTGGAGCTTCTCTCCCTTGCCAAGGGGTTTGTACTCTCTTGTTCTTTTTGACTCACTGTGCTCAAAAAAAATTGTAGGAACTTTATTAATTATTGGTCAAGTTTTGCTGAACTTGGACCCCTTAGAAGCTACTGTTGAAAAGATAAGATAAAAAAGCACTCCAAAGCTATGATTAAAGAAGCTTCTTTGCCTTAGGGAACTAGTCTTAGTAGCCCCTAAGTAACCCCAAAGAATCCATTCTTGTGCGTATTTACAGGCTATCAAAAGTATATTGATTTCAGCCTGAGGAAGGTTCCTTGAATTAATAGGTTTTCATCCAAGTATTAGAATCTTGTTAAAACGGTTTGTTAATCTTTCTTTTGTTTTAAGTAGTATTTTGCATAAATATTGACCATTCTCATTTTCTGCATCGACTTTTGACACCTTGTTATCAAGTTTAGCAATATGACTGTTTTAACATATTTGATTTTTTAATTTCTTTGAATTTTTGGATTCTTGAAAACTCTCATGGTCACTTGTAGGCATTGGAAGAGTGACTTTCTTTGACTGGCAATATTAATGCTTTATTTCATTGCCTTTTCTAGGCTTTTAGGAATATTTTATAGTGCTATAGCAGTTTGTAGGACATAGATAGAAATGGCTACTCTAAAGTTATTCTTTTATTTTGTTTGGTTTTATAGTATTTATAGTCAGCTGTATCCTGACGCTATTCTTGGCTAAAGTCTGGACAACATTCTATAATGTTAAGCCAGAATTTTTTGTGTCTCTTGATTTTCCAGCATATCTGTACTGCCTTAGTCTGAAAGAGATTAATTACGTGTGCTGCTCTGGGAAGTGGAACCACACATTTGGAAACCAGTGAAAGTAAGAAGGGTAACAGCAAAATAAGCCTAGGGCCAATCACATTTTATTGATGATTATAGCTGAGTATAATAGTGACCAGCACATTGTACAGTGAGAAGTGAGAGAAATTCCAGTTTTGTTTAGGTTAGTGGGAGTCTTATAATCAGCTTCAGTGGAATCAGGATTTACATTTTATTATTTAGGCATTTAATATACTTACATCTGTATACTCCATAGAAGATTGACAGAAATCTGAGAAACTCTGCTCTTCTTGGTTTTGCTTTCCTTCTTTTTGTTCTTGGTTTTATTTTTCAAATTCACTGTAAACTTCTCAGCTAGCATTTAGTTTCTTATCTGTATTAGGCAGACTCCATGCACCACTTTAGTGTTTGCAGATTTTTTTTCTATTGAGCAGACAGCAATTATGTTGTCCTTTTTCTCTTTGGATGTGGAGTGTGAGCACCCCTGAGGTCATCCAAGATCCATGAAGGGGCAGCAATAGCACTGTGCCATGGCTGGCAGCTAAAAACTGTTCTGCATCAGCCTCTTTAATGCACAAGTGGTTTACCTTGGAGGACTGGTAATGACATGAAGAGTCTTCTCCACAAACATGCTGGAAGGGGCCCCAGAAGAGCATCTGGTTAAAATTTCCCTTTTATAAGAGGAAATTGCTTTGCCTCAAAGGTCAGCCCCTTTTCAAGTATCATTTATTCATGGCTATGAAAGATGACTTATCTCTGAGGCTATAAAAATGTTTTGCCTCCTGAAATACATTGCATTATAATATTTTGGGTTTAAAAAAAAAACCAAACCAAGAAAAATGAGATTATATGATACCTTAAAATTACCAGCAAAAGTAATCCAATATTACCTAAGAACATGAACATTCCAGATTCCCAGATTAAGCTCTCTACCCCTCATGTCTAAAGGCCCAAATGGAATTGTGAAGAACACCATCAAGATGAAGACCATTGTAGTAATTTAGATTCACCAATTTGTGTTTCCCAGCCAATGCACCAAATAATGTGGTGTTTTTTAGGCACTAGGTAAAAATAACCAGAACACTTGCTCATCTCTTGCTGTGAGATAGGGATTAGGAGAAGGTCAAAACAGGCTCAAAACTTAAAAGGAAAAAAAGAAAATTTATTAGCAGAACTACAAGAATAAGAAACCAGAATAAAACTTGCAGAAACCTTTTCTCCCCACCCCAGCTTTTTCTTTTCACAACTGACAATGTAGAGACAAAACCTGGGATGTTAAAGCAGTACCAACTATACAATAATCTTTTCATCAGTTTCTGTGGGAGAAGAGTTTTCTCTTGTCATTCCATGGAGAGTTCTCCACAAGAAATGTTTTTTTTGTGGCTTTTCATTTCCATGTCTGGCAGCGGCCCAGAAAAAAACTCTGCCATCATGGTCTCCTCCCATTTTCACACCACTGAGAGGTGTGTTCATGGGCCATGAACTCAAGGGGTATTATTTTAAGGATGAGTTATTTAAAGGCAATGGTTCTCTTCATCTGTTTCTATGATCATCTCTGGGTATAGATGTTTTCTCCTTTTCTCCCTTGGGGCAAAGGGTCTTCATCAGCTCTCTCCCTCTCTCTCTCTCTCTCTCTCTCTCTCTCTCTCTCTCTCCCTCTGTACAAGCTTCTAATGGGGTCACAGTTACTCTACCATCTACTTAGCTCATCAGTGGATACCTTTGCTTAGATTCACAGTTTGAATACTTCGTTCCCCCAATATTCTTTCATAAATTAAAGGAGTTTTTTAAAACATTATTGTCCATCTCCATGGCCCTACCAAAAGAATATTTCAGCTTATTAAAGCATCTCCTCATTCTCCTTCTATCTGAGACTGACTCCTTCCTTTACTGACCCTGATGTTTCACGTTGTCTCTTTACATGTTGATCACTCTCACTTTCCTCTCTCTGTAGAGGGAATTAAGTCTGCAGGTCTCATCTGGGTAGTGAAAAGGTTAAATCTTGCCCAGATATTGTGGATGCTCATGTGATCTCTGCTGGGGCAGCGGCTGGGGCCGTTTGTGATGGAGGATTTTTCAGTGGCTGTGCTAGGGGAGGGTGGCGAGCATCTCAGCAGCCATGCTAGCACTTAGAGGCAGCACGCTGTGGGCCGACAGCTTCCCCTCCCCTTACCTGGCAGTTTCTGGTGAAACCCAGCAGTGGCAGAATTTCAGCTGAGCCAGGGACTGGCCTAGCCTGGCAGCGCCACTGTACAGGGTTCAGCAGGCTTCCCGAGGGGGCTCAGCCCGTCTAGAAAGGGGCTCCTGACACCCCACAGTCTCCATCCCCTGCTTGAGAGCTGCTGGGCTCTGGCCCAGCCCCCCTCCTTCCCAGGCTGCATAGGCGGCAGGGGAGTGGGCCAGCCACCCCAGAGCTCTGTTACCTTTCAAGGCCGGAAAGAAAAAGGCCCAAAGTTCCTGGGTTTCGGGTTTAAAAGGTGGTATTCACAAAGTGAACTCACTTTTCAGTGGCCCCAAATGCTGTCAATTCTCAGAAATGGCCAGCTATTGACCAGGTCTCAAGCAGAGAACAAAATCCCAGCAGCATCTCAGAGGAGTCACTTCCGTGGATATTTCCCACTTTTTTCCTAAATGCCAAACCATCACAACCATTTTTACACATAAAATAACTGCAGATTGGTGGGCTTTCTTCACTGTGTGTGACAGGGAGATGACAACAACTTTCTGTTATTAAAGTTAATAAACAGAGAAATCATTGTCACCATGGTTCTGCTTTCACCAAACAATACTGAACATTAAACTAAGCAAAGAGAAGGTACAGGGTGAAATCCTGGTCTCCCTGAAACCACTGGACGTTGGAGCATGACTTGAACATCCCTATAAGGGAAGTTATTCAGGATCTTAGCAAAATCTCTTTTTTTTTTTTTTTCCTCTTCTATGCACTGCAGGAAAGCATCCTGATGATCAGCACTTGTGGGTTTTAAGTGTCCTTCACAGGCTCAGATGATCAATACTGCTGGAGTACTTAATATATCTTTTCTGAGTATGAACAGTCATTCTGACATTGGGAGAATGTTGAAAGTACGTGCAAAAATTAGGTCAAAAAAGAAAAAAAAAAAAGAGGATTTATGGAAGATTAAATTGAACAAATCAGTTTTATAATACAATCATAAGTCAAAAAAAATTTTCTCAGGTCAGCACCTGAGTTGATCCTTGGTGGTTTTGTACAAATAGAAAGTCTCATGTTTGTTCCTTAAAATTGAACTCAAACTTATTTGAATCTCCTGTTTTCTGAAAAGTGGCCATCAAGTTTTTCAGTGAGTGTTTACTTAGCAAAAGTAAACCTGCTATTTAAAGTGTTGCAAAAGTAGCTTAACTGAAGTCTCATTTCCAGTTTGTTTAAATCAACAATGGCAGTCTTGTGTAGATGCACTTAAATCAATGTACAGCTGCCACTTAAAACTCCACCCTTTGAATTAAGCTAGATCAACATAAGCTAGATGTAAAT
This sequence comes from Parus major, assembly GCF_001522545.3. Taxonomy (NCBI): domain Eukaryota; kingdom Metazoa; phylum Chordata; class Aves; order Passeriformes; family Paridae; genus Parus; species Parus major. The sequence goes on from NC_031773.1 coordinate 61,499,282, forward strand.
CAATTTAACTGAGTCCACACATGGATTTGCTTGTTGTTTAATGAAATTGGTTTAAGGAAAAAATCTAACTGAAACCACTGGCACTTACCTTTGCAGGCAAAACCTATATTATGTTAATTTATTTGGAACTATAACTCCTTTGGCAAATGTATTGAATAGCCAACAGAGCTCTGCAGCTGAAATGCTGAACATCAACCTGAATTCTTGGTCTTGTCATGGATTTAACTGATAATTTCTTTTCTTGCTTGAACCCATGTTTCTCCCTCAGTGAGATTTAATCCATGCATTTGTCTTCCCAAATGGGCTGGGATTTTTTTGTTGTAGAGTAAGCTGATTAACTTAATCCAAACAGGATTTTACCCTATGTTTTTGTGCTGTCAGTAGTTGCAGGGGCTCCTCACATCAGCAGTTATGTCCTTAATAAAATAGCCTGGCCTTTCAGTTTGATTTATGAATATAAGCAAGAAAAATTTGAAATTCAGTCAGAAAAATTTTTCATGTATTGTCTAGCCAGGATGTTCTGGTAGGGTTTCCTTTGTATCTCAGAAATTGATGCTTCCATGAATTCATGGCTTCTAACGACAGTGATCTTCAGTTTGTTCCTCATTAAAAAACATTAGTTCTAATTAAAGCTCCCACTTTTTGTACTTCTGGAAACTGTGTAAAGAATATTCATCCTTGTAAATGTATCTATCCCTTAGTGAACTGATATTTGTTTTCCTACCCAGAATTCATGGTATTTCTTTTGTAAGTGACTCATTTTTGTGAATACCTTCAAAAGGCAGCAGGAAAGAGAAAGTTCAGACTTGCACAACACCAATTCCTAATGTCTTATCTGAAAATCACAAATCTACAGCCGTGAGAAACATATACCTAAAAAGCCAAATGGGTCTCTATGGCTTTATCTAGAATTTTATTTCCCCCAAAATATGGCTGTTACTCTGATAAAAGCTATTGCTGCTACCTGCAGACTTTCCCTGGCCAATAGGAAAAGACGATTTCAGCTACAGTCACACTTCTGTTAGTGTTGTGCTCATCTCCATCACATGTCCTGCACAGCACTCAGAAGTTCAGTAGGAGCCTGAGAAATGAGTAGTGGTGTCATCTTTCACACCCATTTGACCTGGAATAATGTATACATCTAACAGCATTAATTTTGTACATGCTCATTATTTCCTACCTGCACTGCAGAGCAATACCAGATTTCCAGTGCCAGAGCCTAATGAATATTTTCTGTGGTATGGAAGGAATTATTTGCCTGTAGTGGACTCTTCTTCATTGTTCTGAGTTTTGGCTTTCTGTAGGCACTCTGATGAGAACTTCAATAAAAACACAGTTATGGAAAGAAAACAGACTGAAGATATACTGAGGGCAAACCTCTCTGCCAGGCAAAGCCCTCTCAGGGTTGTTATTCCCAGCACAGTGTGAGCACACTGTTCTCAGTATAACACTACTCCAAACATCCAAGTATTTGGAGATTTTTAAGAGGGAAAATTTAAAAAGCCACCATGGACTTTCTGTGAGTGCTTAAAACCTGTACTGGGGTACAGTTATCTTCAGTAAAATCTCCATATACTAGAGGAATGCAAGCAGGAGAATAAATAATCAGACTTGACATCTTTCATTACCAAAAGTGGAAGTTCACAATGTCTTGTTTGCTGGCATCAGCATGGAGATTCAGACCACTGTAACCTCTGGAGACAGCCCTCCCTTATTTTAATGTTTTTCTGCCTCTTTCTCACCGATACTAACCCTGCCTCATCCCCTATCCCTTGTATTTTGTGCACATTTTTGTCCTATCAGTTCAGTCTGTCAAATCAAAATGTTGTCCTCTTTCCATCTTCTTTCCCCATCTTCTCCCAGATCTTACCTTTCCTCTGACAGTGCTGAACATGTAAAATTTTCTTATGAAAGTATGTTCTTTGTCGTTTGATACTTTCAAGCCTAATCAACAAGAGTGGAGATTTAATTGGTGAAACAGAGCAGCCAAAAAGCTGCAAGTAACGCCCAGGTGTTAAAAAAAATTACTTGTAGGTAGAACTGCCTTGTTAAGGTTTAGGGCCAGACATGATTCAATGATCTCAGCCCAGAGGGAGGCTGACAAAGCTTGGGAAGAAGGATGTCCACTGATAATGGACACAAAGAAGACAGAATTTATGGACCACTGGCAGAACTCCCAAGATAGGGAAGCTCCTGATGCCACCTTTTCTGTCAGTCTTGTGACTTCAAAAAGTCTCCAAAAATTATTTTATTCTCAAGCCATGAGGCAATGGTAAATAGTCAAGGAAATAAATTAATTTTCAGATAAAGTATGTTTTTTATTCAGATGGTGACCCACAAGGAATTCAGATGGTTGAGAGGCTTTACTGAGCAGCCGACTTAGGAACTCCTGTTCCAGAAATAAGCATGTTTCCATGGTTAATTTGACAATAAACTTTTTCTTGCCACATATGTGACTTTTGAGTATGTAAAAATAATTTTTTCAGCCTCAGATTTATAACCCATTGGGTTGGCAAAATCTTATATGAATTCCTTAACTGTGAATTTTGGCCAGACTTCATCTTTCATGCAAAGCATCAATCCTATTTCTTTTCCCCAAACCCATCTATTTTTACATGGGGGCTTTGTGTGTTACTCTCTGCATGGTCCTGGCTGCTGCACTCCCAGCCTTCATCCAGTTCCACATTTTCCAGGACACTGTCTTCCCAAAAGCTCCTGTCTCCCATGACCCTATTTCCAAGCTAGCAGCTTCTCAGTTCCTACTATTGTCTTTAGCCTCTACCTGGCACTTATCCCACTGCTTCCAGGCGCATACATCTCTTCCTTGTCTTTTTCTTTGGTTTTCAAAGTACTCCTCCTTTTGCAAACTCAGCTCCCTCCTGGTACAGGTTCTCCTGCTGAATCCAGTCTGAGTTCCTCTCCCTGCTCCAGCCCTTGCTTTTTTATGCTACTGTTCCACATCACTTTCAGCAAAAACAAATAATTCCTGTGTGATGGCAGTGTGAAATCATACACTGATAGTTTTTTTAGTGATAAACAAGGTTTCTCCCATTCTCTTTGAAGAACTTCAATTCTAGCATATCTGGGGAAGCCTTTTAAATTGTTTCAAAAAGACAACAAGAAAGTACCTTCCCCTCCCCCACCATGTTCCCAAATGCTGCCTGATTCCCAGGAACTCAGCTAGAGCTTTGCAATTAGGCAATTTTAAAACTTGTCAAAACTGCAAACAATACGAGGCCAGACAATGCAGCATAGACATAACACATTAGAGTGAGTGTTCCAGTTATAAAATAAGATATGCATAATAGGGAAAGGAGTGAACAAGGGCACAGGGGGAAATGAAGCGCTCAAATTCCTTCCTCAGCCTCAGTGGTTCTTAAACAATTTTGTGGAGCTGCACTCAGTGTTTCTTAAACAATTTTGTGGAGCTGCACTCTCCAAGTGGGTTTGAATTTGTCTCACTCTCTAGTATGGAAAGCTGCTCCTTCTATCCTATTCCTTCCCCAGACAAACGCCTTTTTTTCTATTCTGGGCGCAAGCTTATTTCTCTGTTTCCTGTAAAATAATACTCTTCTAACAGGTGTGATTTCTGCAGCTCTTAAAATCCAGAGTCATGGTGACCTGATGTAATACAGTTCAGCAAATAAACAAAGCAAATAGGATTTGTCCATAGATGTTTTCCTTCTAAAGCCCATTTTAATTCTTGTGTCTCTCTCTGCTCCTTCAGCTGTCTGACTGCTGGACAGTCCCAGGCAACACTTAACCACTTCCCTATTTCCTTCATTATGGCACTCTCAGGCACTGGAGGAAAAGGACTCTGCCAGTTCAAACTCCATAGTGTGTCTGACAAAATTGATATTTATATTTTTGAGCAAAGCCATCAGGGAGCCACGAAAACACTTCTTATCACAGCATACTCTGCCACCAGGACCCTTTCATTGGGTGACCTCCTTCCACAAAGAGCCTCAGGCTGATGCACTTCTTCATTAACAAAGTGTTGTCGGGCCTTCTGGGCCCTGTGACTGTCCAGGGGTATCTGATCTAATTTCTTAATTTTAATTAAGTACAGGAGTAAAGGCAGCAATTCAGAGCATTTTTTAGCACTGGGGAAAGGACAATACATTCCACTTCACCTGTAATAATTTGGATTTCTTTGAGTGATAGACAGGGTACTAACCAGAACTGCACAGGAGACCTCTACAAATATTATTACTTTATTTTTAATATGGTAGGAGAGTATATATGGAGAGGCAACAGAAAATACAGAGGTATTTATACTGAGTATTAATTTTTGTACTAAAAATTCTTTCTGCAGCAGCTCAGAGGCAGATGACACTCCCTGTTCACCTCGCTGGGAGAACTCAGGGTTTAAATAAGGCTTCTCTAACTAGTTAAAATTTCTTGGCAGTTTATTACCTTGGTCCTTAATTACATTCATTTCCCTGTGGAGATTCCTTTGACAGAGATTCTTCATCACATGACTGCTGGAAGATTTCCAACAATTCACATTTTTGGCCATTAATTTCAGACTCAAATATTGACCCATTTTGGGACTGAAGCAACAATGAGACTGAATTTCTGATTTGTAGAACTGGATATACATGTCCTGGGGTATAGTATAAACTATTAATTCATGCCCCATTGGATAACTGAAATGTCTGCTGTCTAGGGGAACTCTCAGAGTTTGTGCTTCAGCAGCAAATCAAAAGGAATAATGTGATGATGGCTTAATGCCTCTGAAGATAATGGAAGTGTCAGAGACTCTTTAGCTCATGATGTGAGAAATTGGTGAGGAATACAAGAGCTGAATGCTGGAATTAAGAACAGGTTGAAATACTAAAGCTTGTAGATGGTGGAGAATAAGCCTCCTTATCTCCATGTAAGCCACATTGATTGTGTGCAGTCGTACAAAAAAGTTTCAATAGTTGTGGAAATTCTGAACAAATCCAATTAGACTTGGAGGCAGAATGAAGCTCAAAGGCATTTTCAGACTCATGGTGTCTGTATCAGTTTCTAACCAGATATCTGCCAGCACTGTTGGAAAGAGACCCCAGTCTGAAGTCACAGCACAGCATCACTGCTCCACCCAGGGCTTTCTTCAGCCTCACTCTTCAAAAACAATTTCAAGCACCTCTTAAAAAAAGAAGTTTAAGGAATGCTATGTGGATTCCTGTGACAGTCCTCCAGGCTTCCCCTGATTTCAAATTCTTAACTGCCTTCTCATCTGATGATGAATGTGTCTGTGCTGTGCTACCACAGCTCCTTGCAATTTCTGAATAAGTAATCCCTCCATGGCAGTGTGCTCCTAGCCAGCAGGTTCTTGTGTTCTGAGAATTGAAAAAATTTCTTTAATTTCCTCAGAAATCTTTGGATGATGTTAATAATTTACCGTGGCTTAATATAGAGGGCTACTGTTCTACCCAAAAGGGCTGTTTAATCAGGCCTTTCAACCATAATCAGAAGAGAAATGTGTGCTTTTCCAGCTAATTCCCATAAATAATTCCCATAAATAATGTCCATAAAGGAGGAATTGAGCCTGACATGAATGTACTTTTTGAAATCATGTTGCTATTAGCCAGAGCTTGCTACATATCTGGAAATAGAGCCTGCAATGCCAGATAGAACTGAGTAATTTGCTTTCATTTCTGAAGGACTCCTAAAATGTCTCTATTCTAATTTAACTTTTTACTAGGATATATCTGGTGGTTTATTTGTTATATAGGTTGGGGGAGTGCTTGTTTACTTTTCACTGGCAAGTTCTTTTTCCTCTGTAAAATTTTGAAGCATGTCTCTAGCAGAAATGTAAAATCCCCAGTGTCTGCTCCTTGCACATGTTTCCATTCAGAGGGTTACAGATGCTCAGTCACAGGAAGCAGTAGTGGCAACACAAAAGACAGAGAAATATAACAGGGCACTGCAAAGCAGAAGGAAAACTGCACCTGTACAGAACCCAGAAAATGACAAAAGTACAGATAATCTACATAGACTGGATATATGAACTTCCAGGTATTACTTACCTGTACATCTTGCAATGTACTTCCAGTACAGTTATAGTTTTAGCTGGTTTGTGACTTTGGGGTCAGATGTACCCAGAAAGGAATCAAAGCATTAAAGCAATCACAATAGCCATGTGTGTGATTTAAGATATAGATATTAAAAAAGCCAATTTAAAAATAAAAACCCTGGAAAGGCCTATCTATACATCATAAATGTGAGTGGAGATTCCTTCCTTCCTTCCTTCCTTCCTTCCTTCCTTCCTTCCTTCCTTCCTTCCTTCCTTCCTTCCTTCCTTCCTTCCTTCCTTCCTTCCT
>NC_031773.1:61505707-61510608 GCF_001522545.3 Parus major
TTGAGATGGAGGCAGGGCTGGGATACGGTGAGCAGATGTCATGTCCTGGTCAAGAGCTTTTCCAACACTCAGTACCTTCCCTGATCATTTTCTGTTTCTCCTAGGAAAGCAAGTACTTAGGAGGGACCTGGGAAATGGAAACTTAGAAAGTTTGTTGGGTTTTATCTGATGTCAAATTATTCCTATCTATTATTTCTTTAATCAGTTTGCCAAATGCAGCATATTGCTTGTAACAGAGGTTTAGGCTTGAACTGAGGCATTTAACATTGTGAGAGCTCTGTATCCTCAATAAGAGACTTTACATACAGAGATTATTTCCTTTTCCATCAGAAAGGCAGAGAGAAAAAACTGAATTTAAACAAGTCTATTCCCATGAATTTTGGATATTCCTATTAAAACTCCTGTCTAGTTCCATGTTGTTATACTGAAGGTCTGAGTGTTTTTGAGAAAATCTGATTACAAAACAGGGACAGGGAATCTCAGATTCTAGGTGAGAGGAAGTAGGAAAACAGGGGAAGGGACTGGGCCTGTGAGAAAGAGGGGATGGCAGGAGCAGAACAGGAGCATCTGAGACTAAAATGAAGGCTAAAGGTAGCAAAGTAAAGGAAAAGAAGAGCTGCAGATGGGTGGAAATCACAGTACCCCATAGCTCAGTAGCCATTTTTATCTTTATTTCCTTTCAGCCCCGTCCCCCCCCCCCCCCCCCATCAGTGCATCACTCAGGTTATTCATGCATCACCTGGTGCCATTCTGCAAGAGCAGCTTGCTTTGATGAATGTGGATTCATCTGCCCCTGTGGTCCCCTAGAAAGCAGACAGGGTGGAGCAGCAGGGTTTTCTGCAGGCACTCCTTTTCTAAAGTAAAGTGAGTGTTTTCCTGCAGAGAAACCATCTCTTTGGCCCACTTCAGAGGGGAGATAATAGTGCACTATCTGCAAACAAATTATCTCTATTGATCTGCCTGGTTAGGCGTGCATGCCAACATGTCATTAACTCCCTGCCATGGCTGGAGGAACCTGAAACCTGATAATATGGTTTAAACGATGAGAAGAACCCTGTGGAATTCACCTTTTCTGTCTTGTTGGACCATTCCACATCCTAACTTGCTATACTTGTTCCAGGAGATAATAAAGCATGTGCTTGGAGGGGAGAAGGTTTCTAGATGTGTTAGTCACAGCCACTGATTAAGGTTTTATATATGTAAAAACTAAAAGGAGCTTGGTGAGAAACAAACAAACAAACAAACAAACCAACCAACCAGTACAAACATTAAAGGTTTTTTATGGTTTCTGCAAAGGATGCACTTTCTAACTGTGTTGGAATTGCAGCTGGGCTGCAAAGTGCATTGAGAAACATAGTCTTTCCAGCTTAGCATATATCCTGGAAAATCTGAGCTGTCTTCTGGCTTGTCTTGTGCCTAAATTTTTAAAAATTGTCTTAATACACTGTGTTCCCTAACAAAATTTCTTTTTTTAACACAGACTAACTGCATTCTCTTTTTTTTTAATGGGAATTTGAAAAAATGTTCCAGTCAGTTCTGGAGGTTTACAGTTCAGTGCTGGTTTAGAAGACAGTAACCCATCAAAATTATTTCTATTTTTATCGAACAGGGTAAAAACTCCCTCAGGCAGTGGGGAGAGGCACAGTTTGAGAGGCTGCTTTTATCTGCCCTCTCAGGAACTCTGGCAGATGCAGGATGACCTCTTTTGAAGTTCTCAAGTATGTTGTATTTAACAAGCCTATATTAAATTCTCAGCTGCATACAAAGATCTTGCCCTTAATCCATCATCAGTGCTCTCCTTTCCATGTCATTCTTCCCTAGTACTGGTGTTTATCAACCATTTGTGTTTTAGCAGATTTCTCAAGGCAGGCAATGTTGTCCTCTTGAGCCTGAAAGGAGAGAAAAAGATGGCACCATTCCCAAAGCCTTTCAGTCACTCGAGAGTTTGCACCTAAGAGTTACCTCTGCACCCTTCAGAGCTTTCAAAGGAGGGAAGGGCCATCAAGACTTCCTGGTGCTGATTGCAGAAGGATGTGGGACAGAAAACATCGCAAAATCAGAAGAAACAAAGGGAAGGCTAAATGTGCAGCTCAGCAGTTCAGTTCCTTGGCCCAGTGTTGGGGAGGATGAAACGGGGAAACCTCATGAATGTGATTGTTTGGCAGAAGATTCTGAAAATATGAAGCCTAGAATCAAAGTAGAAATGAAAGCTTGCTTTGAGTCATAAGATGCTGAGTACTAGTTACTGTGTAACCAAAGAACAATAGCCTAGCCAGCTATAGGAGAGTCCCTGCTGTTGAAACAATGTCCTAGTGCAGATAGAAAGTCCAAAGGTCAAGAAGCAAGGGAAGAATTTGTAAAGGTTTTAGAGTTTGAAATGCAACACTCTATGTTAATGTAGTAATTCTGATAGGCTGTATGTAAAATCTTAAGTGGGTGTATCTCATAGTGATTGGTTACTGGGAATTAAAATATTCACTATAGGAAAGCATATAATGGATTGTAACAGGAACTTTTCTCTCTTAGTCTTTCCCTCCCTTACCCTCTTAGTTTTTCCATGCTCTTACTCTCTGTTTTTCCCTGCTGTTACTGTCTTGTTTATTCCTCTCTTACCCTCTTGTTTTTCCCTCTCTCCCTCTCTTACTCTTACCCTCTTGGTTTTTCCCCCTCTTACCACTCTCGTGTCCTCCCTCTCTCTCCTAGGCCTCCCTGGTTCTCCCTGCTCTCCCTCTGCTGCTCTTGTTTCTTCCCTCCCCATCTTTAACTTCTCCCTCTCCTGCTCTCCCGGCTCTCTCTCCCCTCCCCCCGACCACCTGGACGCCGAGGCTGGCAGCGGACAAGGGTCTCTCCCTCTCTTTAGCCATATAATAAACTGCTTATACCTGAACAGCTTGACCCTGGAGAAGTCTCTCACTGCAAGCGTTTTGTACTTCAATAGCCCAGAAAAGTGTGGGTGGCAAGAGTGGACAGAGTTTAAAGAGGGTGTTTGGAAGATCAGGGTAAGAGAAATACAGTTGCAGGTCAACTAGAAAGGATGCTCATGAGCCACAGACTTAGGCATTGGAAGAATATTGCAGAATTTTCCAAACTTGTACTCCCCCACAGAGAAATAATTCTGGCTGTTGTTGAAGATCTTTGGTCTGACCCAGGATAGGTGATCTCACATTCCTGAGAAAGTAACCACACTAACCAGAGGAGACTGGGAGGGTTATTTTTGGCTTGGGTTCTTTTCTAGAATGGAAGGTCAGAGGCCAAAATGGGACACAAAGAAGAAGGGACTGAAGTTCTTCTTTGAGGTGTTTGGTTTTTCTTATCAAAACTTCAAACACCAAGTGTGCTTGGATTCTTTATACACAGCATGACTTCCCATTTAATCTTGCCTTTTTTCCCTCTCTAATCTAAACTTATCTATCTACCTAGAGAGTCCTGGATCTCTTTAAACTAACTTCAAGTACCTGGCTGAAGAATCTATATCTGGATTGAGGTCACTTGGAGGGTGCCTTTGCAGTCAGTGAACCTCCTGTGGATGATTCATTGCTGAGGTGGGCTGCACTGAATTAACTATGTGGGAAACCTAACCTGACCTTGTTTCTAATTTAAGCACATCAGCTAAGTGTCTAACTTGTCAGAGCCTCAAGTCAGGCAGGAACAGAATTTACTACCCTTGTACCTTCTTTCTTTTCAGAGATTTATAATACACATTTGTCCTGAAAGTTATCAGCTCTTTCCAATTTCTAATCCATAGAAACCATGGCACAGCTGTTGTGACATGGGTATAAAATAAAAATCTATGACAAATAAAAATAAAACTTTTTTTAGGGATCCTCCTATTTCCAGATACTTTTCATATACAAAGAACATTATCAGGGTTAAAACAGAACAAGTTTAATTGTCAGAATGGAGATAATGAATTCCCTTTAAAATCCACAATTTGCACTCTACAGCCAACAATGCAGGACCTGCCACAACATGTGGCTAATCTTCATTTTCCAAGTAGGGGAAGAAGGAACCATCAGGATTTTATTTACCAAACTATTGTTATATCGGTTTCTATTGGAATTCTTGTCTGATTTAGTAATAGAGCTGATTTTGCACACAATAAAATATTGTCATGATGACTTAATTTTGCATTTTCCTAGAGAAAAAAAAGAAAAATCAGATGCATAAATGAGGTTTTCTATAAGAAATCTAATGAAATGGGACTCTTAAAAATGAGCACTTAACAATTCTTATTTGTAATACAGAGTACCACTATGGTTACCTCAGCTTTCCTTCTTGAAGCATGCAAGAACTTACAAAATTATTCCACCACAGGCAGCAAAACTCTACAAAACATTGCTATGATTTTTAATTTTCTCCTCAAGAATTTATTTAGATGAGCAAGAGCAGTTGTGAGTCTTCAGTTTTGGCAGCATCCACACAAACAGTGTGAGAGTTAAATGTCGTCTCTCAAGAATTTACAGTTCAGCTTTTATTTGATGAAGGGATGATTCATATATACTTCATGTTTTCAGGGGGGGTTTATCCAAAAGGGATTTTTCTGAGTGAGGTTTTCATGCTTCCTTTGTCTGGAAGGCTCAAGTATCATTTCACAGATGAGAAGATTCCTGTCTGAGCATCCTCAAATGTACACACTGAGGCTCATCCCTGTTTCTTTACCAGTTATTGTTCCTTTCCCTTGAGATGGTCACAAAACACCAACCAGCACAGGTCTTCCTACAAATACTGGTGGTCGCATGTTTATATTTTAGAATATAAAATATATATTTTATATATATAAAATATAAAGGATTTCAACTTTCATTTTTTCTTTTGTATCAAAGATTAATTGGATTATCATTTATCATGGAATCATGTTCCTTATAGTGTGGTAATAACAGAATATATTCACATTCCTATTT
>NC_031773.1:61510708-61531726 GCF_001522545.3 Parus major
ATTTTATCATTGTTGCTTTCCGTTGTTCATTAATAAATCTTTCTTTTCATTTATAAATCAATATTTGCCTTTGCATTTATAACACTGAGGAGATGTGAATATTCTCCTAAATATTCTAAATTTCACCCATGAATTTTCCATTGACTCTTAAAGGATCTTCCTCTGTGGTGTCTAGTATGTGATCCAAAGGTATTGAAATAAATTGGAATTCTTGCATTGATTTCCAAAAGCTTTAAATCACATCCTAAGTTCTTTACTCTGTAACACATCTCATTTTGGTTCATTTCTTACTGAAATCAATGGGGGCTTTCCCAGGCTAATGATAACTTTCCCTTGTACCTCCCAGGAGTGTTCCTGATCCCTTTAGAAACTCTGCTTTGGTTGTGTGTGCTTCTGAGCCCAGTCCCACCTCCAGTGCCATGCACTTGACCCAGTTTACGGTGATTTCGGGCTCTGGTATGAGATGCAGAAGGGGGAGGCAGTGCAGGAGGGGAGCTCATCCCCTGGCACTGGGGTTCCTCAGCAGCTCTCACAGTGATCCCATACTGTGCTGTCACCATATCCCAGCCAGCAGGATTGCCTGGGCACACGGGCTGCTGCTGCTGGCTCCTCCTCACGCCTGAAGGCCACAAGATGTCAGAAGCTGATGGGAGCAAGAGGCACATTCAGATCTCCTGTTTCCCACAGGAATGTTCTGGGGGACTTGCAGACAATCACTATATAATCTGATTCCTAAGACATTTCTGGAATTAGCCCCTTTTTCAGTTTTACAGCTGATGAAGGCAGGAAGAAAGGTGACTCTTGGGCTATGAGTAGATCCTGCTGGCAGAGTTTTCATGACATTAAGTCAGGGTGACATCCTGGTGAGTCCAAGGGCAGGAGATCCACCTCCCTGAGAGTTCCTAGACTGCTCAGGGTGGACAGAGGTTGCTGCAGCTGCACTTGCAACTTCCTACTGTGACTGTAAAACTTTCAGGAGGCTATCCCTAATCCCAGCAGTGACTGGATTGCTTAATTGCTGTTAGTTTGGCCTTTCTGAGGTGCCTGGGCCAAGGAATGACTTGAACATTCCCACAGAGTTGCTGATTCCAAGCCTCTCTGAGGTCTACTAGAGGAACTGACTCTGAGTTAGCTGAGTCCCTGGACAGGTTCTCATCTTGGGTGTGATGTGTTTTGCTACAATGGAAGCTCTCCTGCCGGCAGGCAAAGAACCACACCAGACTGAAATGTTCAGTAGGATTTAGATTAATCCCACAAATTCTGATTCTGCAAAGATTTAAGCTTGTGCACAACTTTACATATGTGAATAGTCTCATTGAATCAAATTATATAAGATAATGTACAAATATCAAATTAAAATAATGCACCTGCTCAAGTCTTGGCAGTATCAAGGCTGTAATGAACTGGATTAAAACATGGAAGAGAAAAAACGACACTCTCAGAGCTGTTAAGGTGTTATTTCAGAAACCTAGTCAACTGCATTTACATGTACTATACAAAGTCTAAATCAATGGGAGTGCTTATTCATCCATGCCATTTATTTGGGTCAATAAGGGAGCTTCAAGAGTTTGGCTTTTCTATTCTACACAAAACAGCACCTGAAAGTATCAATTTTACAGTCTGAGCCTAGCACAATCAGTGGGTGTTTTTACTGTAGAGAGACTTCAGGATTCCAATTGTAAACCTTATTAAAAATAGGCCCAAACTGAAGGAGAAACAGTGTGATAGGCTGAGTGAAAGGTCTGCAATGCTGCAAGGGCTTCCTTGTGGTGTGAAGAGCCAGTTCTTCTCCAAAATAAGCATCTCTTGGAGAAAAAAAACAAGTCTTGTGCTAAGTCAAGGTCTGAGCTGAGGTGCAAGGGTGACACGTTCTGGTGCTTGCAATGACTCTGCTGGCCACCTGTCCTGCCTTCTCCTTCCTCACCTCTGCCTTCAGCCCTGGTTTGTGGTCACTGGGCTCCTCTCAGCTGCCTCTGGAAACTAGTGCATCCCTGCTTCTCTAACAGGTGGCAAACCTGGGGAAGCAGGAAGCAGTGAAAGCAGCACCCTTGTTCAACACACCTTTTGACTCACCTCTCCTCAGTGTTTGAGGAGCCCAAGTCTCCTTTGGAACACGCAGTGTTTCTGGGGATGGCATCTCCTCCAACATACTCTTCTGCTCCTTGCTTGGGTCTGATCACTGCCTTTGGGTTTTCAGAGCCACAGGTCATCATTGCACAGGTAAAGAAACTGGAGGGGGGGAAATCCTCCCTGGGCCAGCAGCCACCAGAGCATGTGCACCAGTGGAGCTCTGACTGGACCTAAGCCAGAGATGAACTGTGGGTGCAGCTCTGTGTGTAGGGCAGATCTTATTGCTAAGGTGGAACCATCTTCCTTAAGCTTAAGCTTAAGAAGCCCTCTGCTTCATCAAGCACTGCCAAACCAGCATTAATTAGGAAGGCAGCACTGTGCCAGACACAGACAACACTTCACAATCACTGACAGCAGTTTAAGGTGCCTGCTCTGCATCTTATCAAAGCCAAACTCTTTTTCTAAGTTGGAGAACTCTTATTTCTATAGTTCCCAGACCCAGAGGAGCAGGAGGACAAGGCTGATCATGCACAGCTGGCACTAGCCAGACTTGAGGCTAGCTTGCTTGGCCTCACCAGCCTCAAGCCTTGAGGGAGGAAATGGAGCTCACCAAGCAATGGGTGACACTCCTAGTGTGCATTTGCTGGAAACAGAAGCCCCACAAAGGAATAATCCAAGGGGGCAGTCTGGTCCAAGCCCTAGGTTTGGGAAGCCAGATGTTTCTCTGCAGTAGGAACTCAAGTGAGGGAGTGAAACATCTTCTCCCCTTAGTCCAGGATCCTGGAGAAATTCTATGCAATTCCTGTCCCAGGAACTACCTGTGCTATTGGAGAAACCTCAGCCAGGAACATGGCTTTTGGTGTCCACACCTGCCTTCAAGAAGCAGCAGCTGGGGAAATCTAAGTCAAAAGATTGGGCTGACGGGTCCTGGGGAGCTCCATGGACAAAGAGCCCTGTTCCCAGGAGATGCAGCTGAAGGAGTGTGGTTGGGTGCTCCGTGCTGGGGGAAGGACATGCATAAAGTAAGGTAGAGTCCAGGCCAATACATACAGGGAACAACAAGTCATAATCCCACCATAGGTGACTAGAGATTTCTGCTGCTGTCTGCAGGAAAGGATCACCTGCAGGGTTCTGCTTATAGTGGCATTGTATGACATAGTGTGGGGCCCAGAACTTGGGGAGAGGGAGAAGATTTATTGGGAGAGTGAAATGTAATGCAAATCAGAAGAACACTCATGTCCATCCCATTCTTCATAAATAGATCACAAGTGGGGGAACATGTCACTCATGCTAGATGTTGGGAAATAAGGTGAAATGCCTCTTCAAAGTCACTCAGCCAGGCAGCACAGAGCTCCCTCAGTATTGGGCTGTTGCTGCCCCATTTGAGGGACAAACATATTGCAAGCAGGCCAGGAGCCCTGGTCATCCTTCCACTAAAGTCACCATGTCAGAAGGAGACAGGATGGAAAAATACTGGTAATTTGGGAACAAGTATGAGATTTGTGGCCTCAGCTGTCCTTGCTTAGACCATTTGTAGATTGTTTAGGAGGACACTTCTTTCCAAAGGTCTCCCACTTAAAGGGCAGTCACTAACTAGAACTGTATGACTTGTTAAACATAATGGAGCTTTCTTAAGGAAAGACTGATTTCATGGTGGTTTTCAACAACACCTGGCACAAATATGATACTTTGAATTACTTAAGTATGAATATTTAATATTAGTAACAACAAACAAAAGTGAATCTGGATCCTGGTTTTAAGAGACCTTGTGTGTGCTCTACACTTTAATAGTGTATTTGAAAACTCTTGTTTTATTCCCCCATCAGTGAAATTGTGCAGACAAGTTTAAACACCAAAAGTGTTTCTCATTTTCCTTGAGTATACCAGTCTTGGAGGTTAGGTTTTCTCAAAGGAATTTCTTCCCATTTGTTGTCAAGGAAATGCAGGGAGGAGGAGAAGAGGGCTGGCTTCCTAGGTAAAATGGTGGAGATTAAGAGAAAAAAAAGAAATGGCCAAGTACCTTGAATACAACTGAAATGGTTTTGGGGAAGGGAATGGACTTTTGGCATTCTTAGGTGGGTGTAGGCAGTTTTTGCCCACCTCGGAGGGGAGATGGTTGTGCTTTTTAGTGCTGGACTTCTGCTCAGAGCCTCAGTGCTGCTGTGGAATTCTCCTTGCTGCCTGTTGGTAAACCTGCTGCTTGCAGGAGCTGGTGGTTGACAAGGACTTTGCAGCACCTGCCATTTGCCACTGCCATCGCCAGTGACAGGAAAGATGTGTGCTAAGGTCTTTACAGATAATTTGATGGCTGAAGGTATGGGTGTTTATGTCTTTGGAATGGGTCTTAATGTCTCTACTTCAGCAGGTTCCTTACAGAGCCCAGATGGCTTGGCTTCTGAAACAGACAAGGGGGTCTGCACAAGCCTGAACTTCTCAACTTTGGGGTAAAATGACAGATTCAAGGAGGAATATGGGATAGCCAGTTCAGGAAGGCTGTGCCTTCCTAGTACCTCAACCAATGGGGAAGGAAGAGGACAACATGGGGCTGGGAGTTTAGTATAAAAGGAGGCTGTGCCCTCTAAAACCTTGACAGAGAAAACACCACGGGCATGTGCTCTGATGGCCTCACTCTATTTATTCAAATAAAGTTGCAGGACTCCTCTGTCTTATTTTTGGACATAAACCTCTGGTGTTTATTGGTTTTCCTGACACCAGGATACCACACCAGACACATGAGAGCCCATGGAAACAGAAACCCCCAGCTTCTCTCTCTGTCCAAGGCTGCCATTAGCCCCTGGGGGTCCCAGGGCTCGCACTCCCTGAAGCCATGGGGGAGTCACCACAGCCCCTCTGCCCTGCCTGAACCACCAAGGCCCCAAAGGCCAAAGGGGAAACTTTCTTAACAGCTGGGAAAATTCTGTTACTGTTTTCATTGCCATTGTTACTTGTTCTGTGTATATATATTAGCTAGTAAAGAATAGTTATTCTTTTCCCCATATTTTTTGTCTGGAAGCCACATCATTTCAGAGTTACTATAATTTCAGGGGAGGTCATCTTCCCATTCCAGGAGGGTTCCTGCCTTCCTTGGCAGCCACTTGTCTTTATACCAGGACAACAGAAACAATTGGAGGTAATGAGCAACCTGCACTCTTGATCACAGCTCCAAGTCGTCTCCCGGCCAGCTCTGGCTCCAAAAGTTTCCCCCCCCCATTTCTGTTTACTCCCAGGATTTTTAAAAAGTTTTTTTTCCTCCTGACAGTCTTGGCTTTTCTGGTTTTATCTACTACTTCCCAGTGTGTCTGAGGAAAAAAATACTTTCCCCTCACCTCTGGGGGGAGTTGGAAGCAGGAAGGAAGAGCAAAGGTGAGGGTGATAAATGATGCTTCCCTGTAAGATCTCATTAGTGATCCCTGGAAACAGGGAGGCTGGAGTTCAGCCTGGCTGTGGTGCTCCTCCTTCACTTGTGAGGTGTCTGCTGGCTTTGAGTCCTCCCAGGATTTCCTTGTGGAGTTGAGAAGTCTTTCCCTTCATTGCAATTCACACTCAACTGAAAAAAGTTTGAGTTTTGGTTCCAACATTTTATGACCAAAAATTGTCTTGAAGACTCTCATGCAACTTCACTGCCTGTTTTTCAGGAGCATGGTGAGGTGAAGAAGTTATTCTGTATTTATAAAATCAAGGAATAGGTTAATTGGTTAACTGGTTAATTGCCAATTGCCTGTAATCTAACTGCTGTGACAGCAGCATGAGGGCCATCTGGAAGGACAGATCATCCCCAAGGATGTGTCATTCCCAAGCTCCATAAGGAGATGGAAAGGTGACAGTGCTGTCACTGCTGCATAAACTTCCTTGGAGCAGGAGTACATCAGATGTGAAATCAGGCTGAGTATAGCTTCTTACACAAGATGAAGAAGGAGAACAAAGGGAGGCAAGAAAAACTAGGATTCCACCAAAGGGGAATTGTTGTGGCTATTCCTGGGACAGTGATGTTACCAAAATAATGGAGGCTGGTTGTTTTCCCTTGCAGGCAATTCTGTATTTAATTTGTGAAACTCCCAGTGAGAGCCTTGTGCTCTGGCACCTTTAATAGACAGCACACAGGGATTTGCTGTTCCTTTAATGAGACAGAAAATGTATGAATCCTTCTCATTGGACTGGCTGCAGTTACCCTCTGCTCCAATTGGCTCCTGCCCTGCAATATTTAAACTGTTTTGCAAGCAACAACAGAAAAAGAGACCTCAGCTCTTTGTACCATTCAGCTGAAGTAGGAAAAATTCTAAAAATTCCGTGAAAGAGAAGAAGGTGGGGAAAAATAATCATCCCAAAATGCAAAGAAAATGGGCTGTGAAAGTGCTGAGAGGAAAAATGTTTTCATAAAGCAGCAAGGTCTCTGAGTCACACCCCTCCCTTGAGTCCAGTGTTTCTCCTATTGGCATTGATGGAAGTGTTGGCAGCAGATCAGGCCCCTCTCTGCACTCCTGATGCTCTCCAAACTCTCTGCACTCTGCAGACTCCCCAGCCTTCTCACTCAGTTCTGTGAGGAGTGCTGCACATCCCTCTGACATGGTGCAAACTGACCCCCATTTTCCCCACAAGGATGTCACCCAGAGGAACAGAAACCACTGTTCCTAGTAAGTGCTTTAGGTATGCTCATTCCAGACCTCTGTAAACCTGGAAGGGAGTTATCTTCTCCAGGCTGTGGGAAATGTTCTTCTCTCCCCACTGTGGCTTCCTTATGCTTGTGTTTTCCAGCACTGGATGAAGAGCAGCCTGTAAGAAACATTGTCTAGATAACAGATATTTGCAATTTTCCTAATGTCCCTTCCAACTTTTCCTTTCTTCCTGCTGCTTCCACCCCAGCAAAAGATGGGTATGGAGGCTATGGAGCAACTAAATTTGTAAACATGAAGGACAGAATCTATATGAGTTTGTTTAGGCAATTTTCCTGTGGGCAGTTGGTATTTAGCACTTAAATAACTGTGTAAGCAATTCAGGAGCAACAACCGGTGTGGTAAATTGATGCTTTTAAATCCTTGGCTTTTCTCTGCTGAAAGCCCTATAAAAACACCTTTAAGAAAGTAGAAAACAGCAAAAATTGTTTATATTTCTATATAATTTTTGTTTTGTTACAGAACTGAAAAGCAATATTATTTTACCTAAAAAATAATTTCTGATGAATGCATCTGGCAGACTGCATACCCTAAATTCTATCCTAAAAGTACCCATTCTTAAGGTAAAGTTGTGCTTCAAGACCTTTGTTAGCAGGATGACAAAATGATCTGATGTGCTAATCATCATTGACCCATGGGGTCTTTAATGCTATCAAAAATGGCCCTTTTAAATTTGACAACTCTGGCCCCTATTCCTTTGGTTATAAATTAGGTAAAATGTTTGAATAGAAAAATGGTGTTTTATAGAAGGTCTCTCAGCAGTAGAACTAGTAATATTTTCAAACACAGAGTTTACTCATTGAAAAGTGAGGTTTTGGCTGAAAAAATAGGATAATCTGGATCTCTAACTACTTAGGTTACTACCTTGTGCTTAATTTTAAAAATGTTAAGCACAGAACAAGAAAACAGAATATTTTAGGTTGAGCTAAAGATTTAGTGTGACACCTAACATATAACTTTCAGTTCTGTGCAGTTTGTGATTTTTTTTTCTGGAAACGGTGTGAAAAGCGAGGTTCGCTCTCCTATAAACTATAGCAAAAGTTCCTTTAACATTATACGTATAATATCTATTTCAATATTTTGCAAAAAGCCAATATTATAATATGTATTCATAACAACAGTTTGATGAATAAAAAGTATCCACTTGTGGAAGCACAAAGCAAGTTTTTACCACATGCTGATGTCTGTGTTTCTTTTGTACTTATGGAATTTTTTCCCATAAGTTGCTAGGAAACTAACTCTTGAGTACTTAAGAATAAAGAAAGAGTGGTCAAACTCAGGAGAGAGGGGAGGGGATACATGGAAATTTGAGCAGGCAAAAAAGTTGGGGGCTGGGGAGCTGCTGAGGCTCTCACTCTGGGTTTCAAAGGAGGATGGGCAAGCTGTTGCTTACTGTGAAGAGACTTCACTATCACTGCCGGAGCCCAGTCCTGTACTGCCTTGTTCTTCGGGTGGGCGAGCCTCTGCTCATAAGAGCAGACGTTGGGCCTTATTTACACCTCACTAAATGAGGGACCTATCCCCATCTGCTTGGGTGCCCAGGATCTTGGGCTCACCCTTCTCTGCCCTGCTGGGAGCTGGACTGCTGCTGTCCTGCTCCAAGCTTTTGCTGCACTGCAGCCCCACACCTCCTGCCTGCCAAGATGTCCTGCGATTCCAGCCACAGCTCCAGAGCTTCTGATTCATCTCTACCACCCCAGGACTTTTGCTCGTTCCTGTTGGCCCAGTTTTTTGTTTCTGTAAGTCCTTCTGGGACCTTGGGAACGGCTGCCCCAGCGGGATTTGTGTACCAAAGCCTCTCTCCCATCCCTTCCCGCCTCTGTCCAGCCGCCATTACCGCGTGCTCCCTGAGCTCGCGCCACAGCGCCCCCTGCAGCCGCGGGGGAATCATCGCACCCGCCCTGCCCGGCCGGGAGCCACCAGCGCCCCTGCCGGCCGTGCCCGGAACTGCACCCAAGGGGAAAGTGCCTGCGGCCGAGAAGGGTCACTGGGTTCCTGTTCTGTTTGGTGTTAATGCCAAAATTGCTGTTTGTTTGCTTTATTATATATACTAGTAAAGAACTGTCATTCCTATTCCCATATCTTTGCGTGAGAGCCCCTTAATTTCAAAATTATAATAATTTGGAGGGGGGGGATTTCCATTTTCCATTACAAGGGAGGGTCCTGCCTTCCCTAGCAGACACTTGTCTTTCAAACCAAGACACCAGATTTTTTCTTTCTCTATCATGCTTTTAACAAAGTGCACATATAAAATCCGTTTGATATGGTCAAGGTGCCCTCAACATTTGAATTCAAATGTCTTAGAAATTTACCTCCCCTCAGCTAAGATGTGATAATTGACCAACTGTATTTTCCTGTTTTAAATTCAAAGTAAATATATCCTATTTACTGTTCTGGTAACATTCTAAAATATTTGTAGATAGTTATTTGTGATAACATTTCCACATTTAGGTAAGCTGTAAGCCTGGGAGCATGGATTTGCACTAGTGATATAACTCCCAAACTTAAAGAAAGAGTCTCAAAAGGCAAAAGTTAATTTAAGAAAAAAGGAACATATTTTCTGCTAGCATATATTAACATTTAAAGTATGACAAATAACAAAGTCAAAGCTGGTTCCCTGTTACAATTTGCAGTTCTAGGCTATGTCAGAGAAAACAGCTGAGGTCTTTGGAATAAGTTGAGTCAAGGGCACAGAGAAGCGCTTCTTACTTTGGCATTCAGGCAATGGAGTGATGCTCAGGAATGATGCTTTAGAACACAAGGAAAACAGTTAAGGTTATAACACTACACAAGTTGTGAAAATACTTTATCCAGATTAAAATAGTACCTTTATATCAATGCTTAAAAATGTTTAAAAGAATAAGTATTCAGTGCAAAAAATTAGGCAATTTCTTCAATGGGGAAACAGTTTTATTAGCTTGAAAACTAAAAAGCAAATATAAAAAATAAGCAGTACAAATGCCAGCACTGTCTGTAGCTCGTTAGGTTACCTGAAATAATGGAACAGATTCTGATCAAATTCCTGTTAGATATAAACCTTAAAATAAGTTCCATAATGCCATCACTTTTTTTTTTTTTTTCCTCTCTCTGGAGAACAACCAGCAAGAAGAAAGTCCTTTTGCTTTCTTTCCAGCACTGTTCAGGGAAATTGCACATCCTTATTTAAAACCTTTTGGTTACTTCATGAAGGCAACAGGAGGGTTTGTATGAAATGAATAAATGGTCATAGTTCCCACCACAAAAGCACAGAGATACAGAGCTTCTCATCCCATCCTCTCTTGCATGCTTCTTGCCAAGTCTGACTTTAGATCCATCACACTAGGAAATTCTGCCAGACTAGTGCCCCTCTGAGATTAATATATTTGAACAAAATATAAGGCAGTGCCAATTTTGTCTCTCTGCAGCAAATCAGTGAGTTCGTTTTAAAAACTGATCTGCAGACTTTCACAGAGGGCATTTGTTTCAGGGCATTATTTCTTAGTAAGGAAGAAAACAAAATCAAGATGATCAATAACAAGCTTTTCCTATTTGCCTTTCTATCTCTTTTACTTATCAGCTCTAGAAAGAGGCCTTTTTGGGGGGAATTCAAGTTAAAAGGTATATAGATTAAAAATCCCTGGAATATTCTGCCATATTTCATTAGATTTAAAGTTACTTTTCTTCATTATTAAAGATACTGCTCATTTACTATCAGACTTATTTTTATTTCAAGTCAATATGCTGCAATTTAACTTGGAGAGAATAATGGTGAAAATGGAAATGTCCTATCCCTAGGTTCACTTTTGCCCTAATTCTCTGGTCCATGGTCTTCACTGTCTCTGTGCTGTTGGACCATGCCTTTGTCCCACACGAGACAGACATCTCCTAAGTGGCACTAGCTGTCAGCTGGTCCACACGAGTGCACATGAACGCTTTCTCCTTTTATTTGAGGGGAAAATAGACTTTTGAGATGAAGATGACAAAGTTGTGATTCCACTCTGGTCTTCGGATGTGTATTTTCCATGCCATTCACCTCCTGTCACTGATTTTCAGCAATTTTTGCAAGGAGCAAAACTGTGCATATGACATATATGGGTAAGATTTTGGAGTCTTCCTCTGGCCATTTATTTCCCCTTCACTAGTCACAGGGAGAGCAGAATTTAAATAACAAATTGATATCTGCCACACAGTTGCATGGGGCCTTGTCAAGCTATATTAGGAACAGCAGCAGAAGTATGACACAGACTCTCCAGCTGGGTTGCACAAGACAGCAAGTTTTATTATTCCAGATCTTCTTTTATAGACAGTTCTGAGAAGGTCTGGAAAGGTAAAACTCTCGTTGGTCATTAAACTAACACATCACCATCATTGGACAATTAGGAACACCACCCCTTGACTGTTTCTTGCAAGAAAACAACAAGGTGATAAACAACATCTGCAGAGGTTATTTTCCATCTCTAAGGACTGTTTTGATTCCTCCTTATGATTTTCCAGGCCACACTTCTCAGACCATTCTGAGAAACTTACATGACTTCATTTCATAGAGGCTCAAGCTAATGCCTGGAGCCTAAAATCTCTTATTCGACCATTGTCGGTTCCCACATCGCCTGTCTATTTAGATTGATGTCTATAGCAGGTACACTCATCAGGACCATCCTTAGTCAGAAGTACTGTAATTACAGCACCAGTCTTGCTTTCCTCATGGATTAAATCTGGAGTCACATCACAGAACTTGCCTGATGGAATAAAAAGTAATCATTGCTTCCCACTGCTCAAGCAGGCCTTCCAGTCAAGTTCAAGCCAGGTTGAAAGAATTCCTGGTTTGTGAACATGGAGAATATGGCTTCTATGTATAGCTAAAGTGTTGTTGCATGACAGTGGAATATAAAGTTGATATAGCATCTTTGTTCAGAATGATTGAAAAACAGGATTTGGCGCATGAGTGTTTCCTAAAATTTTGAAAAGAAATGGCTAAGGACAGAAGTCATTGAGACTTTAAAAGACTTTTCTTTGGTAGATTTATGTATTAACCTAGCTTGCTTAGAATTCAGGGAAGAAAGCTAAACTTGAATAAAAAGAACATCTGAAAGTGTGTCCCAAATTAAGACTACTTTGGTAGCAAAATTCCCAGGGTTCAAAAAGCCTGCAGGCTGAGCTGGCCAGCAAGAGCTTCTGGCACCTGAAATTTAAACACATTTGAAAGTGGCCTAAACACTCCAACTTTGGGCTCAAAGGCATCATCAGGAAAGTGTTTTGATTTGCTAATTTGTGCTGGTTTGAAAGTAAACCAGCAGGAGAAATGAACCCCACACAATTACTTTGAGAAGGATTACAGATTAGAGCTACAATTTAATAGAAAGATTACAATGAATGCAATAATACAGAAAAAATCTTCCTTAAACCCACAGCGTACAACCTGGCACCCTTGAAGCAGTAAAATCACAGACAAAGGACTCTCTAACTGTTATTCTAACTATTAGAGAGGAAGTGGTGGTCTCGAAGACATGCACACCCCACCAATGCTGCTCATTCCCTGTTTATTCCCCAAAGTGTCACATATGCATAGGATTATGCAGTACGTCTATACGAATTTATTGCCTGGCTCTGCCTGCCCTCATCTTGTATGGTAATGAGCTCCACGCCCCTCTGGGCATGTTCAGTTCTTCTTTTGAAATGGGTCTGGGGTCTTTTTAATAAAATCTTTCTTCTCCTCAGGCTTAAACTTTACAACTGTGTCCTGTTGGCAGCTCTCTTGGTTCTCTGACACAGTTCAGATCTCTTGCTTGCAGGTGTAGACACAGGTCTTTCTTTTTCACATAGTCCATCTTCCTTGTCTCCTTCTACAAATACAACTTAAGACAAGCAGAATGAAATATATATATATATCCCTGCACCATTCATTTCATCTTGGCAATTGTTGGCTTGTATTCCCTTTGCAAGCAGGACCTGTATAGACTTGCCTTTAACTAAGCACATTTAGTCCTACATTGCTTCTACCTTAAATTCTTTTTCATTGCTTTTACTTTGGATTTTCTCATAGGCTGCTCCTATTCCAGTTACAATCTTAATTTCCTAATTTTCCTAACTCGCCCTGTTGGTCAGAGTGCTGGTCACAGTGTCCCTGTAGGACACACAATGATTCACACAGACACTGCTCCCATATGACAGGGAAAAAAATGGTTTTATTCTAACAACTTCAGTATTTATAGATTCTTGGCAATGACCAGGGATTGGAGAGTTAGGTTACCACCTTTCCAATCACACTGGTCGTGTGAGACGTCCATCAAAAGACGCGTATCAGAAAGAATGTATACATATCTATGTTTACAGTCGCTGTCCTGGGAAAGTTCTTAGAAATTATGCAAACAAGATTGAAAGCCTTAGTTTTCAGGGCAACAGTCACAGTCCTATTGAATGGTGGTGCAGTTAAAAGCAGTGGTCCTGTTGAAAGTTCTGATCTTCCTCTGGATCCACCGGTGGAATCCCAAGTCCCCAGTTACATATTGTTAGGTTCAGGTGGGAATGCTCAGTACCTTGGCCAGGGTGGGGAGTTTCACAATGGAATGATGTAATATTGTGAGTCATAAAGTATTTTTTGGTAGTTCTTGATGACCTTAAGGCATTGCAGCTGCTCATTATGCTAATGCTGTTGAAGAATTACAGCCCATTAGCAGAGATGCCCCTCTCAGGATGGGTGACTGTGCCGGTACTTCCCCAGAGGGAGTTACCATGTGTAATAAATGGAATTGATTTGTGCTAACTAAATTGTAACTATTTGGAAAGTTATTATTAGAAGCAATCAAAATAATCAGTGTTACAAGGCAGATGCACCTCTTTACAGATGTTACATGTTAAAATTGAGGTACAGGATGTAGTTTGGAAGATAAGTGGTGTCTCAAGACCAAAATGATCTTGAGATGGACAAAATTAGAACGACTTTAGGCATTGGGCCCAAAAATCAGTAAATATAAAACTAATTAGTAGACTAACATAACACAACACTTAGTACACACGCACAAACCTGTAAGGTTATCCAAAGGACAACGAGGAAGAGGAGAAGCCTTCACCAAAAGACCCCCAAAAGAAGACTGAAGACCCCCTTACAACAAGTGAGGCATGTGCCGTGAAGAAAAGTGACGTAAAGTCAGAAAAATCTGAAATAGGAGGAAACTTAGGGGAAACATTAATGAATATGTATAAGTGTACAGTATATAAGTTTAGTTTGAATTGTTTTGTTTTGTACATGAGGCAGGGTGGGAAGCCTCTGTACCCCAGTCAGTTTTGTACGTGAGGTGGAGTGATAAGACCCCCCCCATACCCCGGTCGGTTTTGCTTATGCTTTAATCATACTTAATTACTGGCAAATTATATATATAAATTGTAGGGTTTTGCTAAATTCTATTCTTTTACTAAACTGTATTCTTTTATACCAAATTACTATTCAATTTACTAAATTGTATTTATTTTTAATTAAACTGCATTAACCCAAAGGACCTAGTTGTCAAAATTCTAATTTCATTTATAACACCATGTCTGAGTCATTTGTGAAGACAGAGAAACTCACAGGGTTTGCCTCTTCTCCCTTATCTCATTTAACACCCAGACTGTCTCCTGAGGGGCTGGGTGTGCACTGGTCAGCTACTACAAACAACCCATCATTAACAGTTTGTCCTAAATGGCATAGTGGGGAGCAGAATACAAGATTTGGTTACACCCCACATTAGCAGGACCCTTCTGCAACCCATGATGCCTATATAATTTAGATCAAAGTTATAAGGTGCTTATATAGCTTGAGTTGTATCAATATAACCTGATATATCTACATAACCTGATATGAATATAACCTAAATCATGACTTTTTATATACCCATATAACCTGATACCTATATAGCCTGAATCACAGCTTTTTATATCTATATAACCTGATATAAATACATTTCTATTGACAGGCAGAATTAAGTGTCCACAGCTAGCAGGGTTGTACAGTAAGTATGTTTTCAGTGCTGGACGCGTGCTGGAATCACTCCACTACAAAACATGCATCCAGAACAGAGCAGACACTCTGTTCATATACATTCAAGTTCATACATATTTGTGAAAGCCTACACATATTCATAACCTCTGCCTGTCTACCCTCACCTCATATGTTAATTAGCTCTCTGCCAGTCTCTGCTTGTGCGCTGCCTCCTGGTGGTCCTGGGCAGGGGTCTTTGGATGAAATTAGGAGTCCTCCTTGAAGTGTTCGCTGGATGAACTTTGTCTTTGAGCAGACTCTCTTGGCATCCAGCCATCCCTCATGGCTCTGGCCACCCCTCAGGATTTCTTGCCACAGTCCAAACTAGAGATAGAGTTTTTACCAGTTTTTAGGGCATTTATCAGTTCTTAGAGATAGGGAAATCCTGTTGTTGCATAGCAAAGGACTATCTGTTCTGAACACACTTGATTACACAGCAAACTATAGTTGCACAAACCTAGTTATAAGTTTCCTATATCACTGTACAATGTAAAGGCTAGTATATGGTTAACTTGTTGCTTAATGCTGAACAGACAAAAAAAGAAGAAATAACTTGATAGGTGGATAGCTTTAGAGATAGATAAATACAGTACTAACGAAAAATTGGCAAGTACAAAGCCAAATAGCCACAAACCAAAGAATTTAGGCTGGTTAAGACCTGTCAGACCAAGGAATGCTGTAACTGTGCATGCTCCGAAGACAAAGCTGAAAAGATCAGATGCAAAGAAGACCTTCATAGAAGACCCCCAATGACCCCCAAATTGGGGAGATGCAAGCACAGTGCAAAAGAACTATCTAATAGCCATTAGATTGTACTATGTAAATTAGTTCTGGCATGTATGTGATGATGTTGTAGTGACATAGTGATACTAAGCAATACTCACTGTATAAATATACCACAGCACTCGACAAAGGTGGGTGAGTTAGTTGGAGAAATCTCCCTCACCACCAGCACTGCAATGAACAAATACCTGTTCTATAGATATCAGTCTGTGGGAATTCATTTCCAGCCTATCTTTTGGGCATCATCCAGGACATAATTGTATATGAATAAATTCACTTTGATATCACACCACATTGCATGAGGTGGGGGGTGCTGCCACCACAACCCTGACCAAAATCCCACTGTGATGTAGCTACTCTTTGGCTTGAGACAACACAAACAACATGGTTGTGCTGGCAGAGCACTGTGAAAACATGCTCTGCAGTGTGCACAAGGCTATCAGACATTGCTCTGATCACACTTGGGTTGTATTGACTGCCTTTTTTTTGGTCAAAGTCTGAAATGCCCTTCACATGCTCCTTGAAGAGACCAGTCCTCTCACAGAAAAAAGATGTTTTGCCAGCTGGGAAACACCTGACTTTCTGTGAAACTGGACAGACGTGGAATGAAAATGGCAGGTATATCTAATATATTTTGGAAAAGCTGTGCTTCCACCTGTCTGTACTGCAGTGCTCCATGGCCAGTCTTGGACCCCTCTTTGTCTGGTGTGGTGCCCAAAGGTGGAAGGAGCAGGTGCCTTCTGTCCCTGCCAGTCTAACCACAGTGTTGTCTCAAACCAACACTCAGGAAATCTTTTGTAATTCTTCTGCCTGTTCCAGTGATGCAGAAACCAAAGTAAGATGTCCTTGGTAGGAGATTATGATATTCTGAGGAGAGGATTTGAGAGTTTTTCACTTGTTGGGGTTCAGTGATACAGCACTGGGGAGTAATCAACTGGCAGGAAATGCTCACTCACTCATTTTTGCAGAGAAAATGAATAAGAGAAAGGGTTTGTGTATTCCTTGTTTGGGGTTGTTTTGGTCTTTTTTATTTTTATTTTACACTATTAAGATGGCCTGTGCAAGAGAAAATAAACTGTTTCTCCATTCCTAGTCTGTCAAAGTGCTATAAATACCAGCCCACAATTTAGCATTGTTAATTAATATGTACTTTCCATTACCTTCCTTTTGGAGAGCTCATTTTCTTGAGGAATGTAGCTCTTCATTCAAACATTTCATTTTGTAGCAGGAGAAAGAGGCATGGAAGAACTACTTTAACTGGATTGTGTTACAATGGCTGTGGTAATAATTGTCTGGGAGAATTATATGGAGGTAATAAAAGGACTCACAAAATGAATACATTACAAAGACTCTTTTATGACTGAAAAATACTGATGTCCTTAAAAGAGAGAAAGAGAGAGAGAAGTAGGAATTGGATGATTTTTTTATTAAAACACAAAGATTACATTTTGAAGTTTGTGTTGGCATAGGGAAGATGTTTTTTAGGACTGCTGGAGGAAAGCATACTCTCTGTTCCATTGTTCCCCACCCCTATTGCCACAGCACATGTTCCTTGTCCTGCCCTAGTAGCACTGAGAAGCTGGGCTGGTCAGCCTGGCCTGGGCTCCAACAATTCTGCTGCCACCAAGTGCTCATCAAGCAGAGCAGTTCTGTGAGTGCCTTGGCTGCTGTGCCAGTCTGATTTATCTCTGCACAGACAGCTCACACCCAGTTCATTTCAGCAGTCAAGGCTTCTGCCAGTATGTCACCCTTTAGGATCCAGGTGTGCAGGGTAGTCCAGGATGGGGCAATAAGTGGGAGATTAAGAGGAAGGCAGAGAGGCAGAGGGGTAAGTAATTGTTCTGGGCATCCATTACCATGACAGCTATCTATTTCTAGATCTATCATATAGATACTTATTTCCAGAGCATGCAGGGGGCTGGTCTAATAAGTAAAAGATGGGGGGTTGCCCCTTAAAAAAACATGAGAGACTTTTTATTGCACCCACTTGACAAGTGGATTCAGTCTTGTTAGTTTTCTCTTAACTCTAGGTTATAATCATGAGAAGTCTGTTTTTCATATCACTTATTTCAACTAAGAGGTTGCACTTGCTGTCACCTTTTGGATGCTGTAGATGTTTGTACTGAACACTGTTTCAGAAATTTATATTTTTTTCATCAAAGTACAACTGTATCTTGAAGGTGGTAGAGAATTAGAATAAGGTATTGAGGAAACCCTTATTCCTAATGAGGGAATTTCTGAGCAGATGTCCTGGAAGAATCTGCCACAGGCTTCAAGGAAGCCTGACTGCTTAGGAAGAGACAAAAAGTTTCTCCATGGTGCTGTGCAACACTAGGTAAATTTACCTCATCCCCTATATGTCAGTGACCTTTGCCTTGCCCCTGTACCCTGAGACTATTGGCTCCTGACCCCAAACTGAACCTGAGACACTGCAGGAAATCCTGGTCTTTTGTCACTGGAACCTCTGATGGGACTCTGGAATAAATGTCACTGGAATACCATACAGGAGACCCTTCCTGTCTTTCTTCACTGACCTATCCGTGGTGTGTGTGGGTTTTGGATACAGTGACTGTGCCCACCTGAGCAGCTTCCTCAAGAGAGGTTTTTGGGGCGGTAGCAGCAACACTATCTATTTTCTGCACTGCTACAAGGTACAATGAGGTACATTAGGTTGCTAATACACGTTACACTCAGCAGCACCTTGGCATGGGGAAATGTGCAACTTTACACATCTGGATAAGAGGAACCAACTAAAAAGAGATCAAAATTCTTTTAATGGAAAGGAGAAATGTCATCCTCAATGAAAGGTGTAATTTCTTACTGTAGCTGGTGACTCCCCAGATGAGCACCTTTCCATGGCTAGTGTTAATGTTAAGCACTTCAAAGGGATGGAAATGTGGCAGAGGAAAAAAATCTGCTTTAAAAAGCAGTTTCTTTTTCTGAGGGTGTAGTGGTTGGCTGAATCAGTTTCTGACTTGACCAGACACATAACTGTGAGTGCCACTGCTGCAGAGAAGGTGGTGGTGGGGACCAGGGGGTGTGAAAGGAAGCAGGAGAGAAAGCAGAGCATAGAAGTACACAGCATCTCTGTGGTGCAGGGGGGGGTCTCTGATGTGAAGCGCAGCTATTCCTCATTTCTGCAGGTGCAGACAGAGGGGAATTTTCAGCCTTTTATGCACAGCACTGGGTTAACAAACTGTTGTGGTTTGACACTGGCCAAATGCCAGGCACCCATGAAAGCTGCTCACTCATCCATCCCTGCTACAGCTGGACAGAGGAGAGAAAAATTGAAGGAGGGGTTCATGAGTTAAGGACCAGGAGAAAACACTCCAAGGGCAAAACAGGTTCAACTTGAGATACTAAGTGAATTTATTACTAATGTGAAAAATGAGGCTCACCTTTTTGGAATAATTTAAAAAGTTTAATAAAAAGACAATTAGGAGACAGAAATAAAACAAATAGTTAAATTAATGAACAAATATGGCCTGCCCTGGCATTCAGCCAACAGCACACCTTACTAACAAAGGTTAAAAAGGTTGTTCCTTAAAAGCACTATCCTGTTGCATATTCATAGATCCCTATGCATGATTCAAAGATTCCTCTTAAGTTTAGTTTAAGTTCCTTTGCTTAGTTTCAACTCCCCCCCACCCCACCCCCAGCAGATCAATCTTCTTTTGGCTCCATTCAGTCTCACACTCCGTGATAGCAGAGGTTCAGTAAATTTCTCCACTGGAGCTCTGGTCACTGCCATCTTCATCTGGATGAGATAAACTAAGAATGCAGGAGGGGTTTCCTGATTATCTTTTCATTCTCTGGGTTATATGAACAAATGCAGTCTTTATTTTAATACTATGCTATAGCCTAAGAAATATATGTATCACACTACTGTTTCTAAGTTTTGTTAATGGAAGTGTTTGGGTTAGGTATCTTTCCTTTTGTTCGTTCTCACCTATGGAATTTTTACCCATTAGTTGAGGGGAAACCTGATTGCCAGTACTTTTTGGGTGCTTGAGAAACATAAAGAGTTTGGCTGGGCCCAGGGAGGAAGGGAGGCAGGTAAAAGGGAGGGTGGGGGCAACTGGGGGCTGGTTGGTTTTCTTTGGCTTCAGGGCAGGACAGATGCTTGGAGAAAGGAATTCTCCATAACCCAGACTGCTGCTGCTGCTTAATTTTCTTCTTCTTCTCCTTCTTATTGTTCTTCTTGTTCTTGTTCTTGTTCTTCTTCTTCTTGCTCTTGTTCTTGTTCTTGCTCTTCTTCTTGTTCTTCTTGTTCTTGTTCTTCTTGTTCTTGTTCTTGTTCTTGTTCTTGTTCTTCTTCTTCTTCTTCTTCTTCTTCTTTGTCTTCTTCTTTGTCTTCTTTGTCTTCTTTGTCTTCTTTGTCTTCTTCTGTCTCGCACCTCCTGTTCTGCCAGGATGTGCCAGTGCCAGGCACCACCGCGGAGCTGCTGATACACCTCATCCACCGGCCCAGGATCTCAGCTCATCCCTGCTGTTCCAGCTGAGTGTTCCTCAGAGCCCTGCAGGAGCACCAGGACTGACTGCCCGAGGGGTTTGTGAAACAAAGCCTCTCCTCCATCCCTTCCCATCTCAGCCCAGAAAGCTGTCACGGGGTCCCTGGTTCTGTTTTGTTGTTAATGCTGTTGTTATTGTTGTTTGTGTGCCTTGTTATACACACTAGTAAAGAACTGTTATTCCTATCCCCAGATCTCTGCCTGAGAGCCCCTTGATGTCAAAATTATAATAATTCAGAGGGAGGGGGATCTACATTTTCATTCTAAGGGAGGCTCCTGCCTTCCCTAACAGACACCTGTCTTCTAAATTAGGACAAGAAGAAATAAAAGAAACTATATTAATACAGGAAAGTTTTCTAACATTATACATATAGCATTCATTTTAATATTTTTGAAAAGCCAATAATATAATATGTACTTATAACACTAAAAAAAATCAGAGGAAGATAATGAAAAGCAAAATAAGACCTTATAAACACCTTCCCCCAGCCCCTCCCTCCTTCCCACTAGTAGTGCAGGGAGACAGGGCATTGGAATTTTGGTCAGTTCATCACCTGAGATTTTCTTGCTCTGTGAAGGGAAAGTTGTTCCCCTATTTCAGTTGTTCCCCTGACCATGAGGTCCCTTCCCACAGAAGATTGTTCTCTGTGAACTTCTCCAGTGTGGTTCCAATCTCATGAGCAGCAGTCCTCCCAAACCTGCTGCAATGGGAGTTCCTCCCATGGGCAAACAATCCTCCCAAAACTGCTGCAGTGTGGGTCTCTCTTCCCATGGGGTGCATCCTCCAAGGACAGACTGCTCCAGCCTGGAAGCAGGGCCCCCTCTCTGCACTGGGTCTCCCACTGGATCACAGCCTCCTCCAGGCATCCACCTGCTCCAGTGTGGGCACCTCCCCCAGGGGCTGTGGGGGGATCTCTGCATCCCCCATGGATCCCCAGGGGCTGTGGGGGGATCTCTGCATCCCCCATGGATCCCCAGGGGCTGTGGGTGG
>NC_031773.1:61531771-61546664 GCF_001522545.3 Parus major
GATCTCTGCATCCCCCATGGATCCCCAGGGGCTGTGCATGGATCTCTGCATCCCCCATGGATCCCCAGGGGCTGTGGGTGGATCTCTGCATCCCCCATGGATCCCCACGGGCTGGGCAGACATCTCTGCATCCCCCATGGATCCCCAGGGGCTGTGGGTGGATCTCGGCATCCTTCGTGGATCTCCATGAGCTGCAGGGGCACAGCTGCTTCATCATGGTCATCACCATGGTCTGCAGAGGAATCTTGGCTCTGGTGCCTGAAGCACCTCCTGCCCCTCCTTCTGCACTGACCTTGGTGTCTCCATGTTGTTTCCCTCACATGTTCTCACTGCCTCCTCCTCTCTATCTAATTAAAACTGCCTTGCTATCTTTGTTTTGATTTTCTTCTTAAATGTGTTATCAAAGAGGTGTTACCATCATCTCTCATTGGCCCATTGGACTTGTAGGTGATGCTTGTTCAGCTCCAATTGAGGCAGTTTTTCCAGGGCTGCCTGTTCAGCTTGGCAGATGCCCCTTCTTAAACTCTTCCCCTTTCTCCCTGCCCTCCAAACAGATTCTTTCCCCAGTCAAAGACGGTTTTCCCCAGTCAGTCATTAAATCAGCCTGGTGCAGCTCCCTTCCCCCAGCTGATACGGTGATGAGGAATGCCTGCTGATCGATCAGTCCTTTTATGTTGTCTCTGCCAGTTGCTACTTCAGGTCCTGAAATTAAAAAGAGAGAGAGAGAGAAAGAGAAAAAAAGGAAAAATTAAAAAACACAAGCAAGCAAACAAAAGGATCCCAGCAAAATAACAAACAAAAACTAAAAAGCCGCCCTCAAACACAGCAGTGGCTGTCCTGCATTCCTTGAAGTTTGTGGCCCCAGCAGAGCCCAAGGCGAACTGCAGAGCCCAAACTTCTCTTCAAGGAGAGAAGCTGAAGCATCCCTTCCCTTCCTCCAGCTGCTTCTCTGGCATCCCCCCTCTGGCTGGACATGCTGGCTGTCCTTCTTCCTCCTCTTCCTCCTCCTCTTCCTCCTACTCTCACCCCGCTAAAATACACACGCCTAGCGGCTTTAATGTGATAAAAGAGGAGGTTTGGAGGAAAGTCAAAAGTTTGTGGGGAATGAAACAGGTTGGACATGTAAAGAGAAAAAGAGTTCAAGAGTTTCACCAGTGAGCCATGAAATGAGAAGTAACAGCTGATGTACTGGAGGGAAGGAGATTCGTTATCGGGAGCTGTGGATCCAACGTATGATCCAAGTAGGGGCAGCTGGAACTTAACGTAATTACCCAGACAAAGGAGAGCCAAAGAAGGAGATCCAGGCTACTGCCTTGTGCTGCACTAGCTTGGAAAGAATCACCAGGAAAGCTGGCAAAAATCAGCAAAAGCCTTTGTGTGGTTGAGAGCCACTTCCCACTCCTTTTTTAAGTATGAGGCTGAGCACTTCATTTACTTAAAAAAAATAAAAATAACAAAAACCCCAGAGGACTTCCAAGATATTCCCATAGTTGCTTGTCCAGGAGGCTAAAAGTAAGAAACTATTTCACTTTTTCTTCTTTTCCCCTAGTTAGAATATAAATACAGAAAGAGAGAGCTAAGGAGTGGCAGTAGAGATGTAGGAGGTAATTGTGGATTGAGGTGTCGGTTAAAAATGCCAGCACCACTGAAGAAAGAACACCCCTAAATTTTTCATTTAGAAATATTAAAATTAATATGTTAGATGTTGAGAAGAACGTTGTGTTGTCCTGGTGAGATGTGATGTTGAACAATATCAAATCCAAGGAATGATTTTTCCTGCTCCCATTTCACAACCTCCTATTCAAACACAAAGCAGGGCAGAAGTTTTCCAGCTTGGCAACCCAAGCCTCAGGAGCCACAATTCCCATCGCCCAAGCCCTAATGCACAGAGAGGGGCGACATGTCCTCTCCCTGTCCCAGTTCATCCCACAGCACATGCGGACAAGGCTTTTCCATGAAGTTGGCCCAAGAACAACGACAAGGGGATTTGCTGGAGCAAGCTCTCCTGTGGGATCCTCTTTCCCCTCCACAGCCACACCCCTTGCCATGATGCCCTCGGAAGGTGCCCTTGTCCAGTTGCCTTGCACAGGTTACCCAGGGAGGGTCTCACTGCTCTGGCCCCTTCTGGCAGCTCCCACTCTCCTTTGTTCCATAGCAGTTGCAGCTTGACTACATCTCCCAGCAGGCTGCACTGGGGAAGCGGGAGAGAAAGGCTTTTCTACCTTTTTTTCCTCACCCATTACATTCCTCCTCAGTGAGATGAAAAAATCATACTCACTTTGCTGACACATCATGTGCTTTGAGAAGACAAGAGGTGCAAGGCTGCAAGAAGTCAGTTAAATCCTGAAGTAGGAAGAATGTAGCCCTGAGCTTTGAAATCTTAAATACATAGAGGAGAGATCTTTTCTTTTGTTTGCAGGACCGATGGCTGCAAGTGTCTCTGGAAACACAACTTACACAAGTGTTTCTCCATCACAAACTAAAGCACATGCATATCTTGCATAATGTTGTTTTCCACCGTACAAATATTTATTTTCTGGCCCCTGTATAGCCTACAGATTTCTTTGCTGATCTTCTGCATCAGATGTCTTTATCCTTCTGGAACTGCATATATGCAGATCTGAGGTCTATGTAAATATGTATAAACAAAATGCATATTTTGTAACAGATTTATTTTCAGTCGTTATGTTTTTATGCTAGGATAAAGAAGTTTGTTTAATTGATATCATTGGTATAAAAGTGATTAATGCTAACAGTGGAAGTTGAAACCTTATCAAGCCTTTTAGAATTAGAATTGCTGGTTGTAGGTGGTCTCCCTATAAATAAACACTGTTCTCTTAGTTATTCTTTTGATTTCAGCAAAACAATGCTTGTTTAAATTAAGAGGTATCTGTCTCAGGTTTCTAAAGAATCCTGGCAACAGAGTTTCTCTTCAAGAAGAGCTTGGAAATTATGATTATAATAAACTCTGGGAGTGGTGTGCCAAGCCTCTGCTCCTCAGAGAGATGGTTCCATTCACACACTGAGTGCTGCCCTGTGTGCATGTGTTTGGAAACCACATTTGAATGACTAAAGCAAGCCAAGGAGCAGACCTTGCACTCAAACATGCGGATTTGGGTGTATGTGTGAGTGTTTAGGTAATTCTGTATGCATGTAGACATAAATAGATTTATAAATACCACATATCCACCGTGTAGCAATTGTCTGTGTGATATGTCAATATACACAATTGACTGTGTCATAAGACACAAATATAATGTCAATATATAAGATTGAATTTTATTTTAAATTGTAAATTGGATTAACTTCCCTGGCTGATTTGGCAGAGCAAATTATTATTGCTCCATTGCAGACTTCATCACAATATTTGTCCTTGGTGTCGTAGGATATTTTGCCATGATTATATTATTTTAAAGAGCTTTACCTCTTTATATTAAAAAAATATTCTACTGTGCTGTTATTAGTATAACCATTCTGGAGAGAGTAGTTTTAAATCTGTAAGTTTTACATTAATTGTTTTCTGTTCCTGTCTGAATTGCAACAAAGATAACAGTCCAAGCTCTTCCACTCTATTATATCATCCCTTTCATCTCTGAAGTCTGGGCTTCAGTCTTTCTGAGAATTGCTAAAGTCTATTAATAATCAGTGTTGTTTTCACTGAAATTAAAAATTATATTGAGGTGACAGTTTTGTATCAACTAAGTAGGGCTTAGATGCTTGTTATATTTTTATTACACATTGTATAACAGAGTTTTGAGCCAGATTTATGACTTCAAGCCCCAGCCATAAGAAAGAGGTGGTAAGGAGGCACTATGACTCAGATGGACCTTCTTGGAGTCACATTTCCTTCCCAGATCCATTTTATTCCTAAGAACAAGTGCCCATTTACTCCCAACAACATTTTGCTAACTCCTTACTTTTCCAAACACCTCCTGGTACCTTCCATTGAGTGGTGGAGGGATGGTAACAGGTTGTATCAATCTTCACCTGTCCAACTGTGTCAGTGAAGAAATTTCTAGTCTTCCTGTTTCCTTTTTGAATTCCAAGCTCTGGTGTGTTTTGTGTGCATGCCTTGAGTTTGCTCAGATTTCTGTGTCTGAGCTGTCATGTCAGTCACAGTCTGGTCATCTAAACAAAGCTCTGTCAGGACATTTGCTGGGACGGTGGCCCTTTATACTCCATTTTTAAGTCCGTCTGGATGCTGGCATTAAGTACACCCTTATTCTTGGACAGGCTCAAGGGCTTCTTCAGCTCTGGGATACAAACTATGGATTAGAGCCAAATAAAGGATATTTTTCAACATTTCCTAGATATTGAAGATCTTCCTGCCCATGGCAAGGGGATTGGACTAGATGACCTTGAAAGGTCCCTTCCAACCCAAACCATCCTGTGATTATATAAGTAGGCAGATATTTAGTTGCCTTCAGATTATGTACAAGCAGGAAGGAGGACACATTTTCTAAACCATTTGTTGATCAGAATGGATTCAAATTTATAACACTTTGGTTTCCCAAAGCTGAGTGCAGAACCAAGTAGAAGTTGAGTTTCTCCACTGCAAGCTTCTATATTGCAAGAATTATTGAACTTAGTTTAAACAGCCTCTTTTGTTGCCTCCTGTAACACCTCTGCCACATATGATTTTTCTGCAGTTCTTCTATATATATGCAGCTTGTCAAGACAACCATTCTGTACTTGTGCTCACTGACTTCCTCCAAAGCTCAATGAGAATATAATATTTCTATGATGTTGAAGGCTGGGCTCAAACATCAGTTTTTTCCTTTAAATTTGTGTCTAGTGAAAACATTGCTCCTCTTACCCTGTCCATACTGAATTTGTCTCTAGTTCTGCAAGCATTTTATTAACATTTTTTGTCATTATATAGAATCATCACAGAATCCTGAAATGGTTTGGGTTGGAAGGGACCTTAAGCCTCTTCTCATCCCATCTCCTGCCATGGGCAGAGACACCTTCTACTAGCCCAGGTTGCTCCAAGCCCTATCCAGCCTGGCCTTGGACACTTCCAGGGATGGGGCAGCCACAGCTTCCCTGGGTTTACATATGCCCTCATGGGGAATATGTAAACTCACCCTACTTTCTCTCAGTATTAAGCCATTTTTCCTTGTTCTGTCACTCCAGAATCTTTCTTGCTGGTTGCAGAATCCTGTATCAAAACTGATGGTATTTCATACTGTAAAACAGATGCCCAGACCTGAAGCAAGATGTCTGGTTGCTATTCTGCTGAAGATTACTGCTGGATTCATCTTAGTGTTTTAGCTATAACATTTGAATCAATAACTGAGGATATTTTATATCAGGTACATGCAAAAATATTGTTAATGGCAAATACATTTTGCAATTTCATATGGCATTTAAGCAAAGTAGTGTAGAATGCTTTCAGCAAAGTCAGCCATGTTTCCATTGCAGACTTCATCACAATATTTATCCTTGGTGTCCAGAGCCTAACATAAAAGAAGTAAAGAAAACAAGATTAACACAAAGCATTGTATCACTGTCATCATAACATTGACAAAAATTAAGAAATAGAAGCAAAAGACCCATGTCCTGTAGAATCAAGGAAGGGAAAACTTGGATCTCAGTAAAACTTGTTAGCGTGTTAAGCTTGGTTGCTGCAAAGTGATCCTAAAGGGACTCATCTCTGAGGGAAAGTGAGGACAGAAAGTAGCTGGACCAGCCCTTTTAATAAGATCACATTTATTTTTGTGATATGTTTTTACAGTATATAGTTGAAACTGGGAATTTGAAGGAAAATCTTTGGGAACAGAAGCCAGGAAAAAGACACCTTTCCAAGTCATGTTATTTAGGTCCAGGCTATTTTTAATTATTTTTCACCTTTAACTTTTGTAATCATGTATTTCCCCAGCAATGCAAAATAGCCAAGGGTGAGATGAAGAAGCATGAGGACTAGAGGACACAGATGTTCCAACAGCAAACTCAGGATTGCTGAGCCAGGGCACTCAAATGTCATGAGTCAGCCTGTTCCTGGCGAGTCATGAGACTGAATAAAAAATATCATTAGCTGTTCTCAAAGCAAATTTGGGCTTCCTTTTGTTCGCCCTTGGATTCTGCTTTTGTCCTATGCTTGGGATATGTTTGTAAGTTTTGCCCCATAGATAAAAGGACTAGAAGGGGATTTAAGTCCCAAGCAAAGGGCATTTGAAAAGCAAGTCAAATGCTAGTCCTGCAAGAATGGGCCAATTATAAAAAAGGTTTCTGCAGAGACATCAAGAGATTAAAACAAGCACCACAGAACATAGAAGGATGCATTGTTTGGCATCCTTACACAACTCACCTAGTATTTAACTTGGGCAAGGACAGGGAGGCTGATGTTTAGCCCAGAAAAAAAAGAGGAAAAAGCATTGAGGCTGGGAATTTAGTGTGGAAAACAGGAAGACAGCAGCAGCCTTTTGGCTAACTTGCATGAACTGTAGCTTGGAGATTTGCATCCATTTTTGGGCTGTGTGTTTCTCAGTCTGCTTGTTCTGACTGAGGCAATGTGGCCATGGCTGGGGCACAGGATCTCCCATGGGAGACACCACTACACCTAAGAATTTTCTGTGTTTACCTGGGGAAGGAGAACAAGCACAGTGTTGATATACCCAGTGTCCATCTCCCTCCTTTATTTCGACAGCCCTGGAAACTTTTGTAAAGCACTCAGAAGCCTTTTGTTTTATCATTTTTTGGGAGAGAATTCACAAGTGAAGTGAGAACACTTTATTGCATTACTAGAATGTTGGTGGTCAGGAGAGAAAGCCTCACTCACGCAAGGGTTTAATCTATTTTTTCTGATGGCCTGTTGTGTTTTGTCTTTGCACATCTCTCATTGCACTTAGGCTTAGTGCAGAGAGGACTATTTAAGAAACCTCACTATGTTTATTTAAAGAAGAGAAAAAACCCATGAGAACTCAAAATGCACTTTTTAATATTCTTTGGAGCTGTTCCCCATGATTGCATGTTAAGTAAGACACAACCAATAATTGCATTGAACATGGAGACTTTCTATCATAAGCATTTCATTTCATTTCATTTCATTTCATTTCATTTCATTTCATTTCATTTCATTTCATTTTGTTATTCAATTTTTTTAACCTCAGCTTGCACAGCTCCTAGCACAGTTGTCATACTGGGGAGCCTATGTGTATGCTGCTTCAATAGCAGGAGATAATTAGTGTACCCTGCTCCAGAGAATGAGTGCATGGACTGCATGAACAATATCCTGTTGCTCAACACTTCTCATTTCACTTTCTCAGATCCCCTGTTTTGAAGATGATATTCCCACAGCCTCACTCTGTGGTGCTCTGCAATGTTGCTTTCCAGTGATATTAACAGGAATGGTATTGATCTGAATATATTCCCAGAGTGATCCTTGGAGCAAAATTTGTTGAGCAAGTGTTATTTACAAATTCACCTCAATGTACAAAAGAAATTCAATTCTCTTCTTCAAAGCAGAGTGATAAAAGGATTCTGGGGACTGAGTCAAGACAGTGAGGCTGGAAGTGAAGGACAACAGCAGCAACAACAAAATTGAAAAAGAGGATGGGGATGAAGAGAGAAAAGAAATACAATATCTAGGAGGTTTCTGTAATTAAAACCATATTAAATATCTGTGCTCTGCAAATGATACAAATTGATATAGTTTCAAAAAGCCATTATTGGGACCCCACTATGGGAGTTCAATATATTTTCTGCCCTAGGGCTTTGTTCAGCAGAAATGTTAAGCAGGACTTCTGTGTGCAGGAGCCTGCTGAATAGAGTGAAATGGGCTGCTTCATCTTTTCATCCCATTCAGCAGAAATTTAACTGTCCTGTGGAAATATGTCTCAGTATTGCTAGGAACTTTTGCATAGAACCAAAGAGATGTGGAGGCTTCATTGTAATGTTCCTTTTGCTCCCTGCTGGGTCACTGTCTGTTCATTGCACTACAAAGCCCTGTTGCTTTCTGCCACAGAAATTAATTTAATATTTTTCTTTGGAGCAAAAATGGGTTTGGGTTAAATCCCTCATGGGAGAACAAAACTTTGGGAACAGATGTGTATGAACTTTGTGTAAGAGCAAAATGTGGCATGAGGCAGCTGAATCAATTATGATGAACCTAAGGTGACAGGTGTCAATTCTTCTTCACTTGACCATAAGGAGATGTGTTAGAGAACAGAAAGTCTGTGGCCTCTGCCAGAGCCAGGACTGGTTTTTAAAGCAGCAGGACAAACACAGATTTCCTCCATGGCAGATGACTTTTTTGGTGAATACATTAGTGGCACAGGTACCTACCTCTTCCATAACAGTGTGGTTGAATTGTGAATCAGGCTTGCTGATAGCAGCTTATTCTTTCCTGCCTTTCCTTATTGAAAAGCTTAAATATTTTCCAAAATGCTAAAGAGATTCATATGCATAACTCTTGTTTGAAAGAGGCTTCTTAAACTCCTCGACAGTTTGGGAAACCTTGGGTCCTAGCATGAGACATTTTTTCTGTTACTGTGACTTTCAACCAGGTTTGTCTATCAGTCTGCCCATGTTTTCTCAGGTGCCATAGTGTTACCGCTGAAGATCAATAGATCACGCGAACACAGGTTGAGGTATGGTGCTGAAAGAGCAGAGTTTATTTTTCTTCTCAGGATTTATAGGCTTCTTACCATGGCCAGGGATTGGATGGTCAGGACAACACTTTCTCACTGCACTGGCCATGAGAAATGCCCATCAGAAGACGTGTAACAGAAAGAATGCACACATATCTATGTTTACAGTTACTGTCCTGGGAAAGTCTTTAGAAAACCATGTCAGCAAGCTCAGAAGCTGAGCTTTCAGGGCGACACCATAGGGAGATGAAACTGTTCCGAAAACATTCTGTAGAAACAGTTGACTCATTACCTCCTGCCCAAAAATGAGATGAAGGAATACTCAGGAAAGTGATGCTGGAAGGGATGGACTGCAAATTTCTGAGGAAGGAGTCAGAAAAGGAGAAAAGTTACTATGAACTTCAATATTCTGTTTAATTCTTAATTAACATGAAATGCCTGGGAATAAGGGATGTTCAGCCAGGATAGGATTCTTTTCTCAAAGGACATGAGCAGTCCCGTTTCAAGGACTCAATGGGGCTCAAGTATGAGTGCAAACATCCTGGAAGGGTTGAAGCATTGCAAATCCGAGTGATTCGCTTGGAGGATACATGTTTCTTTTCTGAACCTTTTACACAATGTTGTGCTGTACTGCCTATATACCACAGTGGGGTGGGGTGGGGTGGGGTGGGGTGGGAAGGAAAGGGAAGGAAGGATAGTGAATTTGTCTACTCTTTGTTTTCATGTATGTAACTTACAAGTCTCAAATTGACTTGATTCTCAAAAAAAAAAATAAAAAAATTAGTGTAGGTATAGAAAAATGGATTACAGGTGACCTCACTCCTGATATGCCACAGTTGTACTAATTACCAAAGAAGAGGAACTTCCTTGCCCTTAATGGGTCGCAGTTGTGACTAATAAAGATAAGTGTGATAAAAGGGGTGAGTTGGCTAGTTAGGGGGCAACTGGAGGAAGTGGAGTCTGTGGAAGGGATGATGTAGAGAGACATTAAGAAGAACAAAACAAGAAAGAGACTTGCTGCTGTAAAAGATCTGCTATGAGGTCAGTCTGGGTGTGATGGAGCTGGAGCCTGCAATCATAGTTGAGCTACATAAAAGCCTGTGGTCAGAGTCTACGAACTAATACTTGTAGACAGAGTCTAGCAGGAAATAACCAGCAGTCAGAGTCTGCAGTTAGACCCTACAGAAGGAGCTTGCTGTAATCAGGATGGCTAAGCTGTAAAGAAGAATAAACTGTGACCCTTTTTATGTTGCTAAATGAGAGTATGTGTCTTGGCTAGCGTAAGGTGACATAAGGTCTACTGCAACATGTTAGGACCCTTTCCAATGTGAAAACACAACCTTCCAGAACTTCCTGATCAAATTTAACAATATTCTTTCAGTGTCAAGGTCATTGGAGGGATTTTCAAAAGTATTCAGCATTATTATATCTCATTTGAATTTTACTTCTCACTTCAAAGTTAGTGAGATTAGCTCAGTGTGAGAGCTTTAGGAAATCATACTGTATTGATTGAGATCTCACAGGTGGTGATTACCCTGTAGTGACATCACAGATGTGAATCAGGGCTGGGTTATACTCTCAGGGCTTGCTTCAACCCAGGTACAACTCCTGCTTGGAGCAAGGTGCTGGAGTTCTTTCTGCACTAACTGTGCAGAAACAGTAAGAGCCTTTTCCAGAAAGAACCATTTTCTTGAACAGCTTTTCCCAAATATCCAAGACTGTGTGGAGTTTAGCTCCTTTTCCATACAGATTGCTCTATCATATGGGGGCCATACTAGGATTTGGGTTTTCACAGGACTACACTTTGTATGTCATTTACTTGGATTTAAAAGTGTGTTTAGATTCAAAATGCTTTTTCAAAACAGAAAGAATTGACACAGAAGAAAACTTTTGTTTTAACTCTTCCTAGGGAAAATGCACACAAAAATCCCCCACAGTGAATCATTCTTCCAAAAAGCACCTCATTCACTTCACCAGACACTGTGGAGTAGATATGTGAGCAGCACACAAAAACTAAATTTGATACTTAGAATAAAAATTAATTGGGTAGGGAATGGAGGTGACTTTACTTCTTTGCCCCCCATACCCAGCCGTTATGTATGGGGAGATGAGTAAAAGAACTTCAGTCAATCCTTCGCATTTGCTCTTGACTAGAATGGAATGTACTGTGTGTCTCTTCTACCTGAAGTTCTACATTATACTTACTGATGCAGCTGTTTTTTTTAAAAAAAACAAACATGGGGGCAGTGCTGCTGGGCTTGTAAATGTGCCAAAATGTTTGATAGGAGCAGATTTTTTTTTTTCCTTGCATTGTCATGTCTGCATTTTCCAGAAGTCTTTTTACCTGTGCGTATGACAGCATATAGAGGGAGGGATTTTTCAAAGTCTAAAATGAAAGCCGAAGCCCAGCTGATGGTTTACACTGGCACACAACCCACTGGAAGTTTGTCAAATGCACAGAAATGCTGGTAGCATTTTGCACTTAAAGGGCCAAATCCTTTTGGCAGATGGACTCAAGCGTTCTCCACTGAAGTTGCTAAGAGTTGTTAATACATATAATTTTGTCCGTCTTGAGATTCAGAGTCTGCTTGGGGGTCTGATTCTGTGAATCAGACAGAAGGGTAAAATGAGATAGCTGGGAAAAACCAGGAGAAATAGAGTGGTAAAAGGACTAATTTTCCTTTCACAAAAGTTTTTCTACCAGAGACAAGATTTGGCTAAATCTCACAATCTCACTGAGATGACTAATGGTTGTCTCTAGTCTCCAGATAAATCTTTTGAGAAGAGGAAAAAGTTACTTCCTCTTCCTAGTCCTATATAGTTCCTATTCATTCAAGCATCTTCTCAGTTAAGGTGATGGTCCTAAAAGGGAAAGAAGTATATTGCAGGATGGAGGTATCCAGAAAATACAGGGCAAACTATACCTCTAGGACAGATTGGATAGCCTTAAGCCCCTCAGTGGGGCTTCAAGCTCTGCCCTAGTTTTCTTCTTACCTTGCTGGTTCTTAAGTTGTATTACCACTAGCTTCCACTTGTAGAAAGAGCCCCTGCTCTTGCAAAGAAGTTGACGGTGGCTTGTGTGAAGACAGGGTTCTGTGGTACATTGCTAATCACTTCAAGGACTTTCCCAGGGCAACAAAAAAGCTATGTTTCTATTTTGCTGTAGAACACACATTTTCTCCTGCACTGTGGAGTAGTTTTGTTTGTAAAAGTCCATTTAGAGGCTCTGAACTGTATCTCTCCACCACTCTAGGAGAAAGAATGGGGCAGTTTCTTCTGGAGGACCTTTGGAATCTCACAAGTTCTAAGAACAAGGATAAGAGATGATGAAAAATGTGTTTAATCACATGACATATGACATTTCATTCAAAATTTTCTTTTTTCTGTTTAGCACTGACCGTAAATTTCTATGCCTAAGCAAACCCACCTGCACCAATGCCAGCCATCCTACTCACCCCACATTTCAATTTGTGTTTCCCAGCTAAACTGTAGCTGTTCCTAATGCAGAGGAATAGGAACATTTTCCTAGGTGACTGTATAATGTTATCACATAAATGTATTTGTCAAATTAATGTATTTTACACAACTTCCCTAGAAAACAATAAATGAAAAGCAGTGAACTTTATTATGGGTTATAATTTATAACTGATAGTTTATATTTTTATTAAAATTTGTGGACCACCATAATAGCATTGAAGATGTATAAGCTGATTTTTGAATGGGGGGGCAAGTTAAATAAATTTCTAAACTTTTCCTGTTGACATCACAGTGCTGTGGGGAGGATGACACAATAATCCTCATCCTTGCAGTTAAAGGCAAATTGTCTAGTTCATGAACCCATAAACATCTTTGCAGGAAGTCAGGTTTACAGGAATCACTAGTTTTGTTCTGGTCAGCAAGTGACTATTTTATAATGGTAAGAAAAAGGCTCTTTGCTCTATCAATGGAATATGCATTAAAACAAAACAACTGGCATAATGTCAATGAATTAACCACTAACAGGTAAAGAAACAATACTTTATTAGTTTAATCAGTTTTAGTTGATGGCTGAACT
Organism: Parus major; assembly: GCF_001522545.3. Classification (NCBI taxonomy): domain Eukaryota; kingdom Metazoa; phylum Chordata; class Aves; order Passeriformes; family Paridae; genus Parus; species Parus major. The sequence continues at coordinate 61,544,417 of NC_031773.1, forward strand.
CACAGAAGCTTTGCTCTGCTATGACCAGAGGTTACTAAGATAACCATCACAATTTACAAAATTATGTGGCAAAGCCCTGCTTTTTTTTTTTTTTGTATATAACACTACAAACTTTGTAGTTTGTACAGAACATATGAGAAGTAACATTGTTTTGATATTGAAAAATTTTCATACTTATCAGTATCTGCAGGATTGACTTATTTGTCTTTACAAATGTGAGTAGAATTTAGATTTTAAAAAGTCCCCATCAGCTAAGCCATTTTATTGTTTGACAGTTAAAAATACCTTTGATATTTTAAATCCAGACATCAAGTACACTATGGAAAACAAACTGACTTCTTGAGAGAAAAAATGAAACGCCTTACTTTCACCTATTTAAGCAGAGTGCCAGCACAAACAAGTGCTGTAAGTGTAACCCATTACCTTAACAGATCTTACTAATGCAAATAAGGCTCTTCCAAAAGAATTTATTTCATTGTAAGGTTCACAGAAAATTTCTGTTTGGACTTTGCCCCTAATTTTGGCAGGTTAAGAATATTTCAGCATGAATCTTCAAATTATTTTAGTGTGAAAAGTTGTGCTGTGCTTGAACAGAATATGTCTGAGAAGTTGAATGGAAATTATGTACATTATTTTGGACTCACAAAACATCTCAAACCAGTTTTAAGAGTATAGTTGATGTAAATTGGTTTTGGTAGATATTGGTGTCTTTAAGTAGTTTTGAGATGAACTTAGTTATTAAAATTGGGATCAGAGCACAACTGTAGTGCAGTGGTGTTTTAAATACTGACTAATGATTTAGGCTGAGTTTCAGCTTTGTCTTTTAGTGCAGATTAAATAAAATATCAGTGTTCAATCGGTGCAGGAGTGGGAGTACTTATACAGCCAAGTTCTGGTCCCTAGCACTCTATCAGCTAACTGCTTGCTAAAAGTTGCCCTAAATTTTGATGGTCATCAATAAAATTATTCTGAGCATTGTTTTTTACTTCCAGTTCTATTCTGGCCATGCATTGAGACAACAGTAAATCTAATTGCACAGCTCCCATCACTGCATGGAAAATACTGCAGCTGCATGGTGAAACACTGACTTCATAGACATTCATGCAGCTTGTTTGAATCTATTTTTAAAAAGCTGGCAGCTGGCTTGGTGCTGCATCAGGTGGGGTCTGTCTATAGGACCTGGAGCCTTGTCACACGTTCATGGAAGAGAAGTGACATCGAAGTGATGTGTTTCTGTCCACACATGATCTAGAGCACATCTGTGCTGCAGGGTGACTTGCACAACATGACTGGAACATCTGCTTGAGTCAGTGCCAGTTTAAAGTATCACTGCTGTTATTTGTTAACTAAATAAAGTCAGAGGCTCCGTGTTTCCGTCCCTTAACAGCAGGTTCATTTGGTCCCGTATCCAAATGTCCCACACTCCCATCCCTTCCTCTTTGAGCTACTACGAACAACCCCGTTTGTGCTGTCCCTTAGCTGCGGATCTGAAAGTATCTCATCTGCCGGAAGACTTTACCTCCCCTAGTTAGATTTTTCTTTTTTTTATGCGTCTCAAGTTTGACATCCCACTTTGGGGTGCGAGGACAGCAGCAGTGGGGTACAGCAGCTTGTCCTGGTGAGGAGCAGGTAGACGGGAGTGAGTGAGGAACCGCGTAAACTGGGTGCGCTGCCCTGCGACCCTCCAGTGCCTGGATCTCTGCCTGAAGCAGCTGATACCACCCGGGCTCCTCGGGATAGCCGAGCCCGAGCGGCTGGGGGGGTTCCCTGGGGCGAGCACGGCCCCTCACGGGATGGGAGGGACGGGAGGTGCGGCTGCCCCGCCTGCTCCCCCCGTGCGGCCAGGCACGGGCAGGGGAGAGCCAGCGGCTGCCGGACCTGTGTGGAGAGGGGGGGTCCCCTCCCTCACGCCAGGGCAGGCCCCAGTGGACATGCTCGGGGCAGGCAGGAAAGGGCGCCAAATTCCCTGTTCCCGCTCCCGTCCTTTCCTTTCCCTCGTCCCTATCCTTATCCCTGTAGCAGCCCCTGCTTGTCCCTATCCCCATCCCTGTATTTATCCCTGTCCGTATCTGTTCCTGTCCCTCTCTGTATCCCCTGTCTCTTTCCCTTTTCCTCCCAGCTATCCCTGTCCTCTATCTCTCTCTCTCTTGTCCCTGTCTCTAACTCCTATCCCTGTATCCTACCCCTATATCGCTCTGGAACCCTGGCCCCGCCTCCCGGCCCCGCCCCCTCCCTCCTCACTTTGTCG
>NC_031773.1:61546989-61689786 GCF_001522545.3 Parus major
GGGGAGGGGTCCCCCCAGCTCGGCGGAAAGTGAGTAATGAGTCCGTGTCCCCAGCGAAGAGGCGAAGAACTTGCCGTGCACACCGAGTACTTGTGTCTGCCGGCTGTCCTGCCGCTTTTCCTTAGTATTGTTGTTCTTGGTGTCGCCACTCCTTTTCTTTTTAATTTTTTTTTTTTTTAAATTTTTCCTGGGTTTCCTTTTTCTTTTTTTTTGCTTTTTTTTAGTTACTTTAAAAAATTGTTTTCTTCCATTTTTCCGCGGAGGGAGGGGTGACTGCCTGGCTGGCTGGCGGGTCTGTTGCAAAAAGCGAGAGAGAAAATCAAAACCAAAACAAAAAAAAAGCCAAAAAAGAAAAAAAAGAAAGGCAGGAAAAAAAAAAAAAAGCCAAACAAAACCAAACCAAAAACCAAACCAAACAAAAAACAAAAAACTTCACTCGGATCTGAAAGTGGCAGGAAAGTGCCTGGCAAGTTGCAGGGATGGAGCTACACAGCTTGCAGGAGGCGTTAAAAGTGGAAATCCAATGTCACCAGGTAAAAGAATGAAATGCTGAGGCAACCAGCCGTGCTCTGCCTCCGATCGGGGCTCGCAGGACCGGTGTTGCATGTTCGGCGAGAGCCTTCGTGCCGCAGCCACCAGGGGAGGGGGCTTGGGGGGGGCGCGGCGGGGACCCCCGGCCCCCCGCCGCAATGGCGAGCACTTCCCCAAAGTACTTTTACGGCTTGTTTGGCTGAGTTTTTTGTGTGTGTGTGTTGTGGAGATGCGGAGTCAACGCTGCAGTCGGTGCTAGTGTGTGTGCGTGAGTGTGAGAGTGTGTGTGTGTGTGTGTGTTGGAGAGATTAGGACGAGACTTGAATATTTATGAGCTTTGCTTGAAACTGACTCGCAGTGTTTACTTGCCTCTTTGTTCCTTACCCCCCTCCCTCCCCCGTCCACACACATACATACATTTAAAATAATCCATTAAACTTGAAACAGTTTCTAATTCTTCCTTTTTTGGGGGTGATTTTTTTTTTTTTTATAGAAACTAGTTGCACAGATGAAGCAAGATCCACAGGTAAATGCAGATCTTTTTTTTTTTTTTTTTTTTTTTCCTTCAGTATTTTATCCCTGCCGTAATAAGCGCAGTTGTGCTGGGACAGCAGGATGAGAAACTTTATCAGTAAGAGATCTCATTTTGTAGTCTGCACTGAGCTTTCTTGCTAAGGAGGGTGTTTTGTGTATGCATGCTTCTGTACGGCTTCAGTGGAATGGTTTTGCCTTTGAAAAATTTCTAGCTCGCAAGTTTATTCATTACAGGGGTTAGTTTGCACTTTGCCTTTAATATGCGTCTTGTTGCCGTTTTTGCAGAACGGAGATCTTAAGAAACAAATCCATGAAAGGCAATCAAGAATAGCAGCTCTTAATGAGAAACAAGTAAGGAACAGATCGATTCAGTTGTGTTTGGTTTTTCTTCTTGTTTTTACGATGCACTATCTAAACATCCGAAAAGTGTCTGAAAATGCTGGCGGCAGGGGATATAACATCCATTTTCTTTTGCATAGAGTCAGAAAATGCATGTTTTCATAATGAGGTCGGATTCTCTGATGTCTTGCTGGGGGAAAGAATTATTTCAGTACTTGTAGTAAAAAGATAAGCAGTAGTTAAAACGTAAGAAAAAAAAAAGGCGTCCATTTTGAGTTGGTCGACATGTTTTAGGAATATGGAAAATTCTCCTGTCTTGGGCTACTTTGTGCACTTCTGTGTAATGTGCAGAACAAGAGTTGGGAAGGAGGAGGCTGGAACCCCGTTTGGAGACATTTCTGTGTTTAATTACAAAACTGACTTTTATTGATCACTTTATTTCTTTTTATTTTTCTTCTTCTTCCCCACTTGCCTTTCTCTTCGCTTGGTCTGATCTGACGTGTTGGCTTTTGATTCGAGTTCACTTAGGCACTTTCACTTTTTTCTCCCCCTTCCAAAAATACGAATAAAAACAGATTAACCTGTTTCAGCTGCCAGCGAGAGGGGGAGAAAAAAAAAATAAACCAACAAAAAACCGACAAAACGGAGGAGAGAAACAAAACAAACCAGGAACCTTCCCCCCTGCCTCTTCCCCTCCCCGTTCCCCCGCCCTTCCTAAAGTTTCTCCTGGCTGTTTTTGTGCCGGGTGACCCCGGGGCCGCTGCTCTTGCCGAGAGGGGCCCGGAAGGAAAGTTTTGGTGCGGGGGGCGGCGGGCGCTCAGCACCGCGGACAGCGCCACTCGCCATCCCTGCCCGCCCAGCTCCCCCCGGCCCCTCTCCCGGCACTTCCAGCGCGGGAAAGGCAGTTGGAAAAGCCAGCGGGAGATCTGCCGGCCCCAGCCCCGCTCTCCATCCCGGGCCTGAACTTTCCGGGTCGCTCCCGGGCCCTCCGCGGCCGTGATGGGTTTCTGTGCTCCGCTCTCCCCGGCCTGGAGCACCGTTCAGCACCGGCGCTGGGGACAGCGCCCGCCAGCCCAAAGCCGCCCCTTCCCTCCCGACGCAGGCAAAGGGGACACGTGTTCCGCTCCCCCTGCTTTTCCCCGTCCTTCTTCTTAATTTATTTATTTATTTATTTATTTATTTATTTATTTATTTATTTATTTCTTGTATGTGTGCGTTCTGTTTTGTTTCGCTGGAGTTGTGGTTAAAGTTGCAAAGTGCCTGTGTGGTGCGTGCCTGCGGGCGATGGCTGCACGCCACCCTTTTCCTCCCAGTTTATTGTTATGAGAATTGGTCAGCACTCTCAGTTTAGTAGTGGAAGCTTCCATTTTGTGAGGAAGGGGTGTTTGTTCCTCCTAACATGGAGAAAAGTCTGCGGAGTTTGCCGGTGGGGGATGGGGCCCCATTCATGCTGAACATTACCATTTTGATTGCTTTGATGCCATTTTTGGAGGGGGGAGGGGAGAGAATACCCTACTCAGCAGAGCACAAAGATGTTTAATCACTGTATAGAATCAAATCAGATAGTTTCTTTTTTAAAGCAAATCTGACACTACATGATATGTAAGGGCTGTTAGTCCTTGTTTTGCAGTGTAAAACAGCAAGTTGTTGACTCTTAATACTTCTGTATTGGGTAAAACCTTGTGGGTTTTTTTTTTTTTTTAATAAGCTAAAAGCCTTTCCTGCAACAATGCATCTTAATGTGTTGTTTCTTAAATATCAAAATAGTTTTACTGTCTAAGTGGGTATTTGGAGCATGGATTTCATCATTTCCCCCTATATTGTAGCAACTATTTCAAGGCTGTTTAAATTTTTATGATCGTAGTAAATGAGAAGCTATTTATTATATGTCATGTTGGAATTTAGATAAAGCAGAGAGACACATTTGAAAATTCAGTTTGAACATTCTGATTCAGCTTGGGGAAAATGGCTTTTGCTAAGCTTGCAGAGCATATTTATGTATAATCCAAACTAACTAGTAAACAATCTTTGTATATTTATGACTTGCCATTCTCATAATCTTGTAAATAAATCTATAGACCATGAAGTAATTAAATATAAAATATCTAAATTCTGTAAACAGAAAATTTGGCCTAGCAGGAAACCTCCTATTTTTAGGCAAACCCTTAAATTTCTTTTACTGTTTTCAACATCCTCTGCAACAAGAGCTCATAATTAAGTGCCTGGCTGGTGGTGTGGTGTACTCGTGCTGCAGGCTGCCACCTCCAGAGGTCTACACTGAAATCTTTCTGGGGTCACACATGAAATGAGTTTGGAGGTCTTAGTTTGTGACCAAGTCACAAACCCATTCTGTAACTTTGCAGACTTGCTATAATTAGTAGTTGCTCCTTAGATAATGGCTTGTAAATGAACTCTGTGTCCTTGAGGGTATAGAGAAGGAGCAGTGAGGACCATGGAGACCACAGATGGGCTAATGGTGGAGCTATTCGGTGGTTTGAAGCCCTCACTTTCATGGAAACACCAGTGTAAATTTAAATAGGCAGTTCAAGTAGGGAGGTTATTTTTACATATGTATTTACATCCCTTCCTCCTTAATGCCCCCAAAGACTTGTTTAGGCACAACTAATTCATAATTCAATAGTGTATACCTTTGATTGTACATGCACTGAATACAAAAGACCCTAAAATTGCATTTCAGTTTAACTGCACATGTTAATGATGAAACAGTAAAACAAACAAAGAAACACTACCTACACCTGTTAGGAACATAACAGGAGTGAGTGTAATTTCTCAGTGCTGCTATTCATCACTTTTCATTGTAGATGGCTACAATGACATTTGTGGCAATGTGTACTTTTCTTGAAAGTTACAATGAAGACAAAAAAAATTGAATGACAAACTCAACTTTTGAGGGAAATTTTTGAAGTAGACTTTTATGTGTAGCTGGATTTAAAGTTGCATCTTAATTAAGGATCCCTGGCTAGTCATCAATGTTTCTTTAATGTTGGTGGGTTAGAGAAATATAGAATTTTGCATAGTTTTAATATTTTTCAGTGTCTTCAAAGAAGTACTGTAGATCCATCATTTTCATTACTGGAAGGTAAGAGCTTCAGTCAGTTCTTAATTTGGCATCCAACTCAGAAAGACAAGTTAGACTTCTGTCACAAATACATCTTTCAGATGGTGTAGTTTTGATTAATTGACATCACCTTTGAGAGTGGGTTACCTCTTCTTTAACGAGATATGATGTGTGAAGACTCCATTAGTTAGTCCAGTGGTTTTATACCTTCCATCTACAGCACATGCAGAGCAGCAATAACATTTTTATCTAAATTGTAAAGCAAGAAGCATTTATATGTAAATAAAAGAGCCATCGTAAGAGCCAGCACTGGCCTTAATAGCACACCAGAGGTGCTCTGCTGCATGTGTTTCTTGTACTTTATGTCATTAAGGAGTTATTAAGGGTCTTTTAATTCTAGAAAGTTGTCTCTTATTAATTAATAGATCAGGATAAAAAAATAAGCAAATCTTTAACCTCCACTGGAAGCTCCTTTTTACTTGTTCCTCCTTTTACTGTAAGTGTTAGGTGGCAAGCCAGGTCTTTAGCAATGAACATGTGTGGGCCACTATATTTTTGACCATGATGAACTCTGAATTCAGACAGCCTGTCCTGGAGCACAGTAATAAAAATACGCCTTCCCGAAAGACATTATGCCATTCACTTGTGTGCTGCCTCATTTCTTTACCATTATTTACTGTCTAAGAAGAAAATCAACATTAGTTTCAGGTAGAGTTTCCCAGCCTGTGTTATTGCTGGTTTGGGTATTTTTTTTTGGGAAGTATATCTGAAATGAAATCTCTGACTGTGTTTTGCCTGTGGTGATCACCAGCAAAGCCTGTTTCTGGAAAGTGTTAGGCTTCTTAAAATTGAAGTACAGTTCTTGTGCAAGTTGTTGGAGATGGTTTAGGTCAAGATGTCTCATTGTGCTGATGTTGTCTCTTTGTTTTGGGGAAGAGGAGGAAGTGGATTTTTGGGTTTGTTGATGTTCATGCTGGGCTGTGCCTGCAAATGGCAGCATTGTTTACATAAGTTAAAGAGTAAATTATTGATATTGCCAGAGGTCAGTATTTCATATGGCTGAGTTATTTCAAAATGATTAAGGTAAAATAAGGGTTATAAGGTTCAGTGAAAAGCCAGGTAAAATCTGAAAGGTATTTCCAGATTGAGTTGAACCTGATGTCAAACTCTGACCCAAGGTATGCACAGCCCTCCCTATTGCTGTGGCAGAATTGCATCCGTGTCTGGGGCTGGATGTCAGGGGCGTCAGGGTGATGGGCTCCCACCCAAGTGGAGTACTAAACTTTTCTATCACTGCACTGTGTCTATAAACACAAAGACAGCTGGTATTAAATATGAGCCATTCTTCTGCATACTGAGGTCCTGCTGACTTTGCTGGGAATCCTGAGCAATTGTAGAATAAAATGAATTTACTGGATCAGAGTAAAGATTAGTTCTGGATTGTAATTCAGAAAGCTCCTGTTCCCAGAAAGCTCCAGTCCCTTTTTTTTTTTTAATTGCAAAATCAGGTGGCAATGTATTGCTTATTTTGCCATCTGTAGAAAGAGGGAAAAAACTAGGGAAGGATTTACCTTCAACTCCTTGGAGGAGAAACTTAGGAATATAGTTTGCATAATGACAATCCTAGCATTCTGTCTGTGCTTTCAGTAACAGCATACTGAGATTCCCATGTCCTATTGGAGAAAAAGGGTAATAAATGACATTTTCATGGGGGAATGGAAATATGGCTTTCAGCCTGCCATTACCTTGCCCTTATAAAGATTCATGTAACAAAAATTTGTACTAGAGGGGTTAGAACCCCGTTTTGTTTGGTAGCTGTTTGACTGGCATGGGAAATGCTATTTTGTTCCAGCATTTTTCTTTGACTGTACACTTTTCTCTACTTACACAGTGTATCACTTGGCAGGGCTAACTGTTGAAAAGAGAATGTTACTTTCATTCTAACCGTTTTAAAGAGTTCACTTTGATATTTTACCCACTTAAACACCTGCTGTCAGAACAGTACAATTGATTTCAATTAACTTTGAATTTCTTCAATAAGATGACTCTTATAATAACTCCAGTAATCCCATGATGCTTCATTAGAGGAGCTGGCTATGATGATTATTCCTGTGATTTAGCAATTTTTTCCTTACAATGCCTTTGTCTATACAGAAAAAGGAATTATGCCAACAATACCTTTTTATTTCATTTCTGGTTTTACACTAACAACACTTGCTGCCTGTTACACACTAAAGTATCTAATTTATACTTGCAGCAAACAGGTATTTGTTCAGATGTACACAATACTTTAGTAGAGAGACTTTTTTAAAGAAAATTTAGTTCTATATATGAGCTCTGCATCTTGGAGTTAGAATTTATTTTAATTTTGAGTAGACACTTGGGTAGCTGTTAGGTAGTGCTTCTACAAGAGTTTTTATCAGGAGCTCTGGTTTGATGTAACCAAATCTCCATGGGTTCATGCCATGTGTGTGGCTCATCCAGAGCAGTATGTCATGGCAGATGTTTGAACCAGCTCATCTTGTTTCAGGATCTGGTGCACAGACTTCTTGTATCTGTGGAAGGAAAGGGGAAGGTCTTCTTTCCATAGTGTGATGCTAAAGAAGAGTTTTGAATGGTGGTTTTAAATGACATTTCCAATGGGATACTGCATCTGTCTAAACACTTCTGCTATGTTCAAATAGAGAAAATCCCTTTTCATCTCATTGTAGATTTGATTTTCAAGTTGAAAGCATGAAGGCATATGAAGACATGTTCATACAAAGTTAATTTAAACTTTTCCTTCCATGCTTTTCTTTTTGCGATCAAAGATAAAATGCGCAGCATTTTTGTCTTTGATTATAAAATGATGCCTCCCTCTCCCCTCCGCCCCCAAAACAAAATCTGAAGCACCAAATAAACTTCTAAGCAAGAGTTAAAGGACAAAAATTTGCAAATTGATTAGACAAGGCCATGGTAAATGGTGTATGTGTGACCACAATGTCAAGGAGGGCAACTGGTACACACAGAGGAGTTGGAGGTAAGGGAAGCATGAAAACAGGCTGCAAGTTTAAGATAAGAACAAAGAAGAACAAAAAAGAACCAGAATTGTACTAATTGAAAAGCAAATTTGTCATTCTGCCATTAAAGCAGACAGTTATTTCAGTGTAATAGACTCATATTTGGTCTATCCAATCCTCATCACACACTTCTTTTATATTTCTGTATATACATATATTTAATATTGTTTTTTAATTTTATTTTTTTGTAACTTAAGGTGGTACTACTTTTTTATTTGGAATTGTCCATCTTGAGTTAAAATTTACTTAGTGAAAAATGTTTTCTCCCCCACCCCTCTTTTTTGCATCAGCTGCTTATTGTTATGCAGTAGCAATTTCCAGAGTGTCATATGAAATTGCTGATGCGGCTTAGTTCTCGCTCCAACCTGCAACTGCCAATAGTAAGCGTCTATTGAAATCTAATATGTACCACAGGGCTTTTTGCACATGTACAGGCAGACCTTTCTGGTTAATAGACAGAGGACTAGGAAATAGGAGCGTGTATTTTCCTGTTTTTAACCCATGGAGAACTTAAATATATGTCCAAATTTAAACTATAAAACAATCCTTTGACTGAATTAAAGTAAACCAGAGAACTGAACGTAAGTGCTGCTGCCGTAAAATCAAAACAATAAGTAGTTGAGAACTCTGTAGATATGATGAGTGGTGTTAATTTAGGTTTCTGAGAGGCAATCTTATTTTCAGAGTTGTAATTCAGTTTTAAGAGGCTGGGCATTGAGGCTCTGGCCAGAACAGTGTGTTCACCTGAAGGTTGGTTTGATTGCTTGTGTTTAATTGAGAGAAGCATATAACTGGCCTTGAAACAGCAGTTAAGTCTATATTGTGTATAAGTTATTTTCCACATTGATTTAGCTTGATCCTGTTGGTAGCTTGTGATGTAGCTTACGTATTATCTGGGGAGAAGGAGTGGAATTGCCTTTCTGTGCAGCTCAGCTATTGATGACAAATCTTATAAGGTTACAGAAAGTGAAATTGTGTATTACATTACAAATAATTTAGTCAAGTGAGAATCATTGATACTTTTGACATGCAGCAGAGATTAACCTACATTTTCTGTAACGTGCTGTTTTTCTAAAGTGCTTCAAATCAGCTAAGATTGCCTAAAGATTTATTGGTAAGGCAAAGCTTTTCTAAGAATAAGGAAGATAGAAGCTTCCATTCTCAGAAATGTACAGACTTGAATGTCTCTGTGTTTAAATTTGCTTCTGTGTCTGTGTGTGTGGTTGGGTGTGAGCATAAGGTCTTTCTCTTTGATATCATTCAGGCAGAAAGCCAATATGCGCATGTAAATGAGCCTGAAAATGTAATTAAAAATATATACATACTGGGGACTGCAGTACAGAATTTAGTATGAGATGTAGGTTATAAAGTGATAAGTAACATTTCCTATATAATCACTGATACTCTGATACTGACTCTCATCTATGATTTATGCATCTTGTGTGTTATTAAGTGCCAAACAGATAAATGCTGAAATGATTTCTTTAGATATCCTTTCACCACGATGACTGAAAGCAAAGTACATCTTGCCCATTCTCTTCCCTTCAACCAAAACAAAAACCAAAATACACCTACCATGCAAGTATTACTACAGAGACTAAAAGTATTTTACATAAGGTCAGATAAAGACCTATTTGATAACATATCTTTCCTGGCAATAAAATGTGACAAAACAGACTTACTTGTGAATATATTAGATGAAGGAAATTCTGCAAATCAATAGGATGCATCTAGGAACTTGTATACAGATGGAAAAAGAGAAAGATTGCCGGGGAAAGACATAAACAATTTTGTCCTTTATTTCAGTGTAGAAAACAAAGGCTCACACATAAAAACCTATATGAGAGGCACCTCAGAAACTCCAAACTTTAGGCAAGAAGCCAGTTTTCTTTTCTTGTAAGTATTTTCTAAAAGTTAGGTCAGAGTGCTGAGTGCAGAAGCTAATGTTTCTGCTCTCCAGCTTAGGGAGAAACTACTTGGAAAATGCATTTATTTTGCATTTAAAAATATAGGTGGAGTCCAGATGCATTTCTATCAACAGCTCTGCAGCCCATAAATATATACAACCAAAGTCGGTGCCTTATTTACATTATTTTATTAACATTCTTTGCTGAGTGGGCTTGAATGGAACACAATCTCTCATATAGAGGATCTAATTATAAACACAAGGGACAGAACCAAATAAGCAGTCTTTAAAGGGAAAAGAGTCTGGCAGCTTTGTTTAAAGTGTCCTTTAATGAACTTCTTTAGCAGCTTGTATCTTAGCAACACGTTTTATTACATACCAGTGCGGGAGAAGCAGTTTGCAGATGGAGTTGCACACAGTAATTTATTTCCCCCCATTTCCCTGTTTTTTTTCTTCCTCCTCTGTGGTGACTCGACTTGAATGTGCAGAGTAGCTTTTCTAGCACTGATAGCTCACTTGAAATCCCTGATTGGTTCATTTGTATCTGTTCTGTTTTGTTAGTTGATGAAAAAGGCATTTATTATTTTAAATGCATACTGATTTTGCATGCTCTTAGAAATTCAGATATGACTGTTTTGAATAGGCATGGATTTAAATGGAAAACAACCCCAGCTTTTTTCAGTGCACTTTTTTTCCAATGATGTGTTGCACTCGGCACCCGTCTTCATTGCACACACCAATGAGTTTCCAGATTTGGAGGTTATTTACTCTCCATGTTACATGGAATTGTTTTAATCTCTTATCTTTCACACCTCCAAAACTAATTGGAATATAGGAGTGACAGAAGCATTTACAATCTCTTTTTTTGTCTTCTTAGACAAAAGCTTGCACTTAAACTGCAAATATATTAAAAAAACCCAAACTGCTGTTTCAAAAACCAGTTGAAATTCTGCACTACTGTCCCTCCTTCAAATGACCTACAGGGCTTATCTTTGTTGAAAGAAATACTTTTTGTTCTCTCCACTGCTAATTGCAGACCAAGTTCTCCTCATATGTTTTGAGTGAAAAAGCTTTTTTCAATAGGGTCTTTGGCGGAATGTGGTGTTATTGAAGATGAGTATGAGCAATACAATCTAGACTTCATTTTTTTTTTCTTATAAATTAAAGGTGAAAAATGCCTTTAATGAGCAAACTAAATAGTATTCAGCTCAATTTACATTTTCTGCTGGCTAGGCAGGTGTAAGTCGAGGCATATATATTTCCCTGGAGTTCACTGGAGTTACCCAGAGTTTGCACTGGTGTGATAAAAATCAGAATATTTCCAGAGGGAGAAAAGCAGGTGAGGAGGAGAGAGGGCAGATGAAGGCAGTCCAGAGTGTTAGGAGAACCCACAGGAGATTGTTGGTTTAAAGATAGTGCTCTTGGGGATGGCTTCATTAAACTTCAGTTAAGAGCTAATATATTAGGGGTTGATATTAAAAAGACAAAACCTATCCATTTCATGAAGTCCATTGATATTTGCAAGTAGACAGGGGATGGTTTCTGAAAGAGATGGAATTGTTTCTCTGCTTAAAATTAGTGAAATACAATTGTGTTTCCATTAATTGGCAAACCATTACATTTCTTGACCCCTTAGTTCAAAAAACCCAGTTTCCTTTCACTCCAAAATATGGATGGATGGATGGATGGATGGATGGATGGATGGATGGATGGATGGATGGATGGATGGATCTCTTCTGGTTTTGAAATGTCAGGTGCCAACCTGCCTCTTGTCCCATTTGGATCTGCAATATATCAGCCTTATTAGCAGCATAAAGAAGTCCTTTGAACTTTAAAAGCAGTAAGAGAGGTAAAGAATGGAGAGATAAAGGATTCAGTCCCACTCCCCTTTAAACCATGGTGATACTGGTTTTAAAACAGAAGTATGTCCTCTGGAGCCAAAAGTGATTCAGTTGCTGTGTGATTAACTTACTATTTCTTTCACAATTCAGCTCACTGTTAATTAACTCAATTTCAATTGAAAAAACTCTAAGCTGGAGGAATGCACTAGAATCTCGCACAATCACTGGGATTAACGATGGCAGTCTGAACTGTCAAGCTAAATCATGAAATTTGCAATATTGCTAGACAAAGGCTTACATCTTTTTTTTTTTTTTTTTAACTGTAGGTCCCTAACAAAAGGGACCTGCCATTACTGGAACAATTCATGTCCTGTCATGAGAAATAGTATTTATGCCAGGCACAGCATCTGAAGACCATGTCTTGAGTTATTTTTTTAATGTGATAGAGCTGGGAATATTTAAGTGAGGTAAAAAAACAGGAGTCCTAACATACAAAGTAATTTAATTCAGAAATGTTGCAGCAAGAAGGAAAAAAATTAAGAATTAAATTATTTTTTGCAACATTTTGAAAGGAATTAGAAACCTATGTGTCAGATTGGCTAAAACAAATCAGCAAGATTCATTTTACCTTCAATAAAGGAAAAAAAAGCTTTTTTTTTTTCCAGAAGCACAAACATTTCTAGAAACTTCTTTAACCCTCTGAGTGCTTGCACTGTACCTCATTACAGAACTGCTTTTAGTAAAGGAAACTTAAAGGAACTTCCATCCCCAGATGAAGCAAAGACTCATTTATAAACAATGCGAGCAGGAACAATAGAATGCTGAGTGCATTCTGCATGAATAATATAACTGAAGATTGTGGAAAGCCTATGATTTTGTATGCCAAACTCAGTTTGGGAGTTAGTTTATGAGACTATATCTGGATTAAGCTCTGGATTTCAGGCCTTTTGATTGAAATATTTTTGCCATAGTTGGTTTGTTATCTTTTTTTCCTCTTGTACTTTCTTAATTAAAGTAATTCTCCTAAATTTGCTGAAGCTCTTTATCCTGTCTGTATTTAGGGTTTGGCTTAATGAGATTCTCCTCCAGGATCCACAGACCATAAGGTAATGCAAACAGTGAAGGCAGTAGTAGCTGACGTTTTCCATACGTGGTAGAAGAATAAATTTTCCCCAAAACTCATCTTTGAGTGACTTTGCTTACTGTTACAAATACAGAGCAAGTAAGCTGGAATTTTCCTGGCTTGGGCTGCCTGAGGTGGTCCATTTCACCCACTGTTATGAACTTGTTATCCTATCTTATAGAAAAATAGCATATAGTTATGAACAAGATGTTCTTCCCAACCTAAGCCATTCTGTGTTTCTATGGTTCTCTCAAAGTTGAGTTAGGTTATTTTGTAGTTCAGTCCCTGGTTGCTCTTTGAAATTGCCTCCTATTAAACTGAGTGCTGTCAAATGATAATGATAGATTTTGTAAGATGATCCAACGTCCTGAAAACTGGACTAATGCATTTGCTAAAGATCTTCCTACTGTATGGCCCCTATTAGTTCTACTAGTGTTAGCTAGGAAAAGTGGTGTGCATAAGCTCTGTCCGTAATAACAGTTTCTGATAGTCTTCTATTTTGCTTCACTGTTTGAAAAAAAAAAAAGAAAAAAAAGCTTGGCATCTTCATGTTAACATTTTGTAGTTTTCTTGGGTTCAGTTGAGCTGTGCCTGTTTATACTTCTCAAAAATCTGGGCCAGGTAGACTTGAGTTCCCTCACCATCCCCAGACTACGAAACTGGCCAATCACTGATACAAGTTTGTCTTGATCTCCCAGGTTCTTGCTCTTTCATTAAGCTGGCTTCAGTTTAGGTTAGCATCACCCATTGGTTTGCTGATGGACTTCCTCTAAAGGCTGTGGAAAAACCTTTAGATTTTGGTATCAAAAAATAGCTTTAAAAATATTATTCCAGAACAAAGTCTAAATAATAATGCTGAAATTTGCTACATATTTACTTAATAATTTACTGTTCCTTGAAAAAGATCTTTTGATCATCAGATAGTTATGTATTCATCAGCTGGCCTGTTCCAACCTACCATATAAATACATGGTTTTCAAAATGCACAGTTCTCAGGAGACTAGACATGTACAGGACCTGTTGTTTATTAAAATGCAGTTTCTTGACATGACTGAACTCAACACTCTTGTAGTCTGTTGACTTATTATCCACTGAAGGAATTTTACCTTCTCTGGTTAAGGATTCACTAGGTAGGTACAATTCCTCCCAAGTCATTACACTATTTTCAACTTAAAAAATCTTGGCATTGGAATTAGTGGATGCTGGACTTCTGTTGGAATTTGATTTGCTGTGTTGAATGTGCAATGAATCAGCCTTAAACAAAAATAATTGTATTACTTTTCATGCCTGTCCTGTTCTGAGAATGTTGTTCTGAGGGAGCTGACTGTTGTCTAAGAGCATCCCAAATGTTTTTAGTGGAAATGGCTTGAAGACAAAGTACACACAGGGATTTATGTTTCAAGGGCTAGATTCTGCCAAACTCAAAGGTGTTGGCACAAGCACCCTTACATATTTTAAAGAGAAAAATCCCCTCTATCTGGTAGAAGAGGTGTACAATGTGTAGAGAGATTGAAACACACAAAGAGCTTGAGAAAACGAATTTGAGGTGATATCTAGGGCAAAAGGATTAAAATTGAAACTTAGAGGTTCTTTGTGGACACAGCAGGGAGGTCTCGGTATTCAGATGAGAAATAAAGAGGGATAGGGCAAAGTTTGAGTTGGGAAGGTGATTTTCTGTCCCAATTCCTCGCAAAGCAGATGCTGTGGAGCTTCTGTGCAGGAACTGCTGGCAGGCACACTGTGACTTTATGGATACCCACAACTGGCGTAGGTCTGAGCAGTCTCCTTTTCCCACATTTTCTTGTTTCCCAGGAGAAATAGAAGAGAACATTTTAAGATTAATCAGCTAATGATGATATGCAGGAATTCTTTTCTGCAAGTTTGATACTAGAAGGGGTGTTAAGATGAGGATTGATACTCCTGTGCACACTTTTCACTCTTTCTTTGTTTATTTACTTGAAGTTGATACCATCTTTCATGGAACAAGCTTTTGCTGGATGTGTACCCAGGAAATGTGCAGGAAGCTGAGTTTTCATGTGATTCAAGTCAGTAATGTCAAAATGTTGATCAGAAATATCAAATCACTAGTTGTAAAAATGATGTGCATTTTTATTTCTTAAGGCTAATACACCACATCTATTTTTAATTACCAGCTATAACTGGAGATGTGATTGATTTTCCTCTGCTGGAGTGTCATTACTAGCATTTCTGTATTCAGTTGTCCATGTTAAAATGTTTGAATAACCCTCTATTTAGAGTAACAATGTCTCACTTCAGAGTGGTAATTTCAAGCTCAAAAATTTCAGTATTGAAATAACCTACTTTTAATTCCCAGAATGGATGTGTTACTTTTCTTCCATCACTTATGTTCCAGGAGGTGTAACATAAAGCAGATATAGCAAAATGCATGAGGGAACCTCTCTTTCTGTTTGTTTAGGTAGGCAGACCCACCTCAGCTGGGCAAGCAGGAAAATACAAAGTGCTGAGAGATGGTGGCATCTAATGCTGTTGCTTCCTTAGGACTAAGAGGATCAGTTTCTAATGAGGGTGTTTATAATGTTCTCTGAGTAGGACAAGTAGTTGTACAGTGAAAACTGAAGTTCTGCCAGTCACTGGTAGTTGTACTAGCTGTCCTCTGCCTTCTTCTTTGCTTTGTGGCTTTGTCTCTTTCACCCTGAAGAATTTTTAGAGTGAAACACAAATAGACACTTTCTTTGGTCTTTTGGAGTTCACAGGAAGGTGGTGGTTATGCCACTGTGCAGTGCAGTGGAAGGTCTGGAGAGCAGAACTGTGGGTACAGAGGACACTGTACCCATCCCAAGGGTTCAGGCTAACCATCCCGTGTCTGATGCCAAGGACTGAATGGCTGTTACTGTGTGGAATGTTACGTGTGCTCCAGAAGTGTGCTCTGCTGTTGAGTTTTATCCCAGTAGAATCCACTTGATCCACTCCTGAATTACTTTGTGAAACAAAGTGCAAGATCTACTTTCAACAGATCACAGAGTGATCTGCTTCAGAAATGAGCTCCTGACTTGGAAGCAGTAATTAATATGGATTTACCCAATATGTGTTCCTTGCTGGTGGGTTTCTCTGACGCTTAAAACAGCACTACTCATCTCTGGCCCTTCTGTCTTTATGATGATATCTCAGGCTATGAATGGAGGAGAGGGAGGAAGGCAGTTTCCCTGCTTTTAGGCATGGGTGTATCAAGTGCATTCCTCTATTTTCACCATAATGGGGATGAAGAACCAACCCCTATTATCTTTTCCCACGTTATTCTGAGGGCTGGAAATGTTTTATATCCCTAAGATCTGGGCCATTTCAGGTCTAATGAAATTCTGGAATGCTACTTAAAGCCTTTATTTTATTATAAGACCTATATCCCACTATGGCTGGGAAAAGGGTCCCTTAAGGTTAAAGCCTCTTCCACAGCATTATAGTATTTTGAGTTGCAGTCTGCACTTAATTTGTCTATGTTAACAGAAGTTTGTGTCCATTGATTTTGATATCTTGCTTGAACAGAACATTAGAGGGGCACTTTGGAACTCCTATATTTCTTAAGAAAATGCCACCACTTCCCTTTTTCAGTAGGAATTATTGCCTCTCTTTTCAGATTCGTAATGTTTGTAGTGTTATCCATTACACAAGACCGAAAAAAATCAATGAGGTTCATAAACACAGTTGAAACTTACTTGA
Organism: Parus major; assembly: GCF_001522545.3. NCBI lineage: Eukaryota > Metazoa > Chordata > Aves > Passeriformes > Paridae > Parus > Parus major. The sequence continues at coordinate 61,563,098 of NC_031773.1, forward strand.
CATATTTTACTCTAAATGTTTTGCTCACTATAGAAAAGTCAGCAAATACAATTGAAAGAGAGCACAGTAGTGCCATTTTTTAATGTTAAATAATACTGTCTGTTACAAAACAAGGGAACAAATGAGTGGTTATCCAACATTCTCTTTAAAAAGCCAGTAGCATTCTTTCCAGAACTTTACCACTGCTGACCTTCAGTGCTACAAGGAGCTGTGTAGCAGCTGGGTGGGGAATCCAAGTGCCAGTGGTGCTTCTCTCATCAGGCTGGGTTGGATTGTGACCTAATGGTTGGGTTTCAGAAGTTGGGTTGTGACCTTATGGTACAGGGTTTGTGCCATGAGCAGCAGGGGAGGGGGGGTTCTGTGGTGTTCCCAGGTTCTGCAGGTGAGACCCACCTGCAGAGCTGTCTCCAGCCCTGGGGCCCAGCACAGGAAGGACATGGAGTTGTTGGAGCAAGTCTAAGAAGGTGCCAAGATGATCAGAGGGATGGAGCACCTCTGTTGTGAGGGAAGACTGAAATCACTGGGATTGCTCAGCCTGGAGAACAGAAGCTGCAGGGTTACCCAATTGTGGCTTTCCACCTGAAGGTAACATACAAGAAAGATTGAGACTACAAGGGTCTGTTGTTGTAGGACGAGGAAAAATGGTTTAATACTGAGAGACATTAGGTTTAGATTAGATGTTAAAAAGAAATTCTTGGCTGTGAGGGTGGTGAGGCCCTGGCTCAGGTTACCCAGAGCAGCTGTCACTGCCCTGTCCCTGGAAGTGCTATGGGCCAGTTGGGCAGGGGCTTGGAGCAACCTGGGATAGTGAAAGGTTTTCCTTGCCCATAGGAGAGGGCAGGACAAGATGAGCTACAAGGTCCCTTCCAACCCAAACCATTCTGAGATTCTATGGTAAGTAACTGGTTTTTACCCAGCAATTCCTCAGCAGCTGAAGGTATAGCTGATCTTACACAGTTCGTGCCTGACACACAGTCATGATTTCCTGCTGTTAGCATGTTTTTCAATGGCATAACACTTTCTCCACAGTAAAGAGTCTGCACAGAAGCATATGGCTACATCACAGAATTAAAGGAGAACTGTGGATGCTGAGAGATTAGTGTGTAGTGGGGTTCTTGTGGAGTAACAAACATTTCTCTAAAACTTGTGAGGTACAAAGTGTATAAAGGTACGTTCTACAGTAGTTCTCTTACTGCAACTACAATAGAAATGAAGGCTGGACATTGTGTTAGTCTCAAAGTGACTAAGAAGAATGAGGTTCTGGAATAACTTTCCAATAGAGAAAGTGGAAGCAAACAACCAATCTTTTATTTTTCAGGTGAATCTGTGACATGCAAAGATGTTGAGGAGCCCTGGCAGGAGTAGAAAATACATGTTTGTGGGCCATAATGTCTGGAACTAGTTCTGCAGGATACAGAAAAAAAAAATGTTGAGAACTGAAAGGGTAGATCAACATGTTAGCCAGTCTCTATTTTACGTCATGTGGAGAGTTGGTTCCAGCTGTCATAAACTTCTTGATGGACAGATGCTTTTGTCATACTAAGAAACTGATTTAAAAATTATTTTCTGTTCTAGTTTTTATGGCATCAGTCATAGTAGTGTTTCTGCAATAACTTGAATATAGAGACGTTGAAGGCGCAGTTTGCTCAGTTTGTAGGACAGAATTGTTATTTCACATAATCATACTAAAAAGTCATACTGTTTCTGGCACTTCATTTTTCATTGGGATTGTGGTACTTGAAAGAGTCATTGTCTTGGATTGAAAAGCCAGGTGTCTGCTAAGGAAGGCAAAAACCTCCCTTGAAATAGAAAAAATGTAAACCCCTCCCCCCGAATTATTATAATCTTGAAATCAAGGGGCTCTCAGGCAGAGATATGGGAATAGCAATAACAGTTCTTTACTAAGAAAATTAAAATAAAAATGTCATACAAAAAAACCAAAACATTGACAGAGTTAGAATACATCCTGACACCGTGTTGGTCAGGGTGTTGGTAGCAGTCTGATTAAATGGTGGCTGCAGTCCTGCTGAGTACAGATGTGGTTCTGCTGAAACAATGATCCCCTAGAAGGGATCCTTCTGAAGGAGTTCGGAGAATTTTTGGTTTCCTCTGAAGGTCCAGTGGTGTAGATGGGTCTGATCTTTCCTGCTGTGGTGTTCCCAGTCTCTGACTATATCTAGGTAGGAATGCTTGGCTCCTCCCCCTGGGTGGAGCATCTCCCAATGGTGATGTAATTTTATCAGTCATGCAGTGAGACTCAATGGCCCATTAACAGAAGATATCCCCCTGGAGGGAGGTTGGGTTATGGAAGAGATACAGAACACTGCCCCACCTGGGTTTAACAGATGGTAATAGAATACATACTTTTGGTTACATCTTGCATTGCAACCCAAGACAGCCATGAAGAGCCATGAAAGATTTTTTTTCCAGTGCAGTCCACTCAGTGCTCCACTCAGATACAGGATTATAATGTGAGGACTCCCTATGTGGAGACAGAGGGGACAGTTTAAGTTCTGACACTGGTATTTCTTTTTTAACTGCCAGGAAGCACCAGAAGATGGCATGGTTTGTACAGATGCGTGCTAGAAAGTAAATGAGTGAGCTTGTGCAACTGCTATTAATAATCTTGGATAATTTTTAACACTGTCATAAATAAAAGCAGCAACATGCAGTACTTCAATCTTTATTTCTTCTTTCTGCCAGTAAGGGACAGCAGTAAAGTCCAGTTTATCTATCTGTGAATCTCTCTGTCAATCTATCTATCTATCTATCTATTGGGAGGAAAAAGTTAAAAAAAAAAGCAAGTGTGATGTAATGTTGGTGCAACATACACAGAATGGTCAGCCTGACAAAAAGGGGTATTGATGGTAAGTGAAAAAGGTGACACCTTCCCTCAATAATTTTGATGAAAATCTTTCTTTTATCTCCTCTGTGCCTGTCAGTTCAAGCCTGGGAACCCAGACATATCCCTCTTACTTTCCCATTCTCCTCTCTCTGTTCCCAGAAAAAATGTGATGACCACTGGATATTAAGATACCCAGTTTAACCCTCTGAACTGGAGTACCAGCATCTGCTAGCTATGGAGATTCAGGGTTTAAAGATATTTCTTCTTAACATTCGTAATGTTGGAAGAAGTAGGTGTGTATTTTAAAAGTTGTGTTTGTGGGATTCTGCAGGATCAGCAGGCTCTGCCTAGCTTCCCATCATTTACTGGATCCAAAGTTTTCTTTCAGGCAGGTGAAACTGGTGAAGGTTTATATCAGTTTAGTGCAAGGGTGCCTCAGTTTGAGATTGTGGACTAACTGGTTAGTATTTCTCTAGCCTTCTGAAAATGTAAAGAACTACGAAAATGTTTAAAATTATTTGTTAAAAAATAATTAGTACAGGGGAAGAATCAGCTGAAACTACATCCCCTACCATAACTGTTTCAGCATGTGACATGCTTTGGCTGATTATCATAAAATCATAGAATCCCAGAATGACTTAGGCTGGAAAACAGCTCCAAGATTGTTGTGTCCAACTTATGACTTCTCACCACCACCATGGCACCAAGTGCCACATTCAGTCATTTCTTGTTCACTGACACTGCATTGCAAAACTCACAGAATGTGTGGTTAGGATTTATAGCACACAGTTGCTTTGATTTTTGGGTTGTTTTTGTTTTTTCATTGACTATCCAGACACTGGTACTGCCTTTTTGAGGACATGTTGAGTTTAGCTCTGTGACTTGGTATTTATGAATTTTTGAGGCAAAGAGCTTAATATAGAGACTGGTTCCGATCTATGGTAGGAGTAACTCTGCAGAAGTTGGCAGAGTGCTGTAATGGGGAACTTCTTTTAGACTGGCCACAATATTTATACGGGTCAGGGGTACTTGAAATTTGCTCTTGGCCATCCTGTAATCCTGTTTTTACCAATGGGACATCTGAATCCACAAGGACATCTCGGGGATGAGTCATATTTTCTGCATGTTTAAAATGTTGAGAAATCTATACATTTATACTCATGGAGAACTTAGTTCAGTATGAGTACAGGTGGGATTTTAACAAAATTTAGCTCACTTCTTTCACAGTCTGAAAGAACTGAAGGAAGGTTTGCACCAGACTTTTTTTTTTTTTTCATTTTATTTTTTTTTTCCTTGTGATTTTATTAGACTAGTTAGAGGTAAACCTTCTGTTCCATCATTCTGGATTTTTTTATCTGTGCAGTATGATGTGAATCACTTTGGAGATGTGATACTTCCAAGTATAAAGAGTGTATACATAATGCAACAAAATGAATTTTCAAGCTGAAACTCCACTGACCACATCAAGGGGTGGTAAATGCTGTGCATATATAAAGTTAACATTACAGGAATACAGGGTTTCTGTGCAGTTCTACATCTGCAGGTCTTGTCTCTTCAGTGTGCTCATTGCTGTGTCCTTGTGATAGGAGCAGTTCTGTGGAGTTCTGCTCAGAGAAGAGTCAACCACACTTTTCTGGTTCAACACATCTGTATTTTGCTGTGGAGCAAAAGATGCAGAATTGGATTTTCCAGAGCTTTCAACAGTGTCCCAGTGTCCCTGATGAAGAAGACCAAGCTTCTGTTGAAGCCTGTGTATAACTACAGTCCCATGTGGGTGTTGGCCCAGAAGCCAACAGCTTGCTCGATCACAACAGCACGTCTGGTCCCTGTCCCCAAGTCCTTGATCAAGGAAGTTCCTGTCTCCAGGGTTGGCCTTAGTCCAGCAGGCCCTTGGGTTTTCTGGTTGGGAAGGGACAACAGACAGTAGGACAGATGCTCATTAAAATTCAATACATTTGTAGAAACTGCCCAAAGAACATATTCAGAAGTGACTTTTTTTCCAAATTACCTTCACCCTGTTCCTCTTACCTTTTCAGATTCAGTCAGTGTTGTTGTCACCAGTAAAGGCAGGGCCAGATCCAGAGCCATTTCAAGTCAATGCAGCCTGGATTTGGCTGGATTTGACTGGATTTCCTTACCAGTTAGCCTAGTTCTCACTGCCTTCATTGGTAATCTTCACTACAGATCAGTCCTTGACAGATGAGGCAGTATGGGTTTAAAATGGAAAAATGTGTTTACATCCAGTCTGGGGGATCCTCAAACATACAAAAGAGTTTCACTCAGATTAAGAGAACTCCCAATGGTAAAGCCAAAGGTCAAATAGTGATCTAGAAAGTTTCAGATGAGGGTGAAACACTGGTGCTGCAAAGGAAAGCAAAGAGATGTTTCATCTGATTTGGAACCTGGAATCCAAATTAATTAATTCTGCAAACAGGTATTTTCAAGGCCAAGTTATGAATGTGTTGAAATTGAATTATAATAGGGGTTGTTTTGAACTTTTTTTGACAGAAATTGCCGTAACTTTTCTTTATTTTTGACCTTCAAAACATTTTAGAAACATGGCTCTGTTAAGTTCGGCCACCAAAATGGTGTGGGTATCAACTTGCTGCAAATGCAGAGCAGGTGATACTTAGGCCTTATATTCCTTTGGCATTTTTACTTTCTTGTATATACATTGTTCAGTGAGCATAAACACTGTGAACACTAGTTTGTTGTGTTTGTGCCTTATATTGGTGCTTAAGGAAGAGGCACACTCTGGTTCAATGTTTTGCAGAGACAGGGGCATACAAAGGTGTTCTCAAATTCTCTAGAACCTGTTGAGAAGTTGTCCGTGATGCCTGACCTTCATTTAGTCCCAGTATTGAACCTCACATTTTGGTGAAGCTTGTTGATACCTTAAATATCCTCAATATCTCAACCCCTCTGTCCAGTTTGGTTGAAATTACACAGAAGGTTCAAAGTAACACACAAAGGTATTGTAAAACTGTATTTTGCATTTTAAACTGTAATTAGCACAAGGTGATAACATTTTGAAACTGACCAGGTTTTTAAATACACCCCTGGGGTCTGGGTAACCGTGACAGTGGGAATACTCTCATCTTGACTGGGCCAAGCACCCCACTTTCCTCCCCTCCAAAGCTCCAGGATGACTTTGCTTCTTGGAGGAAGTTGTTCTGAGAACATCATGAATGAAGCAAATGTTTTCTGGAACCTGCAGGATTTTGGTTTGGTGCTATTATTTACATGCAGAGTGATTTGCCAGCCAAAGTCAAGGCCACAGGTGTAGCATGCTGCAGATACAGGTCTAAAAGACTGTCTGTACTTTATCAAATCTACTACCTATGTGTCCTCCATCTCCCTGCTAACTCTGAGTAAGGGCACCAGAGCAATTGACCACTTGGTGGCTGTGCAAAAGCTTAATTTAATTGTGACTGACAAAGAAAGGGAAGAACAAGGTATAGAAAGGCCTCAGTGTTGATGTGACTTGGAAAGAATATCCTGTTTGCTGGCTTGTTGGCTTGGGTCTTTGGAGATGTAAGATCTCTTCATTGTTTTGGTGGTTTCATGCTATGTGTACTTCAGGTGGTTGCCTAAGGCACCTCAGCCTGCTTTCTCATTTTTAAATGGATGAGCTGGCTTAGGGAGCTGAGTCACCCAAAGCTAACTTCACAAAAAGAAGTTATTTGTTCCCTCAGGCTATGGACTGGCAAATCAGAGCACTGTGCTGGATAAGTGCTTTCATTCATCCCAGACAATTCTTTAGGAAAGCAGAACTGGGCAGTATTATTTTGCAGCATAAGGTGCACAGATCAGCAATGTCCATGTAATGCAATGGCAGCTTTGTTACAACCAGCAAACACCTGACATCCTGATAAGTTTACAGCATGCTGAAGAGTAAATAAATCCCACAGATCTGTCACGTAAAATCTTTCCATTTGGTTGCTTTCTTTCACACAATGTTCTGTAGCAGTTAACTATTTATATCTGTGTTAGTAACTAATATTAAATTACACTTCAATTGTTACACAAATAATCACAAAAAAAAAAATCCTATTAGGAGTATTACCTGTATTCTGTCCCCCAGAAATAGGATATAGGGGGATAAAATAGGGGGATAAAAATCTATACATTGGTGCAATCTGTGTGGTAATTTACAGTTGCAAAGACCTTCAGCAAGTCATGCAAAATCCATGGGGTATCTATTGATGCTGGAGTTTTAGTTGAAGTCTGATAGAGGTGACGTGTGTGCTGTGCAAGCTCTTGTTCCTTCCCACACAGTTCCTTTGTACCCACTCATCTGTATACTCACATCCACAGCAAAGCCAGAGTAGCTCCAGTTGTTTCTCACACTTTAGGTTAATCTCATTCCTGATGAAATGCATGATTGTCCACCAGATAAAATTTGGGTTTTGTTTTTTATTTGACTCTGATTTACATAGTTGAAAGGGTTCCTTGATAAATTTCTTGAATCTCAACTCTACATACTTAGGTGGTGTTAAGATATAGAATCTACATTAAAAATATTCATTTTCTGGAAGTTATGTGATGTGCTCAAGTGTAATATTGCTGTTGTGGCTTATTTAATAGAATTTATTTGATTGTGGTGTGCTGGAAGCAAGGACTATGTGTCCAAATGAAGTCCTGTGAAGTTTTGTCTGTATTTCACTTTGTTGTTCTAGCACTGGTACTTGAGTGTGTGGCATTGACTGCACATCCAAGTGCCTCCCTGAGCTTCAGTTCCTTGCTAAGCATATTCTGGTAGCACAATAAATTTTCTCCTTCCTAGCTGGAACCAGCAGCTAAGTACAGTTACAGTGTCAAGCTGTACACTCAACTAATGTCACACTTTAGAAAGACTTTAAATACGTACACCCTGCATCTCCAAACGGATGCTTAGTCTGGCACTCCAAAGTGCAGGATAGATCTGTCCACTGCCCCAGGTTTGGTCTTGTCCATGTCAAGCATCAGGAAGATGATCACATCCTCATGTCCACTTTTGTGGACTGCAGGGAGCTGGGGATGTGTAGCACCTCTTAGGAAGTGCCTACAGAATGGGGTGGCAGCTTATCAGCAGTTTCTGCTCTGTTCAGTGCTGGTGTTTCTTGAGCACATTCAGGCTTCCTCAGACATTTCACATCCCAAAACAACTGTTTTAATTTTGTTTAGGGGAGAATAGATCAGGCTGTGATTTCTGGACATATTGAATTCTTAAAAAGGTCAGACTTTTTTTTTTTTTATTACTATATTGAACTAATTTTGATCATCTTGTCTCAATTTTAAATCTCTGCAATTATTGTTTGCTTCAATAGCCTCCAGATGCTTCTTCTTGTATGTGGAAAACGTGGCAGTTATGAATGTTTATGGCTAATGTTGCCTTTTGTGAAAGTACATTGATTTCTAGATCAACACCACAATTTTAAATGGCCTTGGTAAACTCTGTTACAAGTAGCTGTTTACAAAGTTCAAAGTCTAAAATTTAATTAAAATCTGAGGCCCTATTTGGTATAAAATATTTAGTTGTTTTCTTTTTTGTTAGGAATGTCAGATGTTTGTGCTAAGCTGGCTGCTAACAATAGCTGCAAGTTAATTTGGTTATTGTTTTTTAGGCACTGCTAAATACTGAAATCCTTTTCCATTGTTACATTAACTGTGGTCTTTTCTGGATTTGAATTTGTAAAAATCGTGTCTAGAGTTTTGGAGCAGGACTGATTGACAGCATTTTAAGCACTTATTTCTGTTGTGACTCAAGACAAAGTACTGGCTGTTGGTTTCCCCTCAGAAAGCAGTTGGCTGCATAGATGGAAGTGGCTTGGTTTAGGATGGGAGAAAGTCCTCAAAAACAAGAAATGGCCTTAGAGTCTGATCTTTCAGGAATCTTAAAGATTTCCAAGGGCTGTATTGGTAATTTGGGGAAAGAACTCCAACCTTATGTTAGTGTTCATTGTGTGCCTATAGCAAATTTTCCTCTGTGTTGTGCAGGACTCTGGGTGGAATAGTCAAGTTCACTTCAGTCCAACAGCATCAGTACTCTGAAACTGCCTGTTCATCTGCCTGAAACTCCTTTCCAGAACACGCAGATCTCTGGCACAGGTGAAAGTCTCCAGTAGAAGGGAACTTGTTAAAAATGTATAGAATGGTTCACTTTTTAAAGGAAGAAGTTCCATTACTTTCTCTTTTTTCTGTGTGAAGGAAAATCATATATTTACAAATGTAATTACAGATTTGGAAACCACATGTCAATTATTTTCTATTAAAGGAGCTTCCAGAAGCCTTTTAGGAGTCTCTTGATGTTAACTCAGGCACAGAAATGCAGGGAAGAACTTATGTCTGAAGAGCTTTCAGTTTAGAAAAAGACAGGGTATAGTTCCAGAGAGTAGCAGTTGAGGCTCAGAGGTATTTAACTAGGCAGCCAAGGTTGTGCTGGGAAATTTGCAGCCAAGCTGGAAACTGAATCCAGGGCTTCTGTGTCTAGTTTATCAGTTTATTCACATGGGCATACTCTAAAGGTACTGTTCTTCTACACTTCTTCTGGGAGGGATGTGAGCATGCTCTGTCTCCTAAATGAAAACATTCAGTATGCCAAATAGTCTTCCTGGTGGCATTTTCTACTAGTTCTGTTGCAGTGTGAAATAAATGAAAAAAAAAGGCCACTGGCCTCTTCAAACAGCCACAACAACAACAACAACAACAAAAAAACAAACCCACAAACACACACACAAAAATCCCACCAAAAAAAACCCAAAACCAAAAAACCCAATTCCCCCCCCCCCCAAAAAACCCAACAAAAACAAACCCAAAGCTTCATTTTCTATCCTTGATGAAATATTTATTTGGAAGCAGCACAGCAAGTTGGAATAGTTTGATTTGATTAGCAAGTCTAAATGTATTAGCAGCAAGACAGAAACTGTATTACAGTTAGTGATAATTAGTTGCACTGATTACTTCAGACTGCAGTACTGTTTGACAGATGTGTTTCTGTGGTGCACTGTTGAAAGAGGAGTGTGCTTTACCCTGTGGTGGTTCTTGGCTTTCCTTCTCATGATATCTTCATCTTGTCATTGTTTGCTGATGAAGTCTCCACAATGGCTGCTACAATTTGTCGCTTGGCAAATACAAATACTCTCTTAGAAGTAAAGTTTAAACTGGGAAATAGTGATGCATGTGTTAATACTGATGCTTGACAGTCCTAGAGAAGGCCTCTTGTTCTCCATGGAAATGGTCACAGCCCAGCCCATCATCCCTGCTACTCCCCATCAGCCCTGTCCTTCAAGTCTCATCCAAACCCTCATGAAATACCACAAGAGCTGCTTCTTAGACTGGAGAAGACCTTGGATCAGATATCTTCACTGGACAGAGGAATCTGGCTTCCCTGCCTGCTCAGCCCTCAGTCTCTAACACACAGTAGCAACTACTAGTGACAGGATTTGTAAGAGGCTCCTTGGAATCAGATTAGGGAGAATAAAACTCTTTAGGGGGACCATATCTCACAGGGAATTAACAACCTCTTCTACTGGCTCACTCAGGTCCACCTGTGGCAGGGAAACATGGAAATCTAATTGCTGTTGTCTGACTGAGGAGCAAGAAGGAAGGAGAACAAGCAGTCTGCAGCTACAGTTCATGAATCTGCTACCTCAGATTCACGGCTCTGTTAATCACAAGGTCCTGAAACATCTCTATGAATTGCAGGTGCTGCTTCAAAGAGAATCACTTCTCAGACTGGGTGTCCCTTTTATAGGCAGTTGCTCTGTGGAACATTGACTGTGGATCATTTGACACAATCATATTTTCCAGGAACTATATCAAGCTAACCTCAGTGGCTCAGCTTCATATTGTTAAACACATTAGACTCTGTCAATCATTCTGTTCCTTAGGAATAAACTGATGCAATTTTGGATGTCTTGCTTTTGGTGTGTGAGCAATAATCCCATTATCAGTCATCCAGAATAAAATGCATTATGGTATGTACTAATGTAAACCTATGCATTGTCTGTGAGCTATTTGGGGACAGATAAGCTAGAAATATGAATTTGTGCAAGCCAAATGTTTTCCATGTTTCTCTAAAACATACATCTTATGTTTCTGTACATGTGTTTTGCTTGTTGCTTCAAAGTAGTTCACAGACTCTGTGAAGTGCTTCTATCACTAAGCATGATAGGTCAAAGAAAAAGGGATCATTTAAATGTGTGACACAGCTGTTAGCATGGCAGAAAAATCCAGAGGTTGAACATTTGGGATTGCCCATAGAAAACATCTGAACATTGCCAGACAGCTAGCTCTGTAAGAAATGTCTTGGTTGCTAATACTACATGAGCGGACACTTCATGGCCATCAATTCATCTAGAATTATGTGTGTATTTCCAGCTGGATGAAGTTGTGAGGCAAACTTTAAATAGGAAAGATAAAATGTAAAGTCTGTCTTATTATTCTAGAGATGAGATATTTATGTCATTTGCCAATAAGGCTGTATTTCTGCAGGTTTCTTTTGGCAGGTCACCTATCCTTAGTTACTGCTCTGATAATACTGAGCACTGAAGGATTTTCCTGTGTCGTGATGTCCTGGGGATCACTGTATTACTTGTATCTTGTACGGTTCTTAGCGCTTGTAGTTAGCCTGCAGTGTAAAATCAGGGTAATGGTGTGGCAAGTAGGGAAGGATCAGCTAAGCTAACTTGTGAAGAGATGTTAGGAGATTTGTTTGCCGAGTTTTTTTCTCTGATGGGATTCTGCCCTTCTACAGAACTCTGGGCAACCTGTGTTGGTGCTTACTGGCTTTCCTGGCTGTGCAGGATTTCCCAGGGGAGCTCAGCACATGTCAGGACAAAGCCCAGAGCTTGCAGTGAGCAGGGGTCAAGAGAACAATCTCAGAGGTTGGGGGAAGAATGTCAAATGGAATAAATTTGAGGAATACATAAGAAAAAGAGAGTGGGGGACTGTGCAGAAAGCAGTGCTTACAAGGCTGATGGCAACTCACCATGGCTCTGCCTCACAGGTGCTGAACATTGTTTGCCAGCTCAGAGCCCTCCTTCAGGATTACAGGTGTCCCACTTCTTGTCATCCAACTTCAATAAAAAGATTTTGCTTCTGCTTTTCCCTCTCTTCCTCAGCTCTCCAAGCAATTAATAAGCAGAAATTAATACCAAACTCCCCAAGCCCTTGCTGTAGGTAAGTCTTGTCCCCTTTTCCTCTGTTCACACATGGGTGAGGAAAAGTATGGGGCTTAAGTGGTGTGACAAAAGTCAGGATAAGAGTTTGTGGCAGGAGTGGGAAGAGATCCTACTGGTATGCAGACTCACAGAGACTTTTTGCAGTTAATAGCCCCATGAAAGAAAAAGCTTATAGATATGTTTATGGATCTGGACCTTATTCTGAACAGCTGCATGGTCTTTGTGGTATCTACCTAGTCAGCAGAAGGCATTTCACTGAAATAATTATGCCCATGTGGTTTTGCAGCTGTAGCAAAAAGGAGCTGCACAGTATCTCTTTAAATAGTATATAAGGTCTGCATGTTCCCTGTGCAAATGGAATACTTTTCTCTAGCTTGAGCCTTACAAGCTTATAAAGTGAGTTGGTTGTCATAATGAGTGGAAGGCCATCTGTGAATGCATGGCTTCCTCGGAGCATTTGTGTGTAAACGACAATGTCATGACAACAGTCAACAGAAAACTTCCTTTACTTACTGGAATTATAGAAGGTGGCAAATTTATTGGTCAATTTATTAGCAATTTAAGTGAAGGAGAAAAGGAGTAGGCGAAATTAATCATGCTATGAAGATCTTTGAATATGGAAAAATTGGATTTTAGGAATTAAATGTAACTTTAAAAAGGCTTAAAAAGAGACATAAGGTAACCTAGCTGTCTGTCTTGGTTTGAAAAGACAGGTGTCTGCTAAGGAAGGTAGAAACCTCCTTTGAAATGGAAAAAATGTAAACCACTCCCCCCTTCTTCCAAATTATTATAATCTTGAAATCAAGGGGCTTTCAGGCAAAGATATGGGAATAGGAATAACAGCTCTTTACTAAGAAAATTAAAATAAAAAAATAATTCAGTAACACAAAAAACCAACCCAACTGTGAGAGTCAGAATACAGCCTGACACCCTGTTGGTCAGGGTGTTGGTAGCAGTCTGATTAAATGGTGACAGATGTGGTTCTATTGAAGCAATGATCTTGTAGAAGGGTGTAGTTTTCCTTTGAAGGTTTGGTGGTGTAGATGAGTCTGGTTTTTCCTCTGGGAATCCAATGGAGAAAGGCTGGTGTGGTGTTCCAAAGCTCACATTATATCCAGGTGGGAATGCTTGGCTTCTCCCCATGGGTGGAGCATCTCACAATGGGATGATGTAATTTTATCAGTCATGCAGTGAGACTCAAAGGCACATTAACAGAAGATAACCCCCAGTTATGAGGGGATGATGAAAAGAGATAAAAAACACTGCCCCACCTGGTTTTTACAGGTAATAATAAAATCCATACTTATGGTTACATATTGCACTGCAACCCAAGACACTGTCATGCTCAATTTCTCTTGATTTTTGTCAGGTCACCTGCACAGGCCATTAAGCTGATTGTCTTGGGATATATGCTAGAGTAAACTACCTACTATTAATTTAAGAAAAGGTGATAATGGTATCATGTTGTCAATGTACATTTAGAGCGATCATCAGTGTCAACTGTTTCTTTGGAAGCTAGGAAACCTGAGACCATGAATTTTTATTAAGGAAAAAAAAATTAGAGACATGGCTAAAAATTAAATTAGGACAGCTTTATACCAAGCTATTAAAAATGGTGTTTTTAGAAACCATTAGTTGGTTTCTTGCACTGATCAGTGTGTTGCATTAAGGGCCTGTCACAACCTGCTGTACTTGTTGCAGAAAGCCATCAGAAAGCCTGGGGAAACTGAATCAGCTCAGAGCCCAACTTCACAGCTACATCTTTCCTTAGTTACTTGGCCAAATGACAGTACCTCTAGCACTCATGGTATCTTAACAACCAAAGTCTGAAGTTATATTTCACTTTGTAGTTTGAGTACTAACTTCTGTGTATACTCCAATATACACCAATATGTGTACGTTGCCATGTAATCTCTACATATATATGAATGTAATTTCAGCATGAGCACAAGAGAGCTTTAGCATCCCTGCAAAATTTGTCTTTGAAACTGACTTACAGAACATCCTTAAAATAGAGACTCCAACTGAGTTATTTTAAAATGCGTAATTTTAAAATATAAAAGCTTTATTCTACATCCCCACTGATGCTTCTAACTCTTTTGCCAAGAGGAAGTAAATGGATAGGAGCATAACTACCTCAGATAGCTGCTGCTTGAGACAGCTAATCAAAAGCAAAACTCTCAACCCATCTAGACAAAAGCTGCTGTCAAATGTACAGCAAAGTTCACTTAAAAAGGGAACAGTTTTCCCTTTGCCTCTGTAGTTCAGTTAAAACAGTTAGTCACCATTTGTACCCTTAATAGATACAGTAATTTCACTGTTTTTTGAAGCTGATAATGTTTCTTTAACTACAGTATTACAGATCACACTGTCTCTTATACAGCCGGTCACCCTTAATAAATCTGTTTTGAAAAATCATGTGGTGGTTGTGAAATATATGACAAGTGTCTTATCAGATCTAATCTTTATATAAAACAAACTTAGTGGTGTTCACTACGTACTACTTGCCCTGTTGAATTTCAATTACTATCACAGTTAGGAAATTCTGATTTAAAGTGCCCTTCTAGGTGGAATGGAATGTTGCCTTTATTTAAAAGAGCCATTTTTCTTTCTCTTTCACCTTATAGTATTGTTTGATACCCAGTGTCCTTTGGTAAGTCACCCTGTGAGGTATGACAGACCAAATGACCACCAGCATAAAGGGGTGCAGCCAGCTATCTTATGGTGCCTGTGTGCAGCAGTATTAGGAAATTGAAAGGTGCTTGTAGTCAATGCAGCTTTTTCTATTCCATTTACAAATGAAAAATTCCCTAGAAGTGCCTGACCTTACCCCTTGAAGTAGACATTTGCTACTGTTCATGGACAGGGAATATATAGCAATGGTGATTGTTTTTTAGAACTTGTTACTGCTGTGCTCAGAATTATGTGCCCAAAGTCATTGGAAATAATGCAGTTGTGTTTTAGCACTGTGAATCCAACTACACACCTCAAAGATTTGTCTATATAAAAATGTTAGCAAAATATAACTGTGTTTTCATATATTACACCTGAACAGTTCCTTTCTGGATGTTGTGCACTGGAAACTTCTGCAAATTCCCTCTCCTTTTGTAGGAGAGCATATCTGTTGGCTTGCTTTCTTAGCACAATGTAGCCACATAAAGCATCACTGGCTTCAATTTCCTCCTGAACCTCTTTAACTTTAATCTTGTAACCTCCTGCTCTCTCTAGTACTGCTTCCCAGTTATCAGGCAAGAGCAGGGGGTCACCAGGGTTTTCAGAATTTGATTAGCGCCGTTGTTATGAATAATTCAGATTGTTTGGTACCAGCACAAGTGATCCAAGTAGCAATTTGAAAAATCTGATTTAGGATTTAATATCTCTGAAAAAAAAATTAATTAGTGCTGCTGCTGAGGGCTCTTGACTTTGTCCATTCATATTGATGAATTTAGTGCCAGGGAAAAGCAGGATTGAAACAATCCAGCAAAAACAAGTGTTTCTGTGGCAGAGCCCCTATTCTGTTACAGATACCCAGGGTGCACATGCTCCTTCCTCCCTGTTCCAGTCCAGCTCTTTCACTGTGTGCCCTTCTCTTTCTGAAGAGCAAGTTCCTGAAAATCCATGTAGGTGTAGTAACACACTGCTCTCAGTAATGGGAGATGTTCTTTAAGTGATCATGTGCCCATTATATAGTTTTTTGTGATCCTGATCGGTGTCAGTCTGCTGTGACTAAGTACAGCTTGGAAGCTTTCATGCTATGAAAATCTACCGAAGTCCAATTGGTAGATCTTTCTAAGAAAATAAGAACCTGCACTTCACCTTTGAGCATTAGTTGTAGGTGTGTTCTGACCCATCTCAATGGGTCCTTGCTTCCCACCTGAGAGAGCCCAGACATGTTGGAGCCTTAGTTTGGATTCTGTAGGGTGGGGCAACCCACAAGACAATTTCTAGCTTTGCAGAGGCAGCAGTGTTTTGCACAGTGCCTGTTTGCTGTGTCCCTCTGCTCCACTGGCTACCACAGCGGCAGCTGCTGAGGAGCCCTCTGTCCTGGCTAGTCTTGGTCAGGCATTCTCTTGGCAGTGCCAGCATTATGCACACCCAGCAATGTTCCAGGCTCTATCCCTGTCAGCTCTATGCAAATCCTCGGCGCTGATGTCAACGCCAGTTTGGTTTTTATAGACTGGTGACAGCAACAGCCCTCAATATTAAACACACGTACACATACACAGTTACAGCAATGATTACTCTAGATGTTCAGCTAGTCATAATATTTGCACTTGGCATGATAAGGAGCTTTGAATGATAATAGCACTACAGTAGAAGCTTGTTAAAGTGACAGTAACCCTGGTGTCAATACGGAGTGGTGCACTGGCGCGTGCGTTCCTACAGCTTTCCCACAGACTACATCTCTCCATTTGTTCTATGCAATGTGTAGAAAAAGAAAGTGCTTGAGGATCCTGTGTGAAACCCTCTAAACTTCTTTCAGAGTGTCATCTGCTCTAAGGCAGCACTGAGGCATGAGAAAGAGTGCAGTCATTAGGGACCTTTTTCTATGTGAGACTTGATTCATCAAAATAATCCAGTCCTGACGTAGGATAATCATCTCAATAGATACCGCTTTTATTTACTGACAGCAAAGAGGCTCTCAGCTCTCATTCTGCTTCTTTGACTAGTACCAGCTGCAGAGGGGAGCAAGTAAGAGCCACGTTGTCATGTCATGGCAGCATTTTGTGTTTTTGTTTTGGCTAAAGTGAAACTTTAGCAGAGGAGTAACAGCAACCATCCCAAACCCTGTGTCTTTTTCCAAAATGTAACCATGCAGACTGGCTTCTGTTTTAGGAATTCAGTTGTGTCAGTAAGACCCAGGATATTTCCACTGTCAAGTGAGCAGAGGCCAGCTCCTTGAACTTGCTGCCAGGGTTAGTGCTTGGGTGCCACTGCACCCATGGGTGTCATTCAGTAAACCCCAGCCAACTTCCCAAAGTGGCATGGGCTAGCCAGAGTTCTCCTGGTGCTCTAGGTTCTTTGTCAGCTTCCAGAATTCTGAATGCCTTGTTAATGCAGGATTGTCTTTATGCAGTCACTGTTACAGCCAAGTCTGTCAGCACCTGAAAGCTCCTCTTCTCAGGTCTTTCTTTGTGTGCATAGCTGCAAGAACTTGGTCTGTGCTGTACTTGGGAAGCATTCAGCCCATGATAGTGTCTACTGGCCCTTTGGATTTTGGAAAGAGATTAAATGAAATATGTTTCAGTGGCTGAAATACTGTAATGGCTGTGTTATTGCCTTCAGGATCTGCCAGCAGCATGGTGTGAGGATGATCTGCAGAAACACTGGGTTTTAGTAGCCCCAGCTTTTGCAGTCATGCACCAATTCCTGTCTGGTGGGCATAAGGGAGACTGACTGCAGTGCTGGGCAACAGAATGTGTAGAGAGAGCTCCTTGGAAAAAAATTAAATATATGCCTGAAAACATGTAAATAACTACAAAATTACTAAAAATAGATATTTATATAAGTATATTGAAAACTAATAAATGAATGCTCTTGAATTTTTTTTTTTTTTTAAAGTGACTTTTTTATATCCAAGAGGCCTCTCTGGTAAGTAACAGGCAGCTTTGAACTAGTCTTTAATTTGACCTATCTTCAAGAAAGCTCTTCCCTTGTATTAATGGAACCCCTTGGATCACCCAAGCCATTTGTCAGGGATTGTAACACCCATGTCTCCTCTTCCACAGCCACCTTTCTGATGCTATTAAGAGGGATGTAGGAATCACAGGACTTACTTAACCCAGAACAAACACTAATGAAACAAATCTAGTAATTTCAAATGGATTTCTTGTTAAAGCTGATGGTCTACAAGTAAAAATCACATTTGGAGCAGGCTGTATTGGCAGATAATGTCCCTTTAACACCATTTTATGACTTGGTCTTCCTTTCATCATGAATAACTGAGATTAGAGCCCATTATTTGCCCAGGAAACCCACAGAAGTCCCTAACTAAATTACTCACCTCAGTATCCTCACCCAGGAGAAAAAGTTTATTCCTTAAGCCATTTTTTTTTTAACATTTAGTGTGCATTTTTATTCAAGTTCTGTGTTTAATATGCAATATTTTGGTTTCCATATATATTGTATATGTGCTTCTTTTGAATGTTTGGAACAGCTCTTTTTCAAATTGAGTTTCAATTTTGTTTTACTTTTGAAAAAATTAATGAATACTAGGCAATTCATTTGTGTTAAAAAAGAATATGTGAGGGGTTTGAATAATTTGACAAAAGACAGAATATTCTGATTTGAGACTATCATTTGCATCATTTGTTGTGAAATTTGAAAAACATGGAACAGTTATACTCTGAGCCAACAGATATTTCTTTTTCTAGACAAAAATCAATTGAAGTGCTGACAAGATACTTGTTTTATTATCCTTTACCATCTTGAGTGTGTGTGTACAGCTACTTAACTAATGCTAGAGGTTGAGGGTGTCTATTAAATGTCACAAAATTCAGTGTGTTCATGCAGATTAATTATGTTAGTATTTTGCAGTTTAAGTTCATATGTTATAATATTGTGCTTATTTCAAAATCACTGAAGCATTACAGGGTGATTGTAATTATCCCAGAAATAGCTATTATGCATATACAGAAATAGAGTTAAAATATTAAAGTTTGGAAGTGTATCAAGCATGTCTTAATATGGAATTGCAACATTTAGCGACATTTAACTCTGTATTCAAGCAATGTCTGGCCTTAGCCATCCACTTGGGATTTCTAGTTTCCTGGTTGCAGCACTAGTTTTGATTGATCTAGTTTGTTTCAAAACACAGGGGGGCTTTTGTCCTTTCTTATTTTTATGTTTGTGTTTCTGCTATCAGTTCAGGATGGAATAAAGGTGACCTGATTTTCTGTCACACACCTATGCTGAAATATACAAGAGAGGTGGTACCACCTGTAAGAGCTGAGATAGCATTGGCTGTGACATTTTAAGACAAATAACGGGAGCACAAAATCGCTACTTCCTTTTTGTAACTTCCTAGGAATTGTGACAGTTCCTATGGATGTCAGTCACAGCTCAAGATTCTTTCTCCTTATTTTTACAGAAACCCAGATCAAAAAAAGGATGTATCCAGTCCCAAGATCTTAAAGACTAAGTTACCTTAATTTATAATAAAAATCAGCATGCAGGGTTATTATGGTCTGAAATGATACAATGAGGTACTTTTAGAAGGAACAGACTTCTAGACTAGTATGATAATATATTTTTATATGAATAATAAAATTAATTTTAAATTAAGAAAAGTGAACTGTGTTACTTGCAGTTGTGAAACTCCAGTACTGAAACTCCAGTAAAACCTTGATATGCTGGTTTTGCAGTAATTGATTTTTGGTGAAAAGGCTAAGGTCAGACACAGAAGTGATTTTTCTGTGAGGAGTACTAGCAGCTTCCTCCATGCATGGCAACACCAATAGCTGGTTAGCTCTGAGGATGGGTGTGCTGCTAAGCCAATTAGAAAGGCTGGACGTGCCTCTATGAATCATATTTAAGAATGAAAAAAATGTGTGAAGTTCTTTTTTCCTCCCTTGGAGGTGCAGCCCCGGGCTGGCACCCGAGATCCTGCTGCTGAAAAAGCCATTCCATGCTGTGAGATGAGATCCAGGGCTGAGATCAGCACTGGAGCAACCCCAGTGCCCAGCAGGGACCACAGGGCCAACAGCAAGAAGTCCCCAGTGCAAAGCTGGGACGAGATTAACCTTTTCAGTGCTGCAGAACTCTATAAAGTCTTTTTAATTAATAGAGCTTGAAAACAGATGAACCTACAGATACCAATTCTCTCCTGAATCAGAGAAAAGAAAAAGACACATGAGGAGAACAACATGGAAACACCAAGGTCAGTGGAGAGGGAGGAGGAAGAGGAGATGCTCCGGGCCTTGGAGCTGGAATTCCTCTCCAAACCATGGTGAAGACCATAGATACCAGACTATTTCCCTGTAATTCATAAAGCTTATAGGGGGATGCAGCGTTCACCTGCAGCCCATGGTAACTAGAAGATGTAGATGCTAAAAAAGCTGTGCTCTGACTTGAACAGAGAGAGAGAGAACTTTTGCTTTCAGAGATAGAAGAAGAGAACTCTTTGCTTCTATATTAGAACAACTCATCCTTAAAAATTGTACCCCATAATCCACAATGACCACAAAAGGTAGTTGTGGGAAGACTGCCAGACCGTGGGAGGGATTCCATGTGCAAGCAGGGCAGACTGCTTAGCCATGAAATTAAAACCAGAAGAAATTGTTTCCTGTGGCATGGCAGGAGAGACTTCTCTCCCTAAGCTAACTGAAGAAAGACTTATAGAAGTGGTAGACTGACTCAAAATCCCAGGTTTTGTCTCTATACATTGTTGGTGGGAAAGAAAGAGGGGCTGGCAGAGGAAAGGTGCTGTGAGGTTTATTTTAGTTCTTATCATTCTTCTAATTATTTTAATAACATTTTCTTTATACCTTTTTAAAGTTTTGAGCCTGTTGTTGCCCTTAAAGTATCCTTATCTTACCCCATGAGCTCAAAGTTTAATCAATCTTTATGCCTCCTCTGCTTAATTAGAGCAGAAGAGGATGAGTAGGTGATTTTTGTGAGTGCACTGGTGCTTGGTCAATGGTCAACCTGCTACACTTGAGTGTTCTGGAGTCTTTTTTTAAGGAGTAATAGCTTGTCATTAAAACCCTGACTGGTAATTGTGTTGTGTGACTTTTTATCATCCAGTCTCTCCACTGGGCAGTTTGCAGTCAGTGTGTGCTACAATAAGCTCTAGCTGCATAAGCTTGGTGGAAACAGCATGTTTTAAGCAAATTTGTCCTGAGAACAATGTTCTTTAATACCTTTCCTGAATAATTAGTAGTAGTTTAAAAGGGGAGTTGCACTGGTTCCCCTTTTCTGGGCAGGATTCAAAGCTCAGGGAAGCCAAACCTATAACTGCAGAGGTTCACACCTGTCATGTCTATTTCTTAGAGAAGGGTCTCAAAGCTCTTTCTCTCTTTCCCTTCCTTCAGGACAGGGTGAATGCCTTGCCCCTGTGGCCTCACCTTGAGTACACTGGGCAGTTTTGGGCACCAGAATATAAGAAAGATGGAGAGTGCTCAAAGGAGGATACAAAGAAGGGGAAAAGTCTGGAGGAGCCACACAAGGTATGGCTGAGGTCACTGTGTCTGTTCAGCTGGAGAAGACTGAGGTCAGGCTCACCAGTGGCTGCAGCTCCTCCCAAGGGGCAGCAGAGAGGCAGCTCTGCTCTCTGTGACCAGGGACAGGACCTGAGGGAATGGCTGGAATGGTCAGGGGAGGTTTAGGTTGGATATCAAGAAAAAAGTTTTTCTGCCAGAGGATGGTCAGGCACTGAACAGGCTCCCCAGGGTTTGGTCATGGCCCCAAGGCTGCCAGAGCTCAAGGAGTGTTTGGACAACATTCAGACACAGGATGGGATGGTTGGGGTGTCCTGGGCAGGGCTAGGAGCTGGACACAATGATCCTTGGGTGACCCTTCCAGCTCAGGACATTCTATATTATATCATTCTAAGTGTTCCTGTCCAGAATCATCTGTGCCAGAAGCAGCACATTAGTCAGGTCCATGCTTTGCTGCTCAGTTGGCTGAGACAGAGGTTTGCAGAGCTGGGGCAGCTCAAGACAGCAGTGCTGGTCGAAAATGCACTGCCTTACAAGAGTGATTCTCCTAAAGGCTCCCTTCAGATGGCTTGTGATTCAGATTGGTGCTGAAATCCAATGACTAATGTTCAGCTAGGTTTTGAAAATATTTCTCAGTATTGCTCTATTTCCATTGGTGTCAGGAGCTGGTGGATGCCAGGATGCTGAGTGGAGAGGAAAGCTGTGGTGTCACTAGAGATGCCAAAAGCTATAACTTTCCTTGGGAGGTCAAGAAACGTTGGGATCAGCTAGGAAATTTTAGGTTGAAATATTGCTGTTTTCCAGAGACCACAACTCCCAACATCCCTCGAAAGATGTATCTCTCTTTGTTTACTGCTGCCTTTGTATCCAGGTTTTGGTAATTTCTGACATCTGTGCGTTGTCAGCCCAATGACAATAGACTGTGATTATTATAGCACCCTTCTCAGCTGCAATAGCTGCAGGAGGTTTTCAGTGGTGTATTATTGTGTGAGTGCAAAAAGAAGTAGAGCTGTTGAAGTAGTTGCTGCTTTGAAGAGGAAGCAGGGAGGGAGGTGTAAACTGTTCCAGCAGGTTAGGCTTAGAGTCATTGGATGGTGAGTGTTTGTGGACAGGTGATGAGGAATCAAAATTCCTGTGGAACGGAAAAGCAGCCAGGATGCTGACATTTCAGTGCCTGTCCAGTTACAGTGTGCCCTCAAGTCTGTTGTCCTGCCTGTGCATAATATCCCCTGAATAGCCTGGCTTGGGCCTTGGGACAATGGACTGCCTCATGCTGAGTTTGTGCAGTGTCTCTGATGTGGGGACTGGTCTCACTTGAGGTCTCCTAGATGCAGTGTGTGGGACCACCTCCAAAGCTCAGGCACAGCTCCCCAAGGCCCTCCTTGTCCTGCCAGGACCAAAGTGGCACAGTGGTTGCACAGGGATGCTCATTAGGACAACATCATTCAGAGCCTGCTTTAAGCATTGGTGAGCCCTGAAGTGGTCAGGTAGTTGAACTGTATGACTGTGAAAGGTTCCTTTCAACAACAAAAAAAATTCAATTCTATTCTATTCTATTCTATTCTATTCTATTCTATTCTATTCTATTCTATTCTATTCTATTCTATTCTATTCTATTCTATTCTATTCTATTNTATTCTATTCTATTCTATTCTATTCTATTCTATTCTATTCTATTCTATTCTATTCTATTCTATTCTATTCTATTCTATTCTATTCTATTCTATTCTTTCTTTAGGTGTTGTTGAATAACCTGTTACTCTGTGGAATGCAGAGTAAGAGAAGATGCTGATTTCACATACATCATGACTAAAGGGGTCATGCTCAAATTTTGTGAACAAAGTTCATGTTAATTTTCTGCTTAAACATGAAGACAAATGTGTATTGTATGTATGTGAAAGGTGGGGCTCTCCAGTGGCTCT
This sequence comes from Parus major, assembly GCF_001522545.3. Lineage (NCBI taxonomy): Eukaryota > Metazoa > Chordata > Aves > Passeriformes > Paridae > Parus > Parus major. The sequence continues at coordinate 61,586,187 of NC_031773.1, forward strand.
TGTGGTTCAAAGAATACCCACAAGCAAAACACTGTGCAGCCAAACACTGTCTAACTTCCATTTTCTCATCAGTAACTGTGGGCAAATCATTACATGTCTCTGGCCTCCATGTCCCCATCTGCTGCTGAGGATAGTGCAGCTCTGCTTTAATGTGGTAGTGTGCAAATGCTTTGAGATGCTTGCGTAGGAAAGGCTTCCACACAAGTTGTTATAGCATGCTCCACTTTCCTTTTAGACATGGGAGATGCCTAGTGTATCACAAGTTTTTGTGGGCACACCTTTTCTGTAGGTAGTCAATTCCATCTCTTATACAAAAGGAGAGAAATAAAAGCTGAAGAACATGTTATGGCTGGGAATCTATTGATTGAAAGGGGAGCTAAGTCAGAGCACTTATGCTTTTATTAATGATCCTGACAGTTCAGTATGAATGGAGAATGGCTTGTAATTAGGTTTGCAACCATTATTGATTGTTGTCATTTTCAGTATCGATTATCTCACTACTTAGGAAAAAAATAGCCTGGAAACTCCTCAGGAATGCTGAGCAGAGCCTCTGGCCTGCCTTTCTGCTTCTGCAGGGAAAATCAAGCAGCTTCTCGTGATGAAATGGAGCCCTGCCCTGGGTGGGTTGGGCTTTTAGTTCAGTGTTGCTGGCTGTGCTCTCCACCTCCTTCATGGCATCTGGGTTCATTGGCTGTCTTTCCAGAAAGGATACACCCATTTCTTTTCTGAACTACTACCCAGTATAAATTCCTGAAAGACATGGGGCTAAATCCCTGTCTTAGATGGAGAGCCAAGATTGATGGTTGTTATTTGTCAGCTGATAACCACTGAAAAGGAAATGTACTTGTCATTCACCCCTACAATCAATGTTGTATAAAGCCATGCATATAATGACTTGAAGCAAATGAAAATATCATGTTATGAGCTAACAGAATTGAAATACAAGATACACAGAACTCCTTTGAAATGTGTGATTTCGACAGCCAGCAGTACTGATTGCTCAATGTATCTGTAAGATCAAGGCTGTTTACAAAGAGATTGGGGAGCAAAGGAAAGGTGTGTTTTAAAAACAGCAGCGAAGTCCGAGCCACTCTTTGGTTGTGGTGACATTTCTCCTAAAGGAATTTTGTGGGTAGCTGTTTCAGAGAAGAAAACCCGTGTGATTTGTGTTTGCTGAGGTCACTGCACCTCCATCAGCAGCCTGGGAGAGCAAAGCTGCTGGGAGCAGTGGCTTTGGAGGTTTTGAGGGCATTCCAGTGACTGGGCAGTATTGTTCCTTTGTCTCATGCATTCAAAACAACAATAAGATTTCTGGAGAAGAAGAAAATTCCTCGGATGCCTGGGATTTTTTCAGACCCTTTTGCAAGAAGGGCATTTTGCTGAAGTGGTGCTGAGTATTGAATTTTTGTCTAATGGAAGTTTCCTTGAATCCAAGAAGATAAAGTGTTTCCAGAAAATAACAAAGAGAGAAAAAAGCAAGCTATTTTTTCCCCTTGGTCAACTTCTGCTAGATCTTAAGGTTTTGGTTTTTCCACCATTTCTGTTTTGATTAGTATGGAACATCTCATTCCACAGTGGATTTTTTTTTTTTTTTTTTTAAAGAACAAAGACCCTCTCTGACCTGGATTTGGATGCATCTGTGACAGCTGACTTCACTGGCTGCCAGCTGAGCATAGTGCATTAAATTGATGAAATAATAATGACGTACCATGCCTGAACTTGCTTTGACGACCACTTGAAGCAGAAGCCAGAGTAAATCAGGCCAGTGCCGCAGCATCCCAGTGGTCACAGTCCATCCACTGACTTGGTGCATGGAAGATACCAACTTCCCAATCACATCCCCACAGGCTTGCTTCATTCCCATCTAATACTCTCCTTCCTTTAATTAATAGGCAAATTTAAAGAATCTCTAACTCATTTTTAAAGAGCAACATTTTTATACATCCTCTTAACTGCCCAGAGCATTGGGATTATTAAAACTGAGTTTTCCTTTTCTGAACTGTCTCAGTGGAGATACAGGCTAGGGTAGAGCTGCTAAATAGATTCACTGGCAGAGCAATCTATCTGCCCTGGCAGTTTTTTAGTCTGATTACTGGGGCATGTTCCTTCCAGGAGCCCAAACCTGCATGTCCTTAACTTCCAAACTGCGTTTTCATTGATAACTAAGCCTCCAGCCCTGCAATTTTTACATGGGGAAAATCTCAGCAAACTTTGCATCAAGACTCAGCCTTTTTGTGTGCATTCATAAAGATTAGTGGAACATACCAATGGTTGGTTTTTGTAATGGCTTGATGAGGGGAATTGATTTGGAGGGAGTTTTGTATGGCTTAATTAATATTACACATTGGTTTAATGTTGTGAAAGGGGACTTCAAGAAGATAAACAGTTTGCCTCCAAAGTCCCCCTAGGTGTCCTTTGCTTTGAAAATTTGGGTTCTGTTTTCAGGACCAGTGTGGAAAGAATAAGTACAGGATGTGGAGGAAGAAATGGTTTTCTGAGGTCTTTGTTAGAATTTCAGGCTGTTTGTCTTTTGTTTTTCATTCCTCCCTCCCCCCACCCTCCTGCTCAGACATGACAAAATATATCAATTAACTGCAGCAAAGAGATCAAAGCAGTTCTTACTTTGCAAAAAGGAATATTTATGCTCAAAAAGTGTCTTTTCAAGCTGATTGTTTCTTTTTAAAAGTACTACAATGTCTTTTTTTCTTATCTTTTAAGAAAATACTTAATCTCACCTACTGATGATAATTAAATGAGCAAATAAAGTTAAAAAAGAGAGTATTTTTTTTTAACACAAGACAGTAAATAGAGTAAGACAACTATATACATGTATCACTAATAATTACTACTATTGGGTATGCAGTTTATTCCAAGCAGACTGATAGTAGAAGTACTTGAGCAGATACACTGGAGACCTTGGTACTTTATCATGATGGTCAGCTGCTGCAGGAGTTTTTGTAAACTGTAAGGAATCTTGCACACATTGTGAGGTGTAATATTCCAGGAGCTGACAATCATGTAGAAGCCCATTTGATTTGCTTGAGATGGTTTTGGGATCAATAACCTTGACTTTACAAATTCTGTTCCACAGAATATTATTTTCCCTTAGTGAAAGGGAAATCCCACATGAAAGTAACCTCTTAAATGTCAAGAAAATACTACCATAGGCTGAGAGATGAGGACTTTGCTGTGAGTTTCAATTGTGCAGTGTTTTGCTGTTAACTGATTTTACCTTCCACTCTAACTAGGGTTTGTGCTTGTAGACCTGCAGCTGGAATGCTTTAAACCTTCTGTTTACAACTGCTTATGGAAAATGCTGTTTAAGCAGTAGAGTATGGGGTGGGAACCAGGACTCTTGGATTCTTCTGCAGCCTTGTGTGTTTTTCACTGTGGTCATTATCTGATTCTTGGAGAAGGTATTCTCTTAATCTTCAGCAAGGAGTTACATATGGCTTTGACTGCATCATTCTGTTTATTGGCATTTTTAAAGAAGGATCCCAAGTGCTGAAAGCACTTATTTATGTATCTGGGAGATGAAAGATATGAGAAGGAAGGGGTTCCCTAGAACAGGGTGTCAAAGTAGTTAGTGTTTTCTGCATTTTCTGCCTCCCAAAACTGAGGTGTGCTACTCCACTCAGTAGATGTCTTGGTAATGGCACTCAGGTAGTCACATCAGCAGCTTGGAAGTTGTGGCTTGTCTGGCACAAATGTGGTAAGCTGTGTTGGCTGTGATGCTTGGGCAAATAAAAGTCCAACTGTGCTCTCATGAGTAACTGTAATAACTGAATAACTTCTGGACATTCAAGACCTCAAAGTCACCTGTCAAAGGCCAGTGCAGATCTTCAGGAGCTCTTCAGTGGCATCAGCAATTATAAATACATACCAGCATGATTCAATGAACTTTAACAATTAGGAGTTGGCTCTGTCTTTTTTTTGCAGTTTGCCACATACCGTATGTGATCTCTTCAATGCTTAAGCACAGTTTTCATAGGAATGAAGCACAACAGAATTCATTTCATAACAGAATGCGTTGTTCTGGTTTTAATTTTATTAAATTAGGAATGGCCCTGTTGACAACAGTAATTTTACCCATGCAAAGCAAATTCTAGGGGAGAAAATTTAGGTCAGCTGTCTCAGAATTCCTTCTTGAGCTGTGTAAGTCCTCAAAAATTGACATAACTGACACACAGGTAGGTATTACTCAAATTATTTCAAAGTGATTGGATGTTTAGAGTCAAGACTTTGCTTGCCCTTTTTCTTATACCATGATCTTTTGGAACTGCAGTGTCACTATCTGCCAGAATTGGCATGTCTTCACGTGGCTTTAGTGCTGTGTTCCAGTGTCCAGCAGCATTATGACAGCATGTCAGTAACTGGAAATTGATTTGTCAGTGCTTGAACTGAGTGAAATAGAAGCAAATGGTAGGAAGAGTGTTATTGACTTTAAATTGATTTCTTATTGGTCTTGTTTATTAGTGTATAAGGATGAATGAGGTATTCACCATAACCATGCAGCTTTCAGTTAGCAGTATTTGTTTTGCAAATGTAATCATATATTACAAAGAAATACCTGTGTTACTCCATTACTTTTAGTTTCATACACATCCTGTAAAAATGCCAACAGCATCCTAATAGGGACTAAGTCCCATCTGGCATCAAGTCTTGCCCTTCACAAAAACTCATCAGGCTGTGCAACCTACCTGCTAGGACACCCCTTATCAGAGCATCTTGCTTATTTATTATTCTCCACTCAGCACTGTGGTTCTCTGAGAGCACAGAATGAAGTCAGAGGATTTTGAAATGCTGCCTCAAGACTGGCTGATTTACTGTCAAGCTAAGGAATTGTGACAAAAATGTAGGTCACTTTGACACTCCGCTTCTCCCTGGCTTTCAGGCTGTGGTGCAAGTTCCAGCAGCCTCCAGGCCACTGTCCCAGCTGGAAACTGAAAGAGGCACAGACTCTGCCTTGCTGAGTGTGTGTATGAAACAGAACTGTGATGAAGTGCAGTTTTCAAAACACAAAATAAGTTAATATTTGGTGGAAATATCACAGGACCAATAGCACTTTCCATGTTTTCAGCTCTGAGAACCCTGATTTAAATCAGCTGAAATAGAACTTTCAGATTTGGAAAAAGAGAGAGTTTGGAAGGGAAAGGCTGGTACAGTTTTGACAATGGCCTTAGCATGGAGTTGAGCTTTATCTCTTATAAAAAAGGATTGGATAGATAAGTAGGTGATAGGGGAGCAGAAGTAAAAAGATGGTGTGGGAACCAGCAAGGTATAAACACCTCTGTATTGGAGAGGATACTCGATGCTCAAGGAAGCTCATGTCACCTTCTGATGGTATGAAGTTATCTGTCTTAAACTGAGGACCATAGAAAGCCAGTTTTTGAAGTTCCTATTTAGTGTTCATGCTATATTTTTGAGTAATGGAGAATTGGGGAAAGCAACAAAATGTCTTTAAACCCCTTCCGTGGTACTTGAAGCGATTCTTCCCTGCTTTCCTTCATATTAAGCAAGGATGTGCCTCTCCAGTGGCTGAACAGGTTCTAAAAATGTACAGCCTGTCTTAGAATGCCAAAAGGATGATGAAAGTACAGAGAAGCAGATAGGAAAACTTTAGTCAGATTGAAATAACACAGGACAGAGAAGGGGCTTGGGAGGGGGGGAAGAAAAGGAAAACACCTACTAAAATTGTACCTTAAATGTGAGGAAATGGTGCTTATATGAAGTGACAAGGGATCCATATCCACAAGTTACAATAATGCAGTTTTTAAATTGAATTTCTGTGGCAGACCAGCTGAATAAAATTGCGAAGCTGTGCTTCAGTTGTGTAGTAAGTGGTGCATGTGGTGTGAAAGACAAGCTGCAGTGTGATAACAGACTATCTCCTCCATGCACAAAGAGTTCTGTATTCTGATAAACTCAACAGCAGGTGCTGGTAAATATTGGTCCAAGCTACTTGATCATTAGAATTTAATGTGTTGGTTCATCGTGTTGAGTTTAGTCATTCTTTCTACTGAATTTATTGGTTTCGTTTTGGAGACACTCCTGTGGAATTACTATCCTGTGTCCTATTGGCATGAGTTGTAGAATTACTGAGGATTCTGATGAAATGTAAAGGCATGACCAGGAGGTTGGTGTTGGTCAGAGTAGAATCAGAATCAGCTTTTGCTTCTCTCTGGACTTTCAGTGTCAGTTCCAGAAGTGAGCATCTCTAATCAGAGTTTTTGGCAGGACTTGGAACAGAACAAACTCTGCCATGGTTCATTGATCACCCCAAATTCATTTGGAGAAATTTTGGCTTGTGTTTGTCACAGGGGTGGCTCCCCCATGGCTCCCCTCACAACCCCACTTTCCCCCCCATTCTGTGGCAGAGCTGCCCAGCTACAAAGGGGAGACCTCAAGATCAGCTGCTGGAGTGACTGGGCAGTGGTACTGCTGGGGTTCTTGTTCTGCACACCCAAAGCACTGCCTTTCATTTTCAGGTATTTGCCCCATGGTTTTTCCTACTATTGTTTACAGACTTCAACAAGACCTTCTGTTTTTTTTTTTTATTTTGCTTTTTAATTTTGTTTTTATTGTAAGGTCTCTTGTTTGTTGAAGTGAATTAGTGGGAAAGTCACATTTAATTTGGACATGGCTTTATGTCCAGCAAGTGTTCTGTCCTGGGCTGATGTGAACTCAGACATCCTGTTATTGCAATTCCAAGAGTTGCTTGGGAAGATACTCCAAGTTGTCCCACTATGTTTTGGGTGGTTTCATGGTTTATGGTTACAGTAGCGAGTTGATCACTGGGGACTGGATCAAGGGTCTTAAAGATCCCTTCCAACCTTGATGATTCTGTGATTCTCTGTTGACAAACATGGGTTAGAATGAGATGAAACAAATATTTTACTCTTGTGCTTTAACCCGAGTATCATGCCCAGACCAAAACCCTTATTTAAAATGCTGGGACTCTGAGGCTTTTATTATTGGCAGCCATCATGGTTTTATCACAGATCTTACAGTGGTGAATATTTTCAGATTAAGGCTTAGCTCTTGTCAGCAAATGTTAAACTTTCATTTTAAACAAAGGAAAGTTTTTAGCTCGTCTGATGGTAGAGAGAAGCTCAAAAACACAAAACTAAAGGAATTCCTTTATAGAAGCCCTCCTGCAAGTATTTTGCTCACATGTTAATAGTTTTCACCCTCATTTCTGTTCCTGTGTGTTTGAGAAAGGGCTTGGTCTTGCATTACTGAATGTTTGGATCTGCCATTGTTTTTAATATACCACTGCAAGACTGTAATCTGAGGTTTTTAGGCTTTTAACTCTCAAAAAAATCAAAGAGAGGACAAGCATCTCTCAAAATTTGATCTCTATCTTCATACCAGCTTGTGCCTTCACAACCCATGTGATGATTCCTTTGAAAGCAGTGTAAAGGGTAAGATTCTTTTGAAGGAAAAGTTTCTAAAATCCCTGAAAGAATTTAAAATCATCTATGTTGTCTATTTTGAAAGCTTCCCTGAAGTGGAAGTAAGTTAGTGAGAAGACATGAACAGAAGCTTTTTATTTTCAAATTGCCATCACAGCCATAGCAATTTACTACATCCAGCTTGCTATTTGTGCCTGTGATGTTTGGAGAAATAAACTCCTTTTAAGATGTAATTTCCAGGGTATTCTTTGTAGTATCTGCAGTGATTCTGGCTCTGGAAATGCTAGGAAATATTGGAAAGTCAAGGTTAGGCATTCTTTCTGGTGCCAGTCAGGTGGGAACTTTGTTAGAGTTCATCATGTCCCTGCCAAGTTGGTAGTTTTTATTCTGGCCATGGTAACTTGAAACAGTATTAAGGATGAACTTCTTCAATCCTCACTTCCTGCTGGTGCTGACTTCTTAAACACAAAACTACTCATAAGAATTTGAGAGTGGAGTGGCCCATAACAGGTACAGGGCAAAGGCATTAGAGCAGGGCAGGGAAACAGGGAAACTCCACTTAACCTCCCATAGTTTGTGGCTCAGGGATTTCCTGAGCCAGAGGTGGTCTTTCTTTAACCTCTTTGTACTAGTCCTGTGCAATGCCTTTATTTAAAATTCAAGTAATCATTTGCCTACTTGGACTTGAAATAATTTTGGAAGCATATTTATATTGAAGACCAGGGATAACTCAGAATATATTTGTAAGTGGGAATCACCACAGGTAGCATATTGAGTTGTGCTCAGAAACATGAACCTATATCTGCTGCCTTCATTCTAGCATTACACTTGAGGGGAGAAAGTGAGATGAAGAAATCAAACCCCACAGCCAATTAATGAAACAAAAGGAGTGGGCTGTGGATTTACAGCCAGATATTTGAGCCAAAGCACTCAATACCCAAAGCTCAGTTTTTCTAAGCAGCTCAGTGCCCACAGCCTTTTTAAAAATCTGCCTTTGACCCTTAGTGAGGGGTTTCTGAAGGCTTAGCCTGTAGTTTTGCAGGCTGAGGAGCCCTGGAAGATGCTTAGGAGTAATTTCTTGTGCTCTTTAGCCCCTTCCAATGTTCCCCTATTGTTGTAGTGATGTGAGCGGGTGGCAGAGTGGGGCAGAGCAGGGGGAGGGAGTTGAAGGCAGATGGAGTAAAGGGATTGACCCACACGGGGCATGGGACCTCTCAGTGGGTGAGGGGGTTACTGCTGCTGCTTTCCCAGCCCTCATGCTTTTCCCAACCAGAGGCACACTGTTCCTGCTTGGAGACCTGTGCTCTCCTCACAGTGGGACTTTTCTTCGTATCTGTTGCTAGAAGCTTGGAAGAGCTGGCTGACACATTACAGCTCACCATCCTCAAAGCACTTTTTGCTTTTATTTTCACAATAGCTTGCAACTATTTTCACATCTCCTACACTTCTGTGCAAGGTTTATGGACTTGCTGAGGGATTTTCCAGCCATGTGCAAAGCATGGGTGCATCTTGGAGCAGTTTGAGGTGACAGAATGGCCAGAGATACAGTGAATGTCAGCATACAGGCAACCCATGGGCCAGCACCAGGTCAGGCTGGAAATGCACACATGAGAAATGTAGAGAAAAACCTTGTTAAATCCTCACTTGACCTACAGATCCTTGGAGCAGCACTTCTATCCAGCCATGCAGGTGTGGTGCCCCTCCTCCTGCTTCTTCCCTTGGCCATGATCAGATGAATAGAGGAGTGGGGCTTTCCTGGGTCACCCGAGGTGCTCGGGGAGCGGGGCTGGTGCATTGTGATTTACTGCTGCCATAGATCAGCAGCAAAGGGGAGGCTGAGATTTGATTCTCTTCCAACACTGATGCTGAGGAGTATCCACGGTGCTTGGGGCAAAGATCCAATCTGGCTCTCCATTGTTAGAGCTGGGGTTTCCACATGGGATCATTAACACACGCATAAATGTAAACAACAAACCCAGGATTTATAGGGACTCACATTCAAAGTGCAGGTAAATAAAAATTGATCTCTTAGCAGAAATTAGGCTCTTCAGCTATGGGCACAATCTTATTTTCAAATAGCTACAAATATGAAATTATTCAACTCATTAATTGACTGTTCAGCTTTATGAGGATAAGCATATGGCTACAAATTCTCTTTCTCCCTTATTCTGCAGTACCGCCTCCCTTCCCCCCACCCCACTCCGCCCCCTTTGTGTTTAGACCTGGAAATTCAATGCACCATAAAAACTATTAGAATTCTCTGGTGTTGTGAAGCATAAAATCTTTGTAGTATCAAGCTTGTTATTCCACTTGTCAATTTAATAAAGATCAGAAATACTTTTGGTCTGGTTCAAAAATTTGAAGAGAGGAATTTCTAAATGAAGACTAGAAAAGTTTTTTGTTTGGCACAAATGCCTATGATAGGACCAACGGGTTGACGGGATTGTGATGGAAAATGGAGACAAAATTTCAGAGATATTTTTGTTAAGTGTGCCTGTTTTTCAAGCAGATCTTTACACATTAACAGATAGCAAAGTATGATAACTGTGTGATCTGCAATGGCATACACAACACATGGATTTTCAAACAAGTATATGCAAAAACATGATTAACAAAGCAGATTGTTACCCAAATTAATCTGAAAGCAGATTTTTTACTAAACCACTTATGGGAAACAAAAGTGCTTTTCATAAACTTTCTGTATCCACTGTGTAATTGCACGTGTTGTACTGTTGTCTTGGGGCTGAGCTGTTTCTGGCTGTGCAAGTGAGTAGAGGGGACACTTTTTTGTGTGCTCACATCTGTCTTTGGAGTCTATGGCTGGAGTCAGCGGGGAGCAAGGAGGGAGGGATGTGCAGGGCACAGGAGGAGCCCTGAGCAGGGCAATGGAGGAACAGCTCTGCTGCATTTTTTTGCGGGCAGAAATACCCAGCAAACTAAGGAAGTGGAAGGAGCCATCCAGAAGCATACCCCTACAAAGCTGCCTTGGTCCCAAGCCACAGATGATCTTCTGTAGATTTTCATGGGGAGAAGGGCCGAAGTCTTTGTGCTTACCTGCTGACGTTCCAACTTTCAGTGGGTGCTTGCTTGTCTCCTGCTCTCCTGCAAATTCTTCCTCACTCATCTCCTGGGGATGAGACTTCAATGCCAACCTTTATACAAGCAAATATTCCTTTGAGCTGTATGTCAATTAAGGCAGAATTGGCCCCCAGTTCCCTCTCAGCATGAGAGGGGATGAGAGCTAGTTGAATACTCAGTCTAGTGGTGCCTTTTCTTTCTAATTTCTGACTTTTAAGTGAAAGCTGAGCTGTCTGTGGCAGGACAGTAATGAGGTCTCCTATATTTCAGTAACTGCTGGTATATGGAGAAGCCCCATTTTTCAGGAGGAAGGGGTTTCAATGTAAAGTCTCTCATCAGGGAGTTGAAGTGCATATTTTTGTTCAAATCAAACAGTGATAACAAAAAGAAGAAGATTGTAGCATGATCATTAAAAGGGAGCAATAGCATTGCTGCTTGTTTTCTCCTCTAGAAACAGGGCAAAAATTATTTGTCTTCAGTTGATGAACTTTTGTGTGGTAAAAAAGGCAGAAATTAATGTCACCAAAATGTTTCTAGTTGGCCCCCCTCTACCTGTGTAATGCCTTTTATATAAGTAAGCCAGCGAGGTCAAAGAAGTGGGAATTAACCCTCATTGCCCTGGACTATCACTGGTTTATCAGGTTCTCCCAAATCCAAATGTTCTGTACCACTAGCTAGGCAGTTCCTGCTCCTAGGGGAATAGAGGTGTCTCAGTTGCCTTACTGGTTCTCCTTTTGTGTGTCTTCACTGATAGTGAGCACCCAGGAAAGCAGGGAAAAGGAACTGGTCCCTGGTGTTCAAAATACACACTGTGAGAGTGACATATGACTTAAAGCTGCATGGACATTTTGCCTAATGAAGGAGCCCCATGTCTTCCAAAGAGTCATAAAAACTGATAAATACCAGTATTTCTGTCACTAGATGATATCGTAACTGGAGCTAAATCACCACCTGCAATGAGTAAATTAAATATTGACTATTTCATTGACTGTTAGATTTAATTTGAAGCAATCATGCAGGAGGTATAACGACACAGAAGATGAGTGACTGTTTAATCTTGTCATCCCCATTAAGTGTTGAATAATGAGAAAAATATCCACTTGACAGAATAAGGGAGTTGACTTCATCTTGGGTTTCCATGTCAGGACTTCTATTTCATAAATTTATAACAAAGCTGTTGGGAACAGCTGTTGTTGCAGGCTTGCCTCCCTGGTAACATGGCAGGATTTGGGTTCCTCAGTAGTCTGGCTACATGGCATCCAACCTGACTCTTTCCAGCAGAAATATTTGTACAAGCTAGCCAAGGGAATCTGTGCTTTGTCAGGAGCCTGTGCTCTGCCACAGGACAGCTGTGCCCAGAGGCCAGGTGGAGCTCCCATAAACCATATTGTCTTTCAAGCTTAGCTTAGAAAGTAATAGTACCTGATGGTTTTCTCTGGGATAGTATGTTTGACAGCTCAGAAATACATACAGGGTCTTCTTCCTTTTTGCTTCCTACTTTGCCCAACCCCATTAAAACCCTCACCTCCTTGGCAGAAATCTTTGTTGTTTCTTGGGAAGTAGTCTCTTGTTTTAAAAGGAAAAGGCCTAGTTCCCATGGAGTTCTGAGCCTTTCATCTTCCAGTGAAATCAGTGGCATTTTAGGTGCTCAGCACTATTTAGCATCCAAACAAGTCATGTTCACAATAATTTCCCAGCTTTTGCTCTTTCAGAATTGTTGGATTTCTAAGGAATAGCAAAGGACATTCTTTACAAACAGTAGGCATTTGGTCTTATACTATGTTTAAAGCCCAGAGATCAGAAAGAATTTTTTTTAATTTTTTTTTTAATTGAACTTATTTTTTAAAATCTTATCATCCTTCTACTTGAATGTTTATTTCTGGAGCGTGGAACAGACAAAGGTTCTTGTTTGCACAATGCTGACATTCTTCTCCCTTGCATTCACATTTCTTCATGAGATAGATTGTCTCTCAGCACTGCATCCAAACTAGCAACTCTCTGTAGGTGAATGCATCATTATTTGTGTGATGAAGTCTGCTGTATATAGATGTATTGAAAAGGCATCTGTCATGTACAGGCAAGCACAGAAAGAACTGTTTAAAGGCAAACAGAACCATTTTATGCCTGCTGGGTTTTGAGCTTGGCTGCAGTATTTGTTTTCTCCTGCAAGTAAGATTTTCAGTTCTAGGTGGTCAACTCCTGATGTCTCTTTGCACGCTTCTGTAGCAGTCCAGTCTTCAGCTACACAGAAAAGATTGGGATGAATTCAATACAGTGAGATCCTTGTGCTAAACAACCTGTGGTCTGGCCTTGAATGTAATTACAGGCAGTCTCCATTGCTCTACACTATCCAGAGGGTTTTAAGGCTAAGCCATTAGTCTGTAGTATCTCTGCTATATGTGCTTTCAATCCATGAGAAATGACAGTGAAAGTAAAAGGCAGCTGGCTCTTGAGTGGACAGTGACACTGATTTGCCTTGGAGTCAGCATTGCATTAAACTTGGTTGCCACCAGCCCTGGCTCCTACCTTTAGTTCTGTTTTGTTTTTTGTGAAGGAATAGCTGCAGAATGATCTTTCATCTTCTATTCATATATCCAACAAAGGGATCTGATATGAATAGTTCTCTACTTTGCTCTTTTGAAGGTAGGATCACCTGTGGGTGAGAGAGGTGAAAACAAGTTCCTTGCTGGGGTTTGCAGTCTGACTGTAGCTGCTCCCACCTGCCATCCCAAGAGGCAAGGAGGCTCCTCCAGCCCCACTGCAGCACAGAAGCACTGCAGAAGGCTGATTTGTACAGTTTGCTGGTGGCAGACAGCGAGGTGCCCACTGCCACCAACATGTCCTCAAGTGGCTGGACCTGCTGGACTGAGCACAAGTAGGTTGCTGCAATGAAAGCAGCTGTGTTGATCTTGTGCTCATGGTGTCCTGTGCATGGTGTCTCCCAAGCAGGGAGTTCAACCTTGCAGGGACCCAAAGCTGTTTCACATAAGGCTCAGGCCAGGCAGGTCTGGTGCTGTGTTGGCACATTTTTCCAGAGGTCGTGTCTGCATCTGAGCTTCCAATTTTGCTCTTTCCAGTGGCACCAAGTCTGGCCTTCAGGATGGCTTTGGGAAGTGTTTTGTAACTGTGGCTCCATACACTAGGGATAGTCCTTCGTGTACCACCCTGGCAGCAACTTCAGGAGAATTCTGCCTGGTTTAGACAATGTTAAGGACTTCAAATTCAGGCCCTTTACATCCTCTTTAGATTGAAATTTACACTTTAGGTGGTGGAGGAAGTGGCAAGCAGTGATTATTTACCTGTGCTGGGCACTGCTGAAGCCACACTGCAAAGCCTGTGTTCAGGAGCTGGAGAGTGTCCAGAGAAGGGAATGGAGCTGGGGAAGGGTTTTGAGCACCAGGAACAGCTGAGGGAGCTGGATGGGGCTCAGCCTGGAGAAAAGAGGTTCTAGGAGGACCTTCTGGCTCTCCACAGCTCCCAGCCAGGTGGGGGTCAGGGACAAGAAAACAGGGTGAAAGGAAATGGCCTCAAGTTGTGCCAGGGGAGGTTCAGGTTGGACATCAGGAGGAGCTTCTTTATGAAAAGGCTTGTTGGGCATTGGCAGGGACTGCCCAGGGAGCTGGAGGAGTCCCCATCCCTAGAGGTGTCCAAGGAATGCCTGGATGTGGTACTCAGTGCTCTGGTCTGGTTGATAAGGTGGGGATCGGTCACAGGCTGGACTTGGTGTTCTTGGAGGTATTTTCCATCACATGTAGTTCTGTGATTATATGATTCTATGACATGCTGCTAGCTAAAACTGAAATATTAAACATTATCTCCTTATGTCAATTAAACTAATATGCTCATCATGGAGGTACTATGCTGTAAAGTTTTGCATATTCCATTGAGTGCACTGAAGTGTCCAGTGTGGGAACCCCATCCCAGTCTATGAGCAAAAGGTGCCAAATGAAGTCTGTACTTCTGCTTTCCCTGGCTTTGCTCACCCAGGTGGGTTATGAAATATGGAATGTGAATCTGAGGTCTTCAAATAACTGTCACCCATGTGATGCACTTTCTGTACAGCTGCTCCTGGCAAATGTTAATAAGCCTAGAGAGAAAAAAAGTTTGAAAAGACCAGTAGATTAAAGGTCCAGTAAATAATTTGCTAATTAAATTAATTATGTTTGCAAAGGTAGACATTAGAAATGACAGCTCCAGTTGAAATGGAACTTAGTGACAACTGCAGGAATAAAATAGAAAGACAGAAAGCTCACAAGTGTAACAGGTAAATAATTAATTCATGCATCTATGAAAAGATGGTTCAGACTGTCCCCCTACCCCATATTTAGCAGCTCTAAGTGAATCTTCTGCATGTTGGACTTTGGAGTTTTACCACAATGCCACAACTTAGATTTTTTTTCAACATGATAATCCAGCTTCTGTAGAGAAAATGGTAGCTTGAAAATTGAGTGGCTACAAAAAGAATATGCTAATCATACCTGTGGTAATCTAGAATATGCCTTCCTTGAGTAGAACAGGTAATAGAATGAAAGAAGTAAATACTATGAAAGAAGTAAAGCAATTTCAAAAGCAGACATTCTGATACTTAGTGATGCCTGGGAATGAAAAGATCTACTGTTAAAGCAATTCAGCTACTGGCTGACAAGACAAAGTGGGTCCCTGTCAAATCTCTGTTTGCAGTGTAAGGACTGTGCAGGCCTTGATTTGGAGCACCAAATTGAAAAACTTTCAAAGTGTAGATTTCTGCATTTTGCTACAAGATGTTTATTTTGCAATCTTGGATAAAAATTGTCCCCATTTTAAAGAAAGCAGGGTTGGGCCTTCTGGTTACTGCAATCTATGAGTGTGAGGGTAGCCACAGGTCAGCTAAAGAGCTGCACCCTGACAATTGCACCTGAAGCTCGTTTGCTACCTGGTGACTCATGACAGTGAAGCCAGAGACAAAACAAACATACCTAGTGCATGACTAGTGCATCTTTATCTTTTGTCTTCTGTCCCTTCTGTACTTCACAGCTTAATCCTGGTATTTATTATTATACAACTGAGGCCCAAACCCACTGTTTGTGGCATAATCTGAACTCTGTTGTAGATTGATATTACAGTGTTCTGCTGTACTGATGAGTATCTCAAAAATCAGTGGCTTTGTCTGGATAAATGCCCACGATCTTTTTAAAGTTTCATTTGATAATAATCCCTCAGTTAAGTCAACCTAATGGCATTTGTTTCATATGTCTTTATTACAGGCCTGAAATCCACTGCTCAGTTTGAATTTAAGATAGAATTTGAAGGCTGGAAGTGGACTGACATAGTGAATCAGGTTGAGCGCTGGCCTCCTGCACACGCTCAATTTCACTCTTTCCTTATTTATCTGAAACACCTTTGAAATCCTTAAGAATTTGTTTGGGTGCAAATTGAGAAGGAAATAATAGACTGAGGACTTTGGGGAACAAGTTCAGTAAAAGATTTACTCAATGACTGAGTAAAGATTTTAAAATTTTGTCTTGCCCAGAGAAGAGCTTCTGTCTGGGAAAAGTATCAACAAACAAAATTACCCATCAGTAAGACTGATCTTTTCTGGATTACATTGCTCCAAATTGTTCAGCAGTTCCCAGGGAGAAGATCTCCATTTGAGAAACATTCCCTCCAGAAACCATTCAGGGGTTTTAATTGCATTAAGTGAAATTCGCTGTGGCTGCATTATGTTTCAAGACGGCTGATAAATTAATAAATTAGATCAGCTAAAAGGAAATGCAAGTGAATGTGGGAAAAAACCACTAAAAACATGAACTTACCATACAATTAGAACACAATGAAATACAGTTACTGTCTTAATTTGCATAAAGTAAGACTGCTGAGTTTTGTCATTCGTCTGAAACACATGGATTGTGGTGAAATATATGGAAGATGATGACAAACACCTTCAATCCTTGGTTGCATCTGATTTCAAATGGCCACAGCTGAGAAGCAGGAGAATTTCTGTCAGGATGAAAGAACCTCCGTTCAGAGTGCATCAATAGCCAAATAAGCCAAAACTTTGGGTCCTGCTCTTCAGTGAGCAGAGTCTCTGTCTTTCAGCTCTGGTTGCAGAATAAGATGTTTACACCTCCAAACATTGCCTTAGAGACTGAACAACTTCCTAAAAATCACTTGGCTTGACTGTGTTCCCCATACCTTATTGTCCCACCTACCATGAAGAGACCTAAACATTTTGGGGCTTCAGCAGATAAAAAACTTCTTATGGGTTTCAAATTGAAAACACATTTCAGAAGTATGATTCCCAGAGCAGCTGTGGGTTGCTGGTGCAACCAGGGAACGGTGAATTTGGGCCAATTGCTTGGGAATTAGAGCTAGAGCCCAATCAGAAGTTATTTAGCAGATATAGGAATTCTTTAGTGGGACTGATGTTTGCTTAGATGGTAGAAGGTGAGAATAAACAATCCGTGCTGACCATGACATTTTTGAACCTCAGACCCTTTTCTATCTTGTGACTTCTTAGAAGTATGAGTTTATAGGATACAAGATTTTTTGTTTCAGTAGGATGGAGATGTTTGAGAGGAAGGCTGGAATGGTACAAGTATTGATCTGCTGGAGGGCAGGAAGACTCTGCAGAGAGATCTGGACAGGCTGGATGGATGGGCTGAGGTTCAACAAGGCCAATGTCAGGTCCTACCCTTAGGTCACACCAACCCCCTGCAGCTCCAGGCTGGAGGATGAGCAGTTGGAAATCTGGGAAAGGCCCTGGAGGCACTGGTGACAACAGCTGGATGTGAGCCCAGGTGTGTCCAGGTGGGCAAGAGAGCAGTAGCACCTGGGCTATCCCAGCCATGGTGTGGCCACAGGACCAGGGCAGTGACTGCCCCCCGTGCTGGGCACTGGTGAAGCCACACCTTGGACGCTGTGTCCGGTTCTGGAGCTGGGGCATGTCCAGAGAAAGGCAACGGTGCTGGGGAAGGGTCTAGAGAGCAAATCATGTGAGGAACAGCTGAGGGGGCTCAGCCTGGAGAAAAGGAGGTTCAGGGTGACCTTCTGGCTCTCTAAAACTCCCTGACAGGAAGGTGCAGCCAGGTGGGGGTCAGGCTCTGCTGCCAGGAAACAAGGGACAGGACAAGAAGAAATGTCCTCAAGCTGTGCCAGAGGAGGCTTAGATTGGATATTAGGAGAGATCTCTTAATGCAGAGGCTTGTCAAGCATTGAACAGGCTACCCAGGACAGTGGTGGGGCCACCATCCCAGTAGGTACATAGAACTGTGGAGGTGGCACTTGGGGACATGGTTTGGTGGTGAACATGGCATTGTTTGGTAAACAGTTGGACTCAATGATCTTAGAGGTCTCTTCCAACATAATCAATTCTGTGATTCTGAGTGGCAGCCAAGACCAGACAGCGTAGGACTAAATATACTAAACAATCTGTGAGAAGGGCAGCAGAACCTATAGCCAGCTTTTGAAAAAGCTGAGGATACACAGCCAACAAATGGAAAACTTCAAATCGAGTCTTCCTTTACACAGCTCTTTTACAAATCCTACCTTTATTGACAATAGAGAATGAAGAGAAAACCATTTGTCTTTGAGGTAAAGGTGTAACTGGCTCTCGGTCCGTTCCAAACATTTTAAAGCTGCAGTATAATGATACACTCCTTAAATGATGCTGAAAATGCCAAAGATTACCAGATTCCACAGCAAGCATCCTATTCAGAAAAGACACTGATATATTCCCATGAGACCTATTCAAGAAGGTGAATATTCCGACTCCTTTCAGGCATTCCTGGCAGGAAGTAATAACTTTAGACCTAAGCAGGTTTTAAGATTTTAACTGTAACTGTTGAAGCTGTTTTAAGGAAATCTTATCTGTAAATAGAAAAAAATAAGGACAGAGTGGCTTTGTAATATTGGAGTTCTGCAATAAATAATATTTATATAATAAATAATATTTATTGAATTAACCAGGATTCTATTTTAAAATCATGAACCACATCCTGATTTGGTGTAAATTTTGTAATTCTTTTTGAGTGAGTGGAATTACACTGATTAATATCATCTGAAGTCTTGTCTTCCTGTTTCTCAGAGGGGATAGATTTTTTTTTTTTAAATTCTGTAACAATTTTTGCATTTTGATAATTGGCCAGATCTGATCTTAGACAACAAATACATGTTTCTTCAAAATCATGAATGAAACTGATAGTATCAAGAAAGAAAATATCAAACAAGTTCACCAAAGAGAGGAAGGAGAAATAGATAATTATAATATTTGATTTTGGTCATTGTCAGTCTTCTTTCCTTGATAGCAGAGAGCTGGAATTAGACATTCTGAAATGATGACTTTAGATTAATCTTTCTTTTATTATCTTCATGCAGGGTATTTTGTTCAATGTGGATGACTGTTGAAAACTTTTTTGTGTTGGGTTTGTTGTTTGTTTGAGATTTTTTTGTTTGTTTTGCCATGAAGTTGTATTCTATTTGCAATAGTAGTGAGAATAAAATGACAATTGGAGATATCAAAACTGATGGTTTTTGAAGGATAGAAGGTGTTTCCATACCTGAGCTAGGAGTGAGCAGACAGCACAACTGAGTCGTGAGGCTCAGATTAAAATCTTAGTCATGGTTTGAGAGGTAGTTACCAGAATGGTGACATGTCAGGAGCATAAAACTCTAAAATTGTGTGTACTGAATAGCTGTCATGATAAATGATGCCTCAGGACAGAAATGCAAATAAAGAAATACTTGAAGTACAGGTCCTTGTGGATTGGATATTCAGGACTGGCTTCTCAGCTCTGTTACTCTGGAGTAAGATGATAGGACACACAATTCAAATCAGTGGCATTGTGCAGGCATGGAGCTGGGGTGTTTGGGGTGGGAACCAGTGCCCTGTGCTCTCAGGAGGGCTGCCAGCTGCTAAGGTAAGTCCACGTGCTATAAAACACTGATCATTTCCAATCTGGTACCCATAAAATGCCTCAATTGTTGTCATTGACTTCAGTGGAGAATAAGTGCTCAGGATACAACACAAGAGGCTTGATCTGTGCCTCCACTGGCCTGGCTTATGCTTATCTTATGCTTAAGCATCTGATCCTGCTCTCCCTGTCTGCATTCCTGGAATCATTACTGCAACAGTTATTGTGTGAAAAGGCTGCAGGATGAGCCCCCATCTCCTCCAGTTGCTAATTTTTAAAATATGCTGGAGGAAAAATAATGTGACTAATTAATTCTCCTTTTTTTCCCTTGCAGCTCTTTAATTGTAAGATCAGTTCTCTAATGAGCATTTCCATTGAGAATTACTCAAAATCCAGCCCAACAGTTTTTCTCCACTATAAGATTCATCTTAGATGAAACATTAGAAACAATTAAACTGTTTAAAAAGCTAATAAAGACCACTCTGAAATGGGAAAAGGAAAGCCATGCTCATTTATTGAACTCTTCAGAAAGAATTGTTCTTATAGTATCTTCCACTGCATCCTTTAATATTAATGTAATTAAGAGCAGAGTTTTGAAACAGTACATTCTTGTAATATTGTTCAATGAGATTTTTTTGTCTTTTACTTCCCTTCATGCATTTTATCCTTCTTCAACCCAGAAGATGAATTCTCAAGCTGGACAAGCTCTAGAAGGAATGAAGTGAAGAGGAAGGGGAAGCATTTGGGGGAAAAGGCAGATTGCTGGTTGTGTTGCTGCTGCAGAAGAGCCCTGGTAGCAGGTGGGAATTTGCTGCCTGGGCATTTTTTCACCAGAACAAGGCCAGGCTGTTCTGTTAAGGGGGTGCCTTCTTGACCCCCTCATCTTCCTCATGGCTGCACATGCGTACAAATACAGGTGTAGGTAGGTACAGGGATTTTCTCCTTCATTCCACTCTCTCCTTAGGGATAACTGGAGGATGAGTCAGAGAAAGGAACAGCTGGAAGGTTCTACAGATGGTTTTAGGGAGGGGTCACTAAGGGGGCTGTGTATGCCCTTGCTCACAAAACGGCAGCCTGCAAAGAGATTTGCCAGATACATTCTGGCAGATGGACTTCTGCTCCCAGTTACCAAGGACAGATGCAACTCTACACAACAAATCCACAAGCATTTGTCATTTAGGAACTGCACTGTGCTCATAATCAAATAGAAAAGTCCTCTAAATGCCTGCATCCTCCTTGTCCTCATGCAGATAGAACTCTGAATTTCATCTGTGTTGCCTGGAACTTCTTAAAAGACAAATGCATTTAAAGGTGCGAAATGTCAATTCTCCCACAGCAGGAGTTTTAACTGGGTTCTTTAGAGACACATTTGGAACATGGCTTTCCATTGACTCAGAAGAGCTTATTCTGCAGTACTACTGACTGAAACTCTTGCTGATCTTAAACTGTAAAACTTCTTAGAGGTAGTCAAGGACTATATGTGTATATTTTCACAGCCCTGGGTCTAAGTATGGTGCCAGGGGAGTGATTTATGGCTCAAATGCTTAAGGTTTTGGGCTCTAAGCAAGCTGAATGTGCATTGCATGTGCAGTAATACCAAACTTATTTGTGTATCCACCAGGTTCTTCTTATAATTGAAGTCAGCAAAAGCAGCCCTACCTGCTAATCTTACACTTGCAGTACAACTGTAGCAGGCAGTACCTTGAAATGTGAAAACAGTAGTTTTCACAGTAGTAGCATTTACTGCTAATGTTGGCACCTGTGTTGAAGTCTGCTGTGTATTTAGGATCCACTTGTTATCATTTTCTTTTTTTTTTTTATTGAAAGTTGACATTTCCCCACTCATTCAGTAGCTATCAGGAAACTTTTCCAGACTACCTGGGAAGATCAAAGCCGAGTTGGTTTAAGGAAATACTCATTTATAGCCTCAAAACAAGTGCTTATTTTGCAAGGATTAATATCTCTTTGTAATCCTCAGTTTGGAAAGCCTTGGAGTAAGACAGAAATTTAGAGAAAGGGTATTTCTTAATCAAAATTAATTACATATTCTGTGTACTAAATGCTGTGAAAAGAAATGTAAACTTAGTGTAATTCACAAGTAAGTTAAAGTCATCATGGCAATCATGGAGAAGTTTCTGTAGCTTCGATATTTCACATATGGATTGCAGGCTGGTCTTCAAAGGAACAAGAATTAAGCAGCATAAATAAACTTCATTGTCTTTTTCTGATGAGGAGACTGCATTTTTGTGTAGGAATCCTTTTAATCTCTTCAGCTGCTCTTCCTAGGACAAGGTGTTTACAGAGAAGTGAGAGTTTTGTGTGCTAGTGGGGACCTATGTGTCCTCCTTGACCAGCCCCTCAAGAGCATGGAATTAATTCTTGTCCTTGGTCAAGAGTGAAAACAATAGTTGTAAAACCAGCAGTTTTGTTGTTAAATTCAGGCCACTGAAATGTTAAGCCTATTTGGAAATAGTCTTGGCCGCCACATGAGAATATGATGACACAAATTAAATATGAGCCTCCTCAGTGTGACTGTACACTGAGTGTGTGTCCCATTCTGCTGAATTCCATAGGCCAAATGCAATTTTTTGTTCATAGATCAAAATTCAGAAATTTCTGTCTATTAGGACAAGGAGAGGAAAACCAGAGAAGTAAATAACCATGGTACTTACTATTGATATTAGAGTTCCTTTCATCCTCAACATGCTTTATAAACTTTAAGTAATTAATCAGATCCTTGAAAAGCAGCAAGACAGCAGAGAAAGTTAAGCATTTGAGACACAAACTCTGCAGCTCCTGGGATTAAAGCTGGGAGATGTGGGGGTCAGAGGGAACAGCCTTGGGACCTGTCTTGAACTGGAAGGAATCTTGGGGAAGATACAGTGCCTGAGAGAAGGGAGAAGAGAGGCTGGTGGAAAGGAGAGAGGGAATGTTGTGACTGATGGGAAGAGCTGTTTGTCTCTAAGACTGTCCTAGAGATTGTTGAGGAAGTCTTGCATTTTCTGAATATGGCAGTCAAAAAATTTTCCCACAAGAGAGGTGAGAACCTTGAGCAAGGAACAAGACCCACTTCTCTCTCTGAACCCAGAGTCATTGTTTGTGCTCACAGCTCCTTCTACCTCCCTTCTCAGGACACAGCAGTACTCTAATCTCTCCATGAAAAGACACATCTGTCCAGGCTACTCAAGTGACATTTATACTGCAGTGGCCTCTGATCATCACTGTTCAGTGACTTCCTGTGTATTATGGAGAAAGAGGTACAAAATTAGTTTTTCAGCAATTGCTTCCAATTTCCTGGTAAGAAATTATTTGAAGGCCTGGAGACAGTGGAGCAGTGTTTCACAGAAATGTCTTCCTACTCATAGATGACATCATGATTACATCCCAGTGACCAAAAGAAAAGAAAAGAAAAGGGATTTCTAATCTGGCTATTTTCTGATATCCTCCAGATCAAAAAGCATTTTCTTCAAACTCGGGTCACTCTTATTAAGGGGACTGCCTTCATGTCAGGAAACTTGAGTTCTGCCTTTAGCCTGGGAATTAGCACTGGAAACTTTTGAATATCATTCAGTTTACATACATCTTCAACCACTACTCAGATGCCTTTAGCTTGTTTTGGATGATTAGGATGGGATTAATCTCAATCTTTTATCCCCACAAAATTTACCGATCTGTAGGTTTTATACTGAAAATAAAGGACTAATTTCTTAGCATGCCTATTGACATAAGTAAGCACTAAATTTTTCAGGCAACTAAAAACCTAAAATAGAAGAAAGGGATAAAAAAGTTTTCAAATGGAAAGTGAAGGTTTTTGTTTCCATCTGTGTTGCAATACAAGTAAAAATTAGCAATAATCACAATATCCCCAAGATATTTAAAGATATTTACATTTTAACATTTTCACACTCTGACTGTAATGCAACAATGACATTTCATCACTAAAGGCATAACAGCTGCCTGGGGAAAACTATCATGTAAACAAAACACTGTTTGTTAGCTTTATTGTTTCATGTGTGCTGTTCATTAACAAATGAAAACTTTATTCAAACTAATTACTTCTTTACTTTCTGGGAGCAGTAATATCGACAATTAGTGTTGGATTTTGCAGTTTGCACTTGTCTCTGTAGCCTGGCCTACACACAAATAGCACTGGTTGAAATAAATTGGATTCTAAATAAATTTAATAAACTCATTGCAATCCTGTTGTGCAGACATTCTTTTAACTGAATGAAGCTAAGACAATATTAGCTATTTTTAAACCAATCTATTTGTTTGGAAGATTGAAGCTTTGTTTTGAAGCTTTGGAAGAAGCTTGGAAGCTACTCAAATTTTAACTAAATTGAATTAGAAACCGATTTAGTTAAATAGGTGTCATTTGTGTGTGTGTAGACCAGACTAACATTCATCATAAATTACTGAAAGTGTCTGTTGATCTAGTCAGTATGCATTATCAAATATTCATGATTGTGAGGATAAACCATAATCAGAGGCAAGAATTACAGGTGAGAAGTTTCTGTGACATAATTGATCAAAAGAGAATAAACAGGGCACTGCCAGGCATAAATTCATGTACAAGTGGAGTTGTACTGATTTATTCCAGGTGAGGGCAGTCGCAAGGGGCTAATCTAAGTATCCCTAAATGCTGATAATGTGATTCTGTTCTCTGATAGTATGTCTGACTTAGTACAAATCAGATCTTATACCCTTCCTTTGTCATGGCTACAGGAGTGTCTATTACATCCGAGGATACAAAGAGCAAGTAAAAGGGATCTGTTTCTTGTGCTTGATTTTGAGGTGTTTATGCCAAAATATGCTGAAGGGGAAGTGAGTCCTTAGGTCTCCAGAAATTCAGTGTGTTGTGGAATAAGGACTTTAAAATTAAAATTGTAAAGTTTTATGCTTTATGCCATCTGGAGAGACGGTGGGGGATTCTCCACCATACATACGTACCTGGTCGAGACAAGGTACAGCTTTAAATGCACATTGATCCCACAAGATGATTCCACATGATTCCCCACCCATTCTCTGCTTTCTTGCACTTCATATTATAGTTAGTTTTTGGTGGTGCCACACCTCCTGGTGGTCACAGGCAAGGGTCTTTGTGATGAAGTAAGAAGTCTTCCTCAATGTTCACTGGTTGACCCAGTCTCTGGTCAGGCTCAGTGGAGGTTTGGCTTTCTCCCAGGTCAGTTTGCCCTGGCCAAAACCAAGAGACTGGTTCTTGCTGGCTTCTTAAGCCATAGGTTCTGCTTTATTGGGATTTTACAATACCTAAGCCTTGCTTTACTGGGTTGTGACAATATGCATCTTATCTTTATGGCCTTTACCTAGCAACTAAATTCTGATGTGTACAAGTTGTTTCTACCTTTAAAATAAACTATATTTCTGTTTCACTCCACCTGCTGAAGTACTTTATGTGCTTCTAAAATTCTGAATTTTCTTTAGCATACATGTTTCCCGTATCATCAGTGTTCAAATAAAATCTCATTATACAAGCAGTCTGGCAGCAATGTTTTACATCATCAGCCAATGAAGAACAGGGTCAGATAGCTATTGTTCAGTAGCCATCACTCAAAAGTAGAAATTATACAGCAGGATATGAAAGCCTCCTTTCCAAACCTTAATTTCATAGAAAGATGAATACCTTACCAGACACTTCATAGCATTCTCTGTTTTTTCTAGATTAAAACAGTTATTGACCCTTATTTTATTTGACAACAAAAAATGTGAATCTACATGCCAGTAGTCTGAACTAAGAAGATAGTAATACTTTCCTCTTGAAAGTGATGCAATTAATGTAATTGAAGTAGCCTTATTTCTGTCACTTAGGAAAACAATTTACAAGAAATTGTGATCTTTACTGATTTCATTATGGAGCATGTATTTGGTTCTAGCACAAGTGGACCTGGCTGCAATAGTATGATCAATATTTATAAGTCCAGTCATTCAGACCAAGGCAAGTTCTCAATGGCAGGGAGGAGTTTTTCATTTAAAAAAGAGTAGAGTGATCAGAAATCATTAGATCCATGTTTGCTAAAGCTTTTGTCTTTGAGAATGTGTACAGAATCCTGACTATCATTGATACCACAGCTGAGCTCTACCCCACTTTCTGCATGTTAGGGCCTTAGTTTATTGTGATACTTGAGCAAAGCTTACTATGGACAAAAAAAGGTTTTATAGCACAGCCTTGAGTCCAGTGCAAATATGGACCTGATGGGCTCACCCAGGACGTGAGGCGTTTAAGTTAAGTTTAAATTAAGGTTTAAGTAACTTCTTATGGCCTTGCTAACAGCAAAACAGATCCTTTTTACATCAGAAACAATACCCAAAAGAGGTAGTTAAACTTCTCTGCAAGATTATGCTCTTTGGTAGGAAAATTTACTGATCCATGGATTCTGTTGTGAATTATTCCTCAAAAGCAGGTTGTCATCATATTAAAAAAGTGAAGTGTAATGAAAAGGGTGGACAATTAATACATATTAATATATATATTCTCCTTCAGATCTTTTGTTTCTTAATCGGAATGGGTATTTTTTCCCTATCAGGAGGAAAGTCTTTTTAAGAAAGAACTAATTTAGCATTAAATGCATTTAATGCCAAGGCTTAATAGAATGACTAAATTATCATCTAACACAGTAATATCTTAGGCTAGTTAGAAAAATTGTCAGAACATGAAGTAAGCATTGATATAGTGAAATACCAGCAGAGCACATCTAACATGAAAAGCTGACTAATAAAATTCCTGGCTTGGCTAATAATTTTTCAAAGGATTAATACTACAGCTAGTGTGTGGAGTCTTCCACTGTTAGCACCATGAATTATTGGAACTCTGAAAACACATTGTAAATATGTTATAAACGTGAGTGTGTTCACAAGGATCTCTATGTTTCCTTTCATTACAATGAAAAATTTCATATAATTAAGAACCTGACTTCTACTCCAAAGAGGAATAATGGTTAAAGGTGGATATGAAAAATGATGCTGAGTGTGTAAACATGGAAACATACTTTGAGATAAATCTTACTTCTAAATCTACCCTGTCAGCCACCACCTGAATTCATATTACACAAAGAGAATATATCAAGTGCTGCATTCATTTCCCTGGAAAGCAGAGAATATAATGTACAAGCAACCCCAAACCTCACTAGCTATTACAATTTCTTTTGAAGGCATGTAGTTCACTGTGTCTTACGAAAGTGTATTATCTATCAGGCTTTTTGAATGCCTCCTAATAAAAGTGCCAGCTGCAAAAAGCCTCTTCTTCCCCTCCTCAGCACACAGACTTTACAGCTGCTAGCCCAGGTTTTATCAAATATTCCAGTTTAATTATCAGAAATTAACATGGCTGAGTTTTGACAGTGGGAATCAAAGAGGTCAGTGTGTGCTGCTGTGTCTTTAGCTCCAAACTTGAAGAAAGGAGTGTAGCCAAGGAGCCTCTCAAAGACAATCAGGATAATGAAACTACACTTTTTAAGCAACAAAGAGCAAGCTGTGAAAACAGCTTTAAAATCATGTAAGATATTTTACTTTTTAAAATGGCTGTGCAGGTATTATTTCAGTTGTAATTTTGAACATCTAAAGTAAAAGACCCTCCACTGGTGTTGCTTTGTTTATAGCTGTTATGGACAGTAGATTTGCATGATCTTATTTTGGCTGGAGAAAACACTCCTTTTCCAAGCTCATTTGCCTTTCCAGTGATGTTAATAGGAGTGTTGTTATGCATGTGAACGAGAATGGGACTGTTGTAATTCACACATTTGTATCTCCAACTCGAGTCCAAAATAATTTCTGATTTGGCGTAATAGTAGAAAAATCAGCTTTCACTCATTAGCCTCCCTGACTTAAGGCAGGGAAAGCACTGATATTTAAAGATCCTTTAAATCTTTCAGGACATAATGTAAATAACTGTAAAGTGTCTAGAAAAGAAGTTGGAGTGAATTTCAGTTTACTTCTTCTGATCCTTTGCCTTTGTTAAGATACATTGGCAGAATTTCTCCTACCTGAGATTTATTAAAATTATAGGATCACAGAATATCCTAGGCTGGAAATTACCCAGCAAAATCATTGAGTCCAGTTCCTGGCCCAGCCCAGGACGCCCCAGCAATCCCACCCTGTGCCTGAGAGCTGCGTCCAAATGCTCTGGAGCTCTGGCAGCCTTGGGGCTGTGACCATTCCCTGGGGAGCCTGTTCAGTTCCTGAGCACCTTCTGGGAAAAGAATTTTTCCTTATATCCAGATTAAACCTCCCCTGACCCAGCTCCAGCCATTCACTTAACTTCAAGAGTTTTGTAATTCCCAAACCAGAGTCTGTGAGTGAAACAGTCTTACAAAAGTCCTTAGTTCAATAATGTTTTTCCTCCGGAAATGGGTTTTTCAGATCCATTTTCTGTAGTGTATTTCATATAAATTAACTTCTCAGTAGTCTTGGCAAAGTTCCTGCCTCTAATACCAGCTTTTTCTACTAGGCTGGAAAACACATGTGTGGCTACACAGTGCCAAATCCTGCTTGATCCCAGTGGCTACTGAGAACACGTTTTGTCTAGGACATACACCTTAGCCTATGCATTGTCTGTGTTGATATTCCCAATCCTAGTTCTCTGTGTCATCTACAGAAGTAATAATCATAGTAATATCTGGATACTTTATAAAGGAAGAGGTGTGATATAATTCATTAGTGGTTCAGGAGTTCTTTGGGATTCCAGGAAGAAATGGGCATCATTAAGACTCAGTTTGTTGCTGGTGCTTTATGGTGACCAGTGTTTCTACTTCTCCATGGAAACGAATATAACTAGATCAGTGGCTTTCAGCATGACCTGAGGGGTGTGGAAGAGGTACAAAAAGGCTCAGAAGGTCTAAGGAAGTAATATTATTGCTAAGTTCAGATTTATGGTCCTGATACTTACAGTTGCATGTGAAAATTTGAGGGCTACACAAACAGGAAAAGCTCTGACACTTTGAATTTAGGTTTTAAGAGCCTGCAGTGGTATTGCAGGCATTGTTAGTTAAAATTGGGCACTTAGAAAATATGTCTCTTTTATACAAAGGGCTGCTTTATACCCCTCTGTAAATGATCAAAGAGGTCTTCAAACCCTATTAAAAGACCATTACATTGTAGTTCAAGCTTATTTCCATTATCAAAGCAAATTCCATCAAATTTCAGTCCAAAGCTGCCACGGGTGAGTTTTGGGAGCTTCCTGAGAGCCAGGTCTTCAGTGAGATTTCTTGAGGATGAGAGAGGAATTCTCTGAGCTAATCCAAGTGGCACCTGGGTAAGTAATAGACTTTGCAACACAGAGCCCTGCTGCTTTACTGCCATCCTTAGTGCCACCAGGCATGTCCAACTGGGTTTTTGTGTGCCTGGGCCCTTGGCACAGGCACAACAAAGAGTGACACAAAGTGGGAAAAGAGAGAAGGAAGAGGAATATATCAGGGGAAGACAATGCAGTGTAAATGTTCAACAGCAGTGTCCATGTGGCTCCCTAATAATAGCTGGAGGACAAAAACCCAGAAATCCACCTGGCATAATAGGCAACCAAAGTGCCAGTGAAAATCAAGCTCATTTGGAAGATGATTTGTTAGTGTTATTTGTGAATAGTGATTCAAAACTTCTGTGTAGTTTTTCTTTGTGTTCTTTGTGCTCCTTTTGTTTGCATGAGCTGGAATACATTATTTACCTGTGACAATGTTAGATCTTTCAGGCAGAGGAAGGAAATGGGATAGGGGACAGGAAGGATACCAGTAGACATTATTATTGTTATTATTATTGTTATTGTTGTTATTGTTATTATTATTATTACTACTACTACTACCACCACTACTACCACTACTATTATTTAGAAAATAATAAATATGGAATTCAGACATATTCACTGTTTTTATCAAGAATTTTTAAGTGTAAATTTTCTCCCTCTATTATTTCTTTACAGATGGGAATAGTAAAGTGGTTTAAATCTTGAAAGCACATGTAAGTAATCTTAAAGTCACAATATTGCTTTTAGAGAACAAGACCAATAAAACTGAGAAATCCAAGGCCAACTCAAAGAATACCTAAAGCTTTATTTAGTTACAGAGCTGCCCAATTAAAGTATGTCAAAACAGCCTTACCTGTTCAGTAATTGTATATTAACAGGGTGCATGAGGACAAATGAAATTTCCCAGACTGATATTTTCCCCTAGATTTTCCTCCTTCACCAGAGGTCAGCTTTCTAGTCTTCTGGACTGAGCTTCCTTTCTTTGGTTGTCAGCTGCAAGACAGGTGGTTTCTAAAGGCAGCACCCATGGTTAGTCCAGGATGAGTCCGCAGGCATGACTTGTCTAAAGCTGCTTTTAGTGACTGAATGTATGGCTCCAGTGCTGGAAATCACTTCAGCAAGGACTGAGGCAGGGTCAGGACAAGCGAGTAGGTATGTTTTTATCCAGTGTTCCCTGTCCCCAGAGGTGGCTGGGTCACCTTGGCTTCTACGGGTGGGGAGTAGAAGTGTCAGCATTGTACCCAAGGCATCTGCAACAGAGGCACAGCAGAAGCTCCCAGGTCCCTCACAGTTCAAGTAGGCCTGTCATCAAAGGATCAGGCATTTCTGTCTTGTTGATAATGGAGGACTTGGCCAGTTCCTGCTCACAAGTTCTCTTCTTTCCTCTTTGCAGGACAATCTCATAGTTACATGCCCTCTCAATGCTGCCTTTGATCAGTGCTGTGTACAGTGGGACACATGAGTGTGCACTGACTAGATGTTGCACCTGCCATTCACTGCAGTGTTCTGACCTTAAAAATTTTGGCGCTCCAAATCTACAACCCAGCATTGACAAATTAAAACATTTTTCCTCTTGGCAGGCTGTATTTTACTCATGTGAAGTATAATTTTCTGCTGTTCCTCTTCCCTACTGTAGAGGTTTTTAGCTTTATAGATTTAAAAACTAATCAGGGTATGTCTTTTTTCAGAGAGATGTGGAGATGTAATGAAAGGAGCTTGCCAAGGTAAAAAAAGAGCAAAATTACCTGTTTGTTTTAGAAAGAACATTAACAATTCACAAAGACAAATTTAGCCATGGATTAACTGTGTAATAATATTAAAATTCTCCCTGCAGTTAGATTCTATTGATTTGTGCCAGAATTATATTGCATTTCCCTTACTGCATTTTCATGCCATAAGGCTTTACTGTCACAAATTACAAAAATTACAAAATTGCAAAAGTACTTCATGCTTTCTGTTCCATATGACTTCATTCTCTGTTGGGTTTGGGAGCACCTAAAAGCTGGTGTGAGTGCCTCTTGAGTGGTATGTGGACCACTCCAAAGGCTGAACTCCCTCCCTCCCTTCCATCCTCCAGCTCAGGTTCTTTGTTGTGTGATTGGAAAATTTCAGTGTTTTCAGAGAGCTGCCTATGTAAACCCCAAATTAGTTCTCAGGTGTCCCCCACTACTAGAAAGGCTTAAATTTAACTTGAAATGTATTATCACCCTACTCAGACCTACTGTTCTCCAGTTTTTTTATTCTAGTTTATTAACTCTTGAAGGCCTGAGAAGAATGCAGTGAGAAAACAGAGAGCCTTCAATGTAATGAGTCAGATGCAGATGCAGCAGGCAGAGCTTCAGGAGATTTGAGATAGTAATACTTGTAATTAGTAATTTTGCAGTTGAGTAATGTTAGCTAGGGTCTTGCAAGCAGAATTTAAGTACTCAGATTAATCTGTATGTCGTAAAAATAGTTGTGCAAAGTCAAGTGTTTCTCCATCAGGCTTTTTGGGATCAGTCCCTTGGATGTATCTTCATTTTGAATTCTGGCAATGCAGACATGGAGTGTGAGGCATCAGTGAGGCAGGTGTAGGTGTGACACTAAATCCAGTGTGTAACTGTTCTCCTCCACAATTGTAAGGGACACAGAATTTACCAACTTTGGGTTTATGGGAGTGCATTTCCACAATCAGCCCATCCTTGCTCAAAATGGTGCAGGATTGAAAAAGCACTGGGTGTGACAGGGAAGTTTTACAAATGAATACTCATTTTTTTTTTCCCAGCAAACTGGTAAATTCCATTACTGTTACATAAGTATGTTTTAATTTTCTTCTGTGCTGAGTGCATATATTTCCTATCCTGTCTCTAGGAGAGCTGTGGGCAGTTAACACCTCGTTTACTATTTCTCTCTTAGGGAATTTGTCATTTTAAAAAGTAGTAAGCATCAATTTTGTAATGATCAAAAAAGCATTTATCTTTTAATTAGCTTTATAAATATGCAGCTTTTGACAAAATAATGAATACTTACAATTGTTTTCCCCCTGGTTCAGTTCTTCTCCAGCTTCCACACTGGCTTGCTTTCTTTCTGGGATGACTATAGACAGCCCCTGAAACAACTCCTTCACTCAGTCCTCTGCAGATACTGTGCAGCCAAACTGATTTTCTTAGTC
The DNA here is from genome assembly GCF_001522545.3 of Parus major. Lineage (NCBI taxonomy): Eukaryota > Metazoa > Chordata > Aves > Passeriformes > Paridae > Parus > Parus major. Next base: position 61,617,969 of record NC_031773.1, read on the forward strand.
CTTGGCCACACATCACCTACAGTCAAACCACTTTGGGTGAAACCATCAAGATGTATTTCTTGCCTGCAGGGTGGAAGATACATAAAAAAGTACTGTCAGGCTCTGAGTGCACCCAGATGCTCTGTGACACAGCAATCCCATGATGGAGCTCAGAGTTCTCCATAGCCATCTCCTGCATCATCATGCACAGCACAGATTCTGTACATTTTTGCTATTGGAAATCAAGGGCTTCTTAAGTTACAGCAGTTAAAAAAGTCTACTGCACAAGATCACCTCAAAAAACAGCCTTTCTGGAAGATGGGAAGTTAGGGACACCAGTTCACAAGCAGGGGTGAATAAGGTGGTGGATTTACTTTAATGAGCATTAAAAAGCATCAGTACACCTGTTGGGAATGTCTGGATATACCAGAACGGATTTGAGCCTGCCTCCAAGCTGGAGTGAGATGACTGCCCAAGGTCCCTGGGACCCAACATTGTTGTGCTTCTATTTCTTTATTTGCATAAATAATGTATTTTGAGCTGAAAACTGTACTGGAATAGATCCAGAATACTGGGCTATGTCCTTGTTTCACTTCCACTGTAGATAATTATATTTTTAATACTATAATTTGCATAATTAGAGTTATTGATTCCATTACAAATGAAGCAATTTAACTGTAAATGTGCCAAGAGGCTGAAAAGTAATCAATCTGTTGCAACAACCTTGCATGCACAAGTGAATTGTGATCCAGAGTCAGCAGGGTTTGTTTTTTTCATTCTTTGGTTTGGATCAGTTGACACTAATTTAGTATTGTCCCCAGCTCATATACTTTTTTGATTATTTGGTGTCAAAGTGATACTAAAAGGCATAAAATGAGTGTGTTAAAGTAGTCTCTGATAGTATCATTAGAAGAACACAACTGTGAAACAATTTCCAGTTCTAGTGGAGGTTTCTCCAGTGGGAGATCAGATAGTGAGATTTAAGTGTGAGTATAATCCGGGCACTGCAGCACAGAGCAGAGTGACATTCTGCATGGGCTGAGGAAATTAGAAGTTACACTAATTTTTGTCTAAATAAGGCTGAAAAGTGAAGTCTTTATATTGTTTCATTTGCAAAACACAGTCTCGCTAGATGCATGTTTCTGAAACAATAAACAAGAATAATGCACACGGGAAATCTTGCTGGTCTCCACAGTGGAAGAAACAGATTCAAGTCTAGAGCTTAAAAAAAAGTCCACAAGGAACCTTTTAATCAGTATATCAATTACTGGATTCTCTATTTGTACCTCAAGCATAGTGGTGTGATGTTTTTTTCCTCATAAAGCTTTAGGAAAGTTCCTCAATGACATTTCTATGTAGTATTTGAAAAGAGTGGAAGAATCAGCCATTGCAGTTCCATGCTGCTCTCTCCCTGGAGAAAATGCCCAATGACTTCATTCCGGCAGAGGGAAAAAACCAAGGTGTTTCTTTCAGGCAAACTGAAACTGTAAAAGTAACCTTTAATTATGTTTCACATTGTAAGATCTTTTTTTCTTGGTTAGCTAGGAATATGAAGCTGATTTTCAGGTTACTGCAGATTTTCAGTAAAGCATGTTGTTCTTTCTAAAAATACAGACTTGGAGGAAAACAGAATGTTTGGTCCCATGTTGGCTTCATGCAAAACTCCTGCTACTAAATGTAACTTCTGTGAAAGCTGTTTCAAAATGGTTGTGTAGCTGGATTCATGGCTCAACAAAAGTTTGGTGTGGACTCTTAAGTGAGTTTGTGCATTTTCATAGTGTAAAGCTTAAAATAATGGTAAAGGAGGAAGGCAAGGGGCTTGTGTGTGACTGCCCTGACAGTGCAGCTGCTTTCGCAAAACACATGAACTTGGTATTTTTCTTGGCATGACATTTGGAGGCTACTTCCCCCCCCTTTCCATCCCATTTCTCGCTACATTTACATGAATGTGTGGCCAAGGAGAGATTTTAAAGAGCAGAGGGGCACTCCATCATTCTTTAAAATTAATCCTTTTAGTTAGATACAAAGGAAGACTGGGAAGTATAATGACATAATGTATTTCCTACTTTTGTGCCAGTTGCTTTCCTGAATTGGAATGTTCTTAGGATTCAAATGTGCAGTCCGGTTCCAAAACACTGGATAAGGTCTGAATCGGAAATAACACGAATAATAAGTTGGGCCCTTTAGAAAAGTGGTAGCTTGACAAAGAGGAAAGTCAAGAGTTTGTTTATTCTCTATTTTTTTTTAATGATCTTCTAGTGGAGACATACATAGAAATATGAAACTTTTCCTCCATGAGTCTCACTGATTTTTTCCACAGATCCAAACATTGTACTTCTAGAAGAATAAACTAGGAAAAAAAAAAAAAAGTTTTTATTTGAAGACAAATTTTTGTTTGCTTTCAGTTGCCTTCCATATGAATGCTATTTAAAGTGCTTGGGTAAGAAATTAATATCAGAAAGTCAGCCAAAGACAAACTGAGGAGACATTTTTTGAGGAACTGGTGTAGTTATTACCTAATTACTGAAATGATGCTTATCATGTCAAGCTCCATTGTACAAATTGCTTGTAATATAGTAGAATAAAAAGTACTTCAAATAATAAAAAAGGAATCCCTATCATAGTACACATCAGTCAAGTGGTTCATTTTACCATTTACTTTTAAGTATATACATACATAGACCTAGGTATCAAAATTTGTAATGTCTTATATATATGAGTGTGTAGTTATCTCCTTGATTTCATTATTGGTGTCTGTTACATCTTGTGTGCACCTGTATACATAAATAAGGACATAAATTTGAGTTGTCCCAAAGTAGACAAGTCTTTTGTATCCAGGAGAGATGTAGTGAGAAACATATTGCAAACTTTTTCATTCACACTTTTCCATGCATTTCTGTTCTTTCAATTTTTGGAAGTCATTTTACCTCACAGATACGTACTGATGTTTGATGTGACTACCATCAGATAAGCACAGCAGATGCTTCCAACTTGTCTCTTCATGGCTGTTAATGATAATATTGTCTAAAACCACATGATTTTGAGAGTATTTAACTACTAGACAACACTCTAGGGACAATATCCGATTTCTGTTTCATGTGGAACATTCAAACCTAATAAAAATTATTAACTTTTTAATGGAGTAATGACTGACCTTGAAGTGTTAGATTTTTAACCACCATGGTGCAGAATAGCTCAGTCCAGTCTAATGACCATTGAATGATCATGTGTATCACTCTATGCAAGAAAAAAATGCATGTAACTGGGGAAGTTCCCTATCTGATAGCAGTTATTGATTGAATTCTGACTTAAGCAGAAACAGAGCAGTCCTACAGCAGGATATAAGATATACCTAGTGCTTTAATTGATTACAACCTCCCAAATCAGCAAAAGTCAAGCATTGCAGTCTTCCCTGAGCTTAATTTGTTAAAATGTGTGCAAGAGTAGGGAGGCTTTTGGCTTCTTGACACTCTTGTTAGTATTTAATCAAGTAGAATGTTGCTTGGGGGAAAAAAAAAAAGAGGAAAAATGGAGTATTCAAAAACAGATGTTGTGCAGGAAATGTTTGCAGTATAGTTACAAAATTACCACATTCCACCTGCACTGTGTCATTTAATCCCTATTTAAATGAGGAGGATATCTGACCCCCAAATTCATAGTCCTGAAAGGACATTCAGTTTATTTGTTCTCAAGGACTATGTGGACAGCCCACTATGTTTTTCACTTTTTAAATGAAGTTTTCACTTCAGTTTCTACTTGTCAAGTAGGACAGAAAACATTGACCCCAGGCAGGCTGCAGAATATGCAAAATGGCTTCAAAATATTTGCCAGCTTACTTTCACACCCTAAATTCAGAAAGCACATGCTAGGAGAACGGTTCATTCTCCTACCAGACTCTTGCTGTTTTAAATTTTCAGCTCTGCTCTCTGAGGTTAGGCTGAAAGCAGCACAGTAACCAATGAGATAAAATATAGGTAACTCAGCACTTGCATGAAAGGGAAAGATTTTTCAAAAGGAATTAAATTAATTAGAAAACAAAGGTCGTCCTTAAAAAGAAAATGATTGATTTTTTTTTTTCTGATTGACCATAGTCAGAAATAAGCCTTTCTGAAAATTGCAGCTGTTGTTCCATTGACTCCTAATATTTTTGATTTTATTTTTTCATCATCAGCAAGGACTTTATTCTTCTTCCTTCTCATACAGCTTTCAAATACCCACGTTTTAATACTTGGAAGATGATTCAGAGTAATTGGCACCAGGAACACCCCTACTTACCTAGCTCTCACTGATTCAGAATCAGGTTTGCATTTGAAAAAAATGGTGTTCTTAAATATTGTGACCTCAAAGGCATTCTTCTTTCTGCAAATTGAGTTCTTCTCAATTACATACCATTCACAAAAATCAAATTAAAAAAAAAGACCTGATTACTATTATAAGAACATAATAATAGTTGCTCTGGGTTAGACTGGATGTCCATCAGCATTGTGTCTGTGTTATCAGCCAGAAGCTAAATCAAAGAGCAAGACAGTTATATTTTATCAAAATCTATTCTGACAACAATTTCATCTCACATTCCCTGATCCAAACACAGTCTCCACGTATTTAGACACCCTTGGTGGCATTCTTTTCCATGAGGATCCCTAGTCCTCCTGTGATCCTGTGAGAGCTTTCAGCAGCCACAGTGTCTTTCTGAAAGACTTTTTTGTTTTGAACTTGGCATCCACTGGTTTCATTGGATTGCCTTTGCTCTTACTGGATGAGACATAAACAATGAATCTCCACCTACTTTGGCTGAGCCACTTAAGAATTAGCAAACCTGTCTCACATTCCGTGACAGTTCCATGCGAATCTGAAGTGACACAATTCTAATAATTGCTTTTGTATAAGGTTTTTCTTATCTTTGCTCATCATATGAAGCTATTTTAGTACCTTATGAACCTCTGGAGCTTTTCGTGGTCTAACAGTAACCTTTTCCAATGGTGGGGTCAAAACAGTGCTCAGGGTGCAGAATGTCAGGACTGGCTACCCTAATATATATTCCCCATCATTTGTGTTTGGCCATCAGGGAAAGAATGGCACTGATTACAACAGAACCTTCCCTTTAGTTGTTTTTCTACTGAAAAATAGAAGAACCCACCAGTTAGAAAATATGGTGAACTTTAGGATTAAAATTATGGAACTTAGAAGAAGGAAGATGGATTCAAGACTCCCTAGGAAGAAGAGAGAGGAGAAAGGCATGGTAGGAGAGTTGGAAAAATGACAAGCAGAGACTGCAGATGATTTAGTGTTGCATTACTATTATTGTTTATCTTCTCTTTCCTCTTTGCAACACTTATATTTGGCATAGAAACAGTCTTCAGAGACAGTTTTTCTTGAAGTTCTTTTAAATCTGTCTTCCACCTTAACCATTTCTTAACATGGACCTTTTTTATCTACATCTTCAGAAACTGGGATCTGTAGTTTTTCTTCTAGTATGCATCTTTAAAAAGCAGATTAAGTGCCCATTCGGTAATATGAAATTTAGAAATTTAGAATATGAATAATTTGTTAAAAAAAGGAAGAAGGCTGAAAAAAACCATCATGCTAAAATTGTTAATACTTATCAAGATGGACTCAGTGAAAGGAGGCAAATGAAAAAGTGCTTCAGCTCTGCACAGGCATGAAACCTGAGCATATCAGGATTCTCCAAGGAATCTGTTCCAGCACAGCTCCCTGGAGCAAAGCTGTGGCTCTCTGCTGTGAAAGGAAACCATATAGCCAAATTTCCCACTAAATGGATAAAGACAAAGACACACTTCTAGTTGGTCTTGCTGAACTTAATATTTTTCAGTTCCATTCTCTGTTCTCATTTCACATATTTAGTGATATGAGATATTCCTCCTGATGTCTGACCTTCCCTGCCAAGTTTTCTGAATTAGGACCAGAATTAGTTACAAGTCATAGAAATAATCTCAGGAGATCCACAGATCCTATCCAGAGCAGAGACTGGACTATCTAAATTATCCACTCTGCTTTCATTTATTTATATATATACTTGTCCAGTTTTTGTTGTGTTTTGTTTTTTTCTGAAAAGTGTTGAGAACCTGTGATTTGAACTAAAAACTCCCTGTCCTATTTGGTAACTAATTCAGCACTTCTCATAAAGCCTGGTCCTGTGCACTGAGACTGACTATTCAGCACTGAAGCTGTTTTCTTTAGAACAGTGCTTGGAGGGCTCCCAGCAGAAACAGTGCAGCCACTTTCCCTGATTTTGTAGTTCAGGAGCTGATATTGTTTTTGATAAGTGTGAATCTGTGAAGGAAAATCTAGAACTTAAAATATTATTAAACCAGATATAATGAGACTTTCACTCCTCCACCCCAATTCCTGCATCCGAATACCTTTTCAGATATGATGTTGTGAGAGATCTGGTCAGATTTGTGTTCCAGACCCCCAAATCTGATTTCATGTTCAGAACTTAACAGTTGGACTCAAGGTCCCAAAGGTCTTTTCCAGCCTTACTGATTCTACAATTCTGTGGCACAGGGGCACTTCAGTCCATCAATTGTCCCTCATGGCTGAAAGACACCCAGAAAATGATTCCTGCAGTTCTGTCCTCTGAAAGGACAACATTGAGTGCTAAAATTCACCAGTACACTTATATAATTTAAGAATATTGATTAATTTAGTCCAGAGCCTTTGAAATTGATATAGGAGAAAAGAGAGAGCTTGAAAATCATTACCAATCTGCTGTAAGCAGTTATCATTAACTACTATTTAAAAAAACCCAAACAAAACAAAATGCAGGAGACTGTACAGTGACCTGAAGCTGTCTGAAAGACACTGCTCATATTTCTCATTGATTTGCATTTATGTGCGAAGTGTATTTTGAGGCAGCTCAGTGCTTTCAAACATTTCATTACAGACCAATCATTAAGACAGAAAAAACTACATGGATGCCACCAAGGGCACTTACTAAATGTGTGTTTGGGTGTGCTTGGGCTTGTGCTTGTGGTAAATGGGCTAAAAATAAAATAAAACAAAATAAAATAAAATAAAATAAAATAAAATACAATAAAAATACAGGAACAAACCAAATACTTTCCTACCTGGTGTGTCCAAGTTCCCTGTTGTGGATGTTAGCTGTGGATGTTATTGTTTTTTTGGAGAGGAATTTTAAAAACTGTTGGGTATTATTTCTGAGCTCTGCTGTGGTTAGCAAAATCCTGTAAAGCATAAAATCTGGCACTATTATATTTCTGTAAACAAAAGGTCATTAGTGCCTATGTGTTCTTTTATTGCTGCAGTTTTGTTCAAACAAGCAAAACCCCCTCAAGTAAATAACTGTACCTCTGTGTTACCCTGAGCTGCTGGTGCACTGTTGTGTGGGTGTCTCATAGCAAAGAAGTCATTTCAGCTGAGGGGGTTTTTTTAATCACATAATGTAAGTATTTTATAGCAGCACTAACACATAATTGTCTGTGTTAAGCACTATAAGAAAACTTGGGCCCAGGGTCACAAAAGCACTTAGGACTTGGGTATTTCAGATGCCATCAGTGTGTCCTTGGCATAAGCTGACAAACATTGCCAAGATAGGCTCTAAAGTCACAAGTAGTGTATGAGTATTGATCCTCAGGAGGTGCAAAATTTGCTAAAGTGTCTTTAATTCACCTGAATATTCACATTTATACCCAGTCCTTAACCCTTGTGCAGAGTTCTTCAAACATGGGTGTGGTAATGATGATTCAGAGGATTGATGCCTTGTCACTGCTTACAGTAATTGAAGTTCTGGCCTGGTTTGATATGCAAATGTTAGAAGCTTGAAAAGCTTGTGACTCACCAAGAATGAGTAAGGACTGAAATGTGAGTTTTTAACAGCAGCATAAGGTAAAATGGTGCTGGAAAATTTATTTTCATTGCCCAATTTGAGTTTATAGCATATAAGTGGAGCACCGCCAACCCTAGCAGGGATATTGTGTGTCATACATGCTTTACTTTATTTTTAAAGCCCTAGATGTAGGAATCATGTGGTTGCATAAATTCTTCACTTTAATTTGATATATAGTTGATAAATAATTGAATTTCTAGTGACTATTTCTGGAAGTTTGACCACACCACTCCTACACAATTATTAAAGGAGACAAACAACCACAAATTATTGCTTTTATAAAGTCCCATATTTTTAAGTTGTTTCTGTGATTATCTGGGGATACAGCATTGAATACATTACTTTTGTCATTATTCTGAACATAAATGGTAAAAAGTTTTTTAGGTTTGACTGGTTTTTAAATTTTATTCATTTGCATTCAGAAATATTTGAACAATGACATTACTGGTGCAGTCCTACTGAAAGAGATGTGTAGCTGTTACACTGTGGTATGTAAAAGTATCCTAAAGGTTGAGACAAGGCCAGTGTAAAGGTCTCTTAAGGTTAGAGAAATGGCTGGAAGGTTGGCTATGAGTTTCTTTCTCATCCTCTCTGGTGAGGAATGGTGCAGTTGTAGGTCGCACTCTGTAGTTTCCACTACAGGTCCAGAGTTATGGTAGTACAGCAGTGGGAAGGCATGGCACAGGAACAGAAGATCTTCCAGCTGTTCCAGGAACAACTGAAGTAACTCCATTTGCTCATTGAAATATCCTCATTATATAATCTGATTGTGCAACTTAGTCTTCTCTCCTCAAAAACAATCATCTGTTTATCCAGGTTAGGGCAGAATTTTAATTATTTGTTGAATAACTTCCCTGGCTCATATTTTCACACATGCAAAACGTGGAGGCAGGAATGCAGTAGGACTCATCTTTTCTGCAGAGGACCAGTCAGGTAATAATCCAGGATATTCATCTCTCAGATTGAAAAAACTAATTGTTCACAGTGAGGGTTGGACACTGGACTTGTTTTTAAAATCTTATTGTTTTTTGAAAAATAATTGGTTTGGGCATCATAACTGGCACTAAAACTGTTTGAAATGTGTACAATGAGAGAGAAAGAGGGGACAAATTCTGTGCCCTTGAAACCCTGACCTTGAAAACCAAAATTTTTGGTTCCCATCCTGCTGGAGAGCCCCAGCTTATTTAAAGGCTGGAGTGAGCTCTGGGACTTGCTCAGCTTGTTTTTGACTTCAGAGAGCTGGAAGAAGCATTGAAGGAGTAGGATTTTTCTCTGTAGCAATGAGCCATATGGGGACTTTGTGTAATATCTGGGAATGGGAAAGGAATGAAACACAGTCATGATTCTCTGCTTCTTCTTTGGAAAGTCCCTTATTGTAGGACTTTTGCTGGTGGAAAAGACTCCACTTTCTGACATGCAGAATCAACCACCTTGGTAATAGCAGATACTCTGCTGTAACACTTATACACACAATGCATGGCTCTGTGCCAGGCTGTAATTTGTTTTTGTCATCTATCTACTGACTAATGTGACAAGCCACACAAGTATTTATTTCCAAAAGGAGGAATGCATAATGAGAGCTGTAGCTCTCCCAAGTTCTGAAATGCTGTTTAATGAAAAGGAGGGGGAAAGAGCAGCCTCCCACCCTTCCTCCCAAATGACAGGTTTTTCAAATCCCAAGCACCAAATTCAAAAACTTTGAAGTTGGCCTTATGTATTTTTTTAGCTGCCATTTTCTCTCTGCTGTAGCTTCAGATAAGCTGGTATTTGTTCTTTGTTGGGCTGGGGGTATTTGGGGACTTAAAGTGCTTGTCAGAATGCGAATGGCTGGGAGCTGGGAAGGCAAAAGGCTGGATTGCACGCTGCATTGCACATGAATGACACATGCTCCTGCACTCAGCCCACTCTGGCTCCCTAAATCTAATTAAAATACAAAAATCCTAGAACAGTGGGGCGCCCATCAGAAATCCTGGCCGTGTCAGAGGCCCTTGCAAGCCTGGTCACAGCTGCAGGTGAAACTCCTGAGCAACTGAAGTCACAAAACAGGCTGATAGCTTTAAGGGACAGATGAAGAGATTTAATTCTTTGAAAGGCTGACCAAAGGAAATAGAGGATTTGCTGTGTCATGGAAGCCTCATTGCAGAGCAGGATACCTTCTCTAGAAGGTCAACCTTTACCTGAAAATAAGTTATTAGTCTCCAATTAGTTGAATGCCACAGTGGTGTTCTATAAGATGTCAGATTAGGTGAACTGTGCCATCCTTTGGAGCCTGAAGATGAATGCCAATGTGTAGCATCTTCTTCCCCTCAACTGTACTAGTACTAGTCCTTGGTCCTTGCTTGGATGGCAGGTCATTCAATCTCAGCACAGGTCTGTCAGTGCACTGCTGAACCATCTGTAGCTGATGTTAAGGTACCTGGCTGAAATGCTTATCATGTTCTTTTCATTTATTTCCAGTTATTGCTATCACCTTAGTATGTTTGAAAGCAAAACCAGTGATAGAAGTTTGCAAAGCTATTTTACCAAAGAGCAATGCATCTCATTGGAAGTTTAACATAGTGCCAAAGGTGGCCTTCCCTCTGACTCAGCTCTTTATTAGAAACAATTCTTTGAATATAGGTTTAGTGTAACTGTAATGGCTTTTATTTACACACCATTAGTTAATATAATGGGTTAATTTTATGTGAGGCAACTGTCTCCTGGGAAAATCCCCTGACCTGAATCAAGAGAATTTGGCTTTAGTGCACAGAATATAAATTTCTGGTGGATTTTCTGTCCCTGTTCATTTTTGCCCTAGTATTGAGCTGGGTTCAGGGATCAGTAGAGCAAGCACTGAATTTCCCAGGAACATGAGATGATGATTTGGCCCAAGACATAATTTGAAGCTGTCAAAAGTGCTCCCTTATATTCTACCCCAAGCTTAGTGCCTACTGTGGGTATAGAGAAAACCAGAATCATTGTCTCTGTCTTTCAGGAAGGGAACATCTGAGTCAGCAGGCAGCTATTCTGTGTAGTAGGGAAAAAGATGTAAATGGCTGGAAGCTGAAGCTGGAAATAAGATGAGGACTTCTAAGATTGAGAGCCATGAACCTAGAAAAGTAGTAGGTACTATTACTTGAGATACTTAAATTGAGGTTTCACTTTGGTTTCAGAATGGTTTCTGGGAAGAAATTATAAACTTCATGCAAGTATTCCTGAATTAGGTTGTCTGAGTGGTGCAATGTGATCCAGTAGTCCCATAATCCTAAAGTTGCCTTAAAAACATTTAGCTCTGCAGATGTTCATGACCTGACCATTCTGTGATAACCAGCAGAATGTGACAGCCCATGAGATGGAAACCATTGGTTGACCAAAGGAATTTTGGTGTATCCCTGGACAGATTTTCTGGTAGACCTGAATTACTGTACATGTCTAATGTTTAAGAAGTTTTGGGCTGGAATTTGATTAGCACCCTGTGGCTTGAGGCACTGATGGAACCGCCCTACAGATCTGACAGGCTTTCTCTAGCAGTCATTGCAAATGCTTTTTCAGAGGAGCCTGTTCACAGGAAAAATGGAAGCAGGTTTGGAATGCTTGGGCCAGTCTCCAAGGTAAATGTAACTGCTTTTCAGGGACAGCAATTCCTCAAGGTGCTAGTGAAGATGTGCAGCCCTCATTTGTTCTTGCCCATGTGTGAAAAAACATAGCAAAAGACCGAGGAAAATACAAATACTCTTGTAGCACTCTATTGTTGGAAGTCAGGCATGGTGGCAGTTAGTTGTTAAATATATCCCTTTTCCAGCTGATGCTGTGGATAGTTTGTAATTGCCCTTGAAAGGCTTGTCTTTTTCATAAACAATGTATTTTTCATGGTTGCTTGTGGCTCAGCTGAGACATGCCTCTTGATATTTTAATATAACACAATGTAGAGTGATTTTTTTCCTGTACTGTCCTATCAGTTAGTGATATTATCAGCTCCTGTCCTTTCACTTATTGGCCAGTTAAAAGAAACCAGGCATTGCAAGAACTTTTCTTTAACTTCAAAATGAAAATGGTTTAAAACTCACTTAAAAAGTATTTCTGTATGGAATTGTAGGAAATTTTCATTCCTTTTGCAAGCTCTTAAAAAGATTTATGAGTGATGAAAAAAAATTGAGATGTCTAATTATAGTCACAATGATATGAGGGCAGATTTCTACTGCCATGAGTCAACTTTTGCTTGTTTTGCTCTTTGCCAGGACACTGAGTTTATCCAGGTCATTTTGCTTAGTCTCCTGCATAATTGCAAAAATCCTTACTGATAAGGTCACATCCAAGCTTCATTGCTCAGCATGAGTAATCTTAACACTATCAGCCTCCTTCCTGGCCAAAATTGTTTTTACATTACATTGCAGTCTCTCAAGGAAAGTCAGAACTTTCCAAGGCAGGAGGATTTCAGTGCAAGGCTGTGCCAAAGACTGTGCATGTTGCCAGTGCACCAAGGAGAGCATGTATTAGGAGCTGTTTTTAATTTTAAAAGCAGGAGCAACTAACTGGCAATCTTGGAACGGGGGAAGGAGTGCCTGCTTTGGGGAATGCTGGCTAGTCAGCAGGTGCATGGTGACAGTGCATCCTGCTTAGGGATGGCAGGACATTTTGTCAAAAGTTATGACCATCCTGTGTCTGTCTGGGTCCTGAACAGTACTGGAGGGAGATGTCTCTACTTAAATGGACTGTTCCTGAGATCAATACACACATTTTCCTGCTTGTGTCATTCAGACTTAACATTCATCCATGTTTGAAGCCAAATTAAATGCTAACAGCAGCTCTTCAGGAGCTCTTTTTGAATATCAGGAGATGTTTAAGGTCTAAGGCAAAAAGGCCTGGGCTAAGGCAAGGTGAACCCATTTTGTGGTTTAGGAACCTCTGAAAGATGGAGTAACACTTCAGAATTTTTAAAGTTTAATAGGGCATAAAATAAGAGATAAAAGTCTAGCACTGCTCCTGCCAAAACAGCCAAAGAATACACTGGTAGATTAAGACAGTGTTATCCATATACTGTTACATTACAGGAGGCACATACATATTCATGTGTTTCATATATTATTCAAACATTCCTGTGAGCTTTTTGGTGTTTTAGGAACTTTTGTTTGATTTTACACTCTGACTTATCTGCATGACATCCTGTGGGTTAAGTCCATATATTTTATTTCTTCTTGTGTTTCCATCCTGTTGTTTCACACTCCTGATAAGGAATTAACAAGTTCTTCTATAACTTTTCTCCAGTGCTCTGGTTTGTGTTATTGTTATCTTATAGCTTAGAGAATTTGGTCAGTAGATGTGGGGAAAACAGCATAATTGCTTTACACCATTCTCTTAGTTACATAGGAGCATTTTAACATTTCATGTTTTGCTAAGGCCTATGATATAATACATTCATCACTCTACTATTTCTACAAGCTATACAGTGCAAAAACTAATAGATTGTGTTATGCTAATAAGCAGCCAAAAGGTACAAATTGTAACATATCCAAATACTTATGATCAATAATAACACATAAAAGCTAATACATAAATGCAAAAGCCAATATTATATGGTCATTTTTAACAGAACATAATTCCTGCAGCTCACTCCCCACTCTTATCCCACTATCCTAAAACTGGAATAACTCCCCACTGAAACACTGCAATTTTATACAAACACATGTTTGGAGATATAACACAATGCACTTGCATGATTAAATATTTCACTGTTTAATTTTCTGGGCTAGAATTCTCCAAATTTCATCACTCAGTAGAGATACTCAATTTAGAACTCAACATGTCCAATGGCAGTGAAGAGAGACAGATCTCCTCAGAGGAGAATCCACTGATGAGGTGGGATGATGTTTCCCTCTGTCTCTTTCCATGTAAAGGCACTAATAGGATGTTCCCAGGGAGACTTTAGGGCCCCCTCAAGGTGAGTGAAGATCCTCATGCTTTGATCCATTTGAGCTATTTTTGACAATTGACATTGGAGAGAACACCATGGAGCTGGTCTGGCTTACTTGTATTTACTGTCTATGAAAACTAGATCAGAGAGAAAGTGGCAGAATTATTTAAATACATTCCATTAGATTTTTTCCTGCTCTTACACCAGTCTGAACCAGGACTAATTCTGCTGAAGCTGATAGGTGTTGGGATAGCTGATAGGTCTGCTGTAGGAGAGAATAAAGTTCCATGAATACATAAACTAAAAGGACAAGTGTTTGGGCTTAGAATTTATCCTTTTGTTTCTCTTGTGGAATTTTGTCCCATCTGTTGCTAAGAGACAATAACAACTGGTAGTAAAGAGACAAAATAAATGACTAAAGTGGAGGAAGGGAAGCCGGCTACTCTCTTACCTGGGGAGTTTTCTCTTTGGAAGGGCAAAGATACTGTGAGATTTTGGCGGGGGCTGAGGAGCTAGGCTTGGCTCCTCTTGGTCTCTCGCTCTTGACATTGAAGGGGAGACAGAGTGCAGGTCCTGGGTTCCATCTCTTGCTGTCTTCTTCTACTGTGAGTGAAGCTCTGCTCATAAGAGTGGCCACTGGACTGGGTGGGACCTTATTAACACCTGAGCTCACTGAAAGGACCCTCACCATCTACTGGGGTTCCTCAGAGGGAAAACCCAGGACCCCGAGCTCCAGAGCCCCTTCAAGGGAGCCTCTCCGAGCCGTGTTCGAGAGCCTGGCTGCCGCTGCCCAGCCCCACCGCTTCTCTGCCACTGCTCCGGGTTTTTCACTGCGCTGTAACCCCACATCCCCTGCCTGCCGGGACACCCGCGGCTCCTGCTACAGCTGCGGAGTTTCTGATACATTTCGTTTGCTGCTTCGGGGTCTGCTCGTCGCTGCCGTTCCAGCTGTGGCTCCGAGGTTCCTGCTACAGCCCATCTCGCCATGCAGAGGGGCACCGGGACCGGCTGCCCCCGTGGGTTTGCAAAGGCAGCGCCTTTTCCATCCCGCCCGCCATTACTGCGTGCAGAAAGGCGGCTGAGCTCGCGCCACAGCGCCCCCTGCAGCCGCGGGGGAATCATCGCACCCGCCCTGCCCGGCCGGGAGCCACCAGCGCCCCTGCAGGCCGTGCCCGGAACTGCACCCAAGGGAAAAGTGCCTGCGGCCGAGAGAGGGCTGGCACTGGGTTTGTGTTCTGTTGGTTTGCCTCCTTATACATATACGTACTAGCAAAGAACTGCTACTCCTTTTCCCATGTCTTAAAAGCCCCTTAATTTCAAAGCCATAATAATTCAGAGGGAAGAGGGTCATAGTCTCCATTTCAACCTTCTTTGGCATACATCTGTATTTCAAACCAAGACAAGTTGCTTCTGACTCTGTAGCCCAGAAGTGCCCTGAGCTGGAGGTGTGCCAGTTATAGATCTGCAGTTAGTAAATTCTGCAAATGGGGAGCTAGAGAGGATTTAATCTTGGAAGATGAGTAAATATCTTAAAATCCGAAGGCTTGTTTTCATCTCTTTGGCTCAACAGCCATTTTGCATTGAGAGTGGGCACCTCAGCTCCCCTTTACGCCAGCAGGGAGGCTCATCTGGACATGTACATGTGCCAGTCTAAAACACTTGGGTTGAGTTTTGTTTTCTTCAGACCTAGAGTTACTCTTGGAACAGCATAAAGACTGCCTGCTCTGAAGCCATGCATGTCAGCATCAGAAGCCTGTGTTTCCTCCCCCCTCATATTCCGGTCACTCCAGCCTGGAATTGCCCTGTTTTCTGCAGTTTATGCATAGGTGGCACTGCAAGTCCTATTATAATCAAAGACTATATAGTAACCAGCAAACTCTCTTAGGAAATTGATCACATGTCTTAGACCTCATCAAAAAACAATAAACCAAATCTCTCAGCTGAGAACATTTGTGCAACATATGTACCATCTTCCATTCATCCACACCATCCCCAGATAAACAATCAACTTATAAACTTCTATCATGCTGCAGAGTGGAAATGCTAATAAGCCCCGAAGTGCAATGATGTTAATGGATGATACTGATATAATGAGTAGCAGGAGATTCAGTCATGCTCACTGTTTTAAAATGCTTAGGAGCTTTACTTTCATTCCAGCCTGGAAAAGTTTCCATTTACAGATTGCTTAACCCATTTATATACGTAGCTACTGCTGAATTCAGCAGTCTTTTTCTCTTGCCATTTTTTCCACCTTCATATTAAAAAAGCATCTCTGATGCTGTAGTTACTTCCTCCTGAAACTTTTAGTTAACAAAACTGAATGCATCTGCCTGTACCACAGCACTGCATTCCAGCCCAGCCTACTTTTGGTTTTTGGAAAGAATGCTGTCAAGAAATGTGAAATTTTGAATGCCTTTCTCTCAATGTCTGCTTCTCCCTTGCCTCCTCTCTCCCTCTGCATTTGACTGATTTATTTTTTAATAATTTCTGTTGAGTTGCTTTTTTGATGACTCCTATTCCTGTGACTTATTTCTTATTCATCATGTCAGCAAAAGACTGGGAGTAGTGTCTGGTAGGTGGATGTGCCTATGTGGGGACGTTAGTGTCTGTTTAGCTGAGGTGTGAACTTCTACTGCATAAGCTCTTTTGGTGAAGGTTGTTTGTAGGAAGAGATTGTTATTAGAATTATTAATATAAGAATATAATAATTTTTGTAATAAAGGGATTTATTTTGATTGAAATGGCTGTTGAATATACAGAATGTGTTCCCTGACAAGCTATAAATGCTTTAAGGCAGGTCATATTTTAGGTCTAAATGACTTGACAGAGACCTATTATCTTCTGAGGGTTGAGAGGGTAATTTATTCAGTGTATCCATGCAGCCTTTAGCCTCTCTGCTGAGTCTGCCTATTATCATTGGCAGCAGTCTGGAAATGGATGTTTCCACACAGGCTGCTCAACACA
Organism: Parus major; assembly: GCF_001522545.3. Lineage (NCBI taxonomy): Eukaryota > Metazoa > Chordata > Aves > Passeriformes > Paridae > Parus > Parus major. The sequence continues at coordinate 61,634,669 of NC_031773.1, forward strand.
CAACTGGAAAAAGGGAGTGTTGATTCCTACTGGAAGTGCTGTTACTAAACTTGCCAAGCAATGAAAGGCACAGTGGCGCGGTACTTGTTTCCTTTGGCCAAAGTACATTGTCCTCATAGGCTCTTGCACATGTTCTTTCCTTTATTCTGTAGTTCCTTCTTTTCTGTTTCCTATTTTCCTCACAATTTGTTGTGAAATTGCCAAGCCTGTGCCCATTGCTGCCCCAACACCATGCCATCACTCTTCTGAAATGGCATTTTTCCCTCCTCTTTCCCTCTTCCTCCCCAGTGCTTCTTTCTACCACCTAGGCCCAGTTGTTTTCACAGCAAGGGTGTGATCTGAAGTGGGAAATTAATCTGTAATAAAAGCTAGGGTTTTGTTCGTTTGACAGGTTAGCTTTAATTAATATAGAGCTACTGGTTTATTGCATAGCTATCTGAATGCTGGTCAGTCACGTTAGTTGGTGTGTCACAGGAGGAGGATTAAGGGACTAGAAGATGGTATCCCTTGGAAGAACTGGGTATTCATATCGACATACTATGTCATTAAGACATGACCTGTCTCCCTCACCTCCTGGAGAAGGTCATCATTACTAAACTTTATTTTATTTTTCCACTATTCTTTGTAAAGGCTTCAATCCTTTAGAAAAAAAACCCAACCAAAAAAACAAAAACAAAAAATAAACAGAAAACCAAACCTAAAACCCTCAAACAAACAAACAAACAAACAACAAGTTGGGGGAAAAGCAGATGTGAAATGATACAGGGTTGGCTGTAGTCACAGTATCTTTAGAGAAGGAGTATAGACAGGTAGTGTTTCCACACTGAGTGTTGTTAACACCTCCTGCTCAGCTGGAATCCACTGGAATGACCAAACTTGATATTGCCATTTATTCGTCCCATTCTTTTTCTAAATTGTGTCATTGCAGTTCACACAATTGCAGCCCAATCTTATCCCAAGTTGGGAGTTACACCACAGATGATTTTGGAACTTGTACAAGGACTTTCTTTTTCATTCCTTCTTATGATTTGTCCTGTATTTGAACTCAAATCACTGGGGGCTGCTGCACGAACCTGCCACCTAATCCATGCCTTGTGCTCTGAAGAATGTTCCACACTTGCAGAAGAAAACGTTAAAGGAATGTAAAAAAAATCTGGGTGCACTACAGAACTGGAGAGCTAAAGCATCCTTTCTTTCTGACCATCTTGTCATTTTTTTGTACTCAGCATCTTTGCAAAATGACTTTCATCAGAAGAAAAGCTGTTGGCTGGGATAAATGTTCCAGACAAAGGATCTGGTTGACTGATGGAGGTTGGTATTTAAGTGCTTGTGATGTTTTGCACTCAGTGTGAAATGTTTATTCTGATTCTTAAATGTAAAAAAGTTAGAGGAAAAGTTTGCTGAAGCTTTTCTCGATCACTTTTAACTTTTCTTTTGTGTCCTTGAATCCTTTCAGAGGACCAGGGCCACTCTGCAAGCTCCCTGTAGAGTTCTCATGGCTAAAGTACCCAAGTTCTTGCCACTACAATAACAAAAAGCTCAACATACAAATGTCTTTCTTTCTCCTGTCACTGTTCATGGGAGTAGTTTAGAAATTAGTTCAGACACAACTGAAGACTAGGGACTAAATTTTGCAGATAATTTCCATTTTATATGTGCATTAAATAATCATCTCCATCTTGATGTGTGAAGGCAATGATGATATAGTGTGTCACTGCCTTCTCCTTAGCCATTGTGCTCCTCTCCTGTTGTTGTTTTGAAGTGGGCCCAGTCTGTTCTATCTCATTCTCTCTTCTACATTCCATTTTATTTACTCTCATTGTCAAGATCTGTGTTGCTTATTGCTTGTTATTCCTTCTTTGGCCTCTACAATAATGGTTGTATACTGTCTTAGTTTCAAGGATCTATACAGTCCTTCATTAGCAGCTCTTTTATCTCTTTAATACTCTTTCCCAACACTGCTGTATACCTTTCTTTCCCTTTAAGCATTGTCTTATCATTTGCATTTCCATTATGTCAGAGTGAAAGCATGTAATTCCCTTGTTTCTTAAATTTACACAGTATTTTCTACATCTGCTAATGTATTTGTACAGCTCAGTCATTCTAAATAGGTTTTTCTTGCATTCTCTGAAGTCTCATTAACAGAAAAATATTACATGCTGTATCCTCCTCTTATTATGACTGATCAATTATCTGTATCTAGTCAAGAGGTATTCCTTGGGATTCTCAAACTGTCTAAGTTGGCTTTTGATTTTTCACATGTGTGTATTCACACAGCAGTCTTTGTATTGGGGGGGAGGACTAGGGAGGGAAAGGTAGTTTTTTTTTTAATCTGTCTAAACCACCCATGTCCCTAGAGGAACTAGGCCATTATATATCCCCAATAAAAAAAAAGGTAATGTATTGAACAGTGGTCTGAGGAAAGACACAGGGCTTGGAGCTCCCAATTTTCAGTTTCTCCCACTTCTGTAGGAGGTGATATTTGATCAGGCAGTATTCATTCAGCCAGGTTTTGAAAATTACCTTATGTTTTTAGTAAGACATTTTTGATAGCTTCTTTGAACACTCCCTGCTTGAAAGTCAGAAAACCCCTGCAGTGCTGTTGCTGCCTGAGTGCTGTAGCAGCCTGCACAGTCTGCCCTCAGGTTGGATGAAGAAAGCAATGTGATCATTCACAGTTATGTTTTTTGATACTTCAAATGAAGTGGTGCAATGGAGGGAAAAAATAAATGAGGAGTGAAGGTGCTCTCTCAATAAATAAAGTTTAGTGTTCATGATGTGGAGGTTCCAGCTTTTACTTGATACATCATGTGAGTGTGTTTCTGTGACTTCTGTTTTAGCTCCTGCAACTTCCTTCCACATGTATACTCAGAGATCCTACCTATGGAGGGGTTTCACTGGATCATAGTAATTTTTTGAATGATGTAAAGATGCTCAGACATCCTGGGAAGGGACAGAGAAAATGATTGAGATCGTCATCCTCTATTGCGTATGAGAAAGTAGGAAGTCTTGAGATAGAAGTCCATTGTCAACTCATCCTTCTGCATCCTTTACTTCTGAAGACATCTGCACAACTGTTCATCATTCTCATTCCATAGTTTGTAATAAACAGTTTTATTTTATGATGCAGGAGGGGAATCTCTCAGAGGTTTTCTACTTCAGCTATTTTCTCTCCATTGACAGCAGAATGGCAGGAGTGCTGCTGAGAGAAATTTGTCTTTGTATGTCTCTTCTGCCATTCCTTTCAGCTTCTTTGAACACTTTTCTTCTTCTGTAGAACACTTTTCTTCTGTAGCACCCTTTTTAGAGGTGCAGTTACTCTGGTCATGGGCTTTATTACATTTTTTGGTTTTTAGATTATTTTTTATGCAACCTGTGGAAAATAAAATACATAAAATTAAGTTTCTTCCATCTACATAGTTCTTTTTGAGACCCAAACCCACATGCACCCATGAAAATGCTTGAACTTGTGAAGTCTCATCTTTGTCTCCACAAGGTTTCCTTTGAAGGACGTGAGAAAATATTTCAGGCAAGATTAGAAAAACAGGGCAATAATTCACTACCTTTGATTTGACAGCCATAATCCTGTGGGATTAAGATAAAATCATATGATTTAATTTGTCTTTAAAATACAAATAAACAGCATTTAATGGATGCTAACAAGCTCATTTTCACAATACCTCAACGAGGAAAGCATGTTACCAAGTTGGGAAACTAAGGCAAAGGGATTTATCCACATCTTGAAAGACAGCTCTGATTCCAGCTCAGTCCTGGTGTGCTTGGCCAGAAGCAGACTCAGAGGCTGGGGTAGAAGGACCCTGCTCTTTGTGCTGCCAAGCCAGAGGGTTTTTCATTAGTGAAGTGTGCTAACAGCTGTTGGCTTCTGCAAAACACCTGTTGACAAAGTTGCCTTCATCTTTGTCCTCTGAACAAAGCACACTCTTCAAGCTCCACATCAAAATCAGCTTCCTTCACATACTGACATTCCCTTGCCAAAAGGGAGCATGGGGTGATTGTTCCTCTGGCCACTGCTGCCCTTGTGTCTGTTGGCAGTGGTCCATGTGGACACAAGAGCCTGGATTTAGAATGAGGAGGTGTCTGGATGTAAGCTTTCAGTTGAGCTCTTGATTTCCCCTCCTGTTTTGTTTTTTTCACCAAAACTGTACTCGGGAGTGATGGAAAATTGAAAGGTTGCTACGAGCAGTTTCATGTGCACCATGCAAACATGCCTGCACTTGAAAAACACTGATCACTTCAGAGTCAGACTAAAAGCTTGTGCTGTTGGGATGAAATATGTGTATGTAGAATTGCTGTGGAAATGTCTACACCAGGTCTGGAGCGAAGGCAGGGATTTTTTTCTTTTCTTTGCAACTTATCCAGAATTTCTGATGGGAATACTTCACCACTGAAGATCTGGCTTCCCTTGGGGGAAATGCAACCATTTAACTTCTATCTTCTTTCTATATATACTGAGGAACTGATGGTTTGATCCCATGGGAAGTCTGTATCTGTTCACAGTTAGATTTGTTAATTTCAGGAGGATTCTGTTATCCAGGAAAAAAGGGGGGGTTGGGGGGAAGGATTTGGCTTGGTTTATTGTTCTGCTGGTTCTTCCTGCCACTCCAAAATAGATGTGCATTTCCAAATTTGATTTTAAGCTGGGGTGAAGGAAGGAGAAATCAAAGAAATTATTATCAGGTTGGGGTGAGGGTTAGGTTGGGACTGGTGGGAGAAATGGGCAAAGGGAATGTGAATTAGGAGGCAGTGGCTTTGGAATTGGATACAATCAATTACTTTAATTTATTGTTACTTTTTCTGATTGCATGCAGTTGCATCTCTTTTTGCAGTGCTTGGTCATAGGAAGCAGTGTGTTTTTAAGCAAAAATGAGAAGCCCCTGAGTTCTAGACACATAGAATACAAATTTTAGTGACACTCATGGAGAAGAGGCACAGTACTGAAAAAAAGGGAGGCAGATTATCAAGAAAGGTGAGCTTGATGCTATTTAGAAAGGGTCTGGATCCCATGATTTATCTAAAAATAACAAGTTCCCACTCTAGAAATGCAAATGTCTGCCCTGCATCTTATAGCTATGATGAATGAGTTTCACACTATGGAAACATTCAGCTTGTTCTGGGGCACTTAGTCTCCATATGCTGTCTGCATGTTCCTGGCCTTTAATCACTCTGCCTTTGTTTTCTCAAAACTTAAGTTAAAAGTACATTAGTGTTTATATGGTGTACAGCCAGGGTGTTTTTGTGTGTTTGTAGAGTGTTTGTTTTGCTTTTCACCAACAAACAAGCTGTATGAATGCAGTCCTCTTGAATGCATGGGATGAGGCAAATCATGAGGAACAGAAGCTGGCAACAGCAAAAGTGTAAATTTTGAGCTGCTAATGGAAAGTAGGACTCTGGTTTTGGGGCTATGGGAGAACCTGTGTTACACAGCAGGGAGCCCTCTTCTGACCTGCCAAGAGGATGCCTGTGTGCTTTCTGCTTTATTCATAGTGAGATCAAGCTGAAGTTTTCTTCTGAGGTAAGTTTGGGTTTAAAAAAAGCATGTCAGAGCCTTGCAGACCTGCTTCAGAACACAGTTCCCCCTCTCTAAAGGCTTTCATTACTGGGAGCTTCAGCACAGGCTGTGTCTTACTATTAGCAGCTTATTGTACATTTTAAATTTGGTATTAAGGGAAAGAATAGAGATCTATCCATCAAATAAAATGGGAAACCAACTACTCTTGCCTTGACGATTTTTTGGGAGGAGTTCATCCCACCCACATAATATTTAATTTTCTGGATATGTGTGTGTGTGTGAGCACACATGTAACTCTATTGCAAGTTTTAAAAGCTCTGTTTCTGACAGAAAAGTGGTCTAATTAATAGGAGTAGGAGACAAAATGCCAGCTTGCAGATTTGTTTCCTCAGCAGAAATCAGCTCCCCCCTTCCTGTTACACTGCTCCTTCTTGATCTGATGTAACAAGAAGAGAGAGTCAGCTGTGAATCAAGCGCCTTGTTCTCATTTCCTTGATCATTGGCATGGTTTGAGAGAGAGAAAGGAGGAGGGATTATTTGTGAGGTTATTAAAGAAACCTCAACCCTCAACTCCCCCTCCTCCTCTCCTTCAAGATGCACAGGCACTACCAGAATGTTCCATTATATCAATCGGACTTTTCTCATTAAATAGCATCCTCTTCCTCCCTACTCTGTGTTAGTTAAAAAGTGCAGTTTACATGTCAGTAAACAGCTAATTCCAAGCTTTGATGAGTGAATTGCCAGTTAGCAATACCATTTAAAATGCATTGGTTTTTGCAGTCAGCAAGATGTTTAATGGGTTCAGAAATTAAAGGCTAATTGCAGTTGACTGAATGTGTATTTCTAAGCCCATGGTTACCATTGTTGGAGTATTTACCAGTTTGGAAAATTTTCTCTTTGCATAAATCTGTTAATTCGTTATTGCTGCCCTATCGTGGAGAGCAGCCACATTGAGAGTTCAGTCACTCACACTGACAAGCTGGGGTGGGGTTTTTTGATGCAACTTTAATAATCGTCTGTGGTCACATTTCTGTGGGATGGTTTTGCTTGGAGGATTGAACAAATTTATTCATGTAACATTCAGGTTGTATATGATCCCTTGTGAAAGAAAATGCCATGTTGGTATTCTCATTACGATACCAAGCAGACAAGGAACTTGACTGTCTTTGGAGAATAAGCCAGAAATACAAGGGTAGAATTAGAAGCAGAAAAAGTTTAGCGTTGTCCACTGCGGTATCTAAAAATGCTGATGTGCAGAAGAACTTGTGAGCACTTCTAAACCAGATTTTAATACCAATAATATTAGTGGAAGCCTTTCCTGGAGAATGTGGCAGGTTAGAAAATCAAAAGCCATTTTGCACTTTATTAGAAAGACTGTTTCAATATTTCCTGGCATGTGCTTTCCCTCTAATTAATGTCATACACAGAAGGGGTAATCATTCAGCCATCTTTCCATCTTTAAAACAGTCAAAGATTAAAAACAAACAATTACACAATGTAATTAGTTGAAGGGATTTTGAGGGGCATGTCTGGGTGTGGTGGTGTTATTGTGCGTTGTTCCCCTCTTCTGTTTCAGGCAGTGTTTGTCATTCTTTGGCAGGAGTGACTAATTTATTGTCTGACTATCCTATCTGGATTCATACAGGGTGGCTTTCAGTCCCTCCCCCTGCTGCCAAAACTCCTCTGATGTGCTGTGTTTGGGAGGGGAAGGAGCAGGGGGAAAGAGAGAAGGTTATGTGTTTCTGACCTGCTTTACAGCTTTTCAAGTGAAGTAAATGAATGCACACACTAGCTTCCCCTCTGCTGTGCTGATTGGATCCTTGTGTCGATTAAATATTTCACACTGATAGGGGGATGCTGAAAGCACTCAGCTGGTAATGCAAGTATGTACATCAGTGATACAATAACTGACTCTCAGGTTAAAGTCAAACAAAACCTCCAGTTTGCTGCAGTTTTGATTAGAATGAGTTTCACTTTGAATTTAAATCCTTGAGCCTGATGCAGCAATGGCTAATTAACTGAGATCTGATAGAGACAAAGAAATACATTCTTACTTCTAATGACAGGCAGGCAGGAAGTTGTCAAAAAAAAAAAAAAGAGAGAAAGAAAAGGAATAAGGAAAATAAAAAGAAAATGAAAAAGAAAAAGAATAAAAAAAGAAAAAGAATAATGAAAAGAAAAAGGAGAAGAAACAAACAGACAAAAGAAGCCGTAAAAAAACCCCAGCCAACTAATGCTGAGATTGTACTTCAGCACACATAAACCTTCCTGCCCGTGTTTCACACTCATCTTCCTTTGGTTGACAGTCCGCCCCTGGAAAGGCTGTTTCAATTGAGTCCCAGATTTTCTTCAGCTATTTTTTAATTCTTACAAAAACTAACACTCAAGTTGTACCTAGTCGGGCAGTCACTACCTCCTTGATATTAATCATGCTTTTGGGGGCTGCCTTTAGGAAGAGGCAGGGGGACGGGAGCAATGTATTGGTGAGGAGGAAGGGAGGAGAGGGAGGAGGAGGAGGAGGAAGGCTGCCTGCCCCCGGGTACCTCACCTCGGTCTGTGCCATGGTGGCCTCACCCTGGGGGTCATTAAAAATACTTCTGTCGAGCAATTTCTTCTCCCTCCCATCCATTCTCCCCATCCCTGCCCAAGCTGGGAGAGTCGCAGGGAGAGCGTTTGCAGCACTGACAGGTTTGCATTTACTGAGCAACTGGCAGAAGGAACTACCCCAACCCTCTCTAAAACCCTCTTTCTCTTTCTCTTCCTCTTCCTCCTCTTCCTCCTCCTCCCTTTCTTCCTGCTCTTCCACCTCCTCCTCCTCCCCCTCGGTTGCGCATCTTGAACACCTTTACATGAAATACAGCATTTTTGGAAACTGCGCATAAAACCTTTCCATGTGACAGTCTTCATCTTTCATTGTATGAGAACCAGTTTTAATGTCTTCTCTTTGGGCACAGGTAACCTAGTGCTCGAGGCCTGTATGCAAAAGGAAGCATTTTTTTTACAGGAATCCAGGGATAAAATACAGACTACAAAGCCTTTTGCCTACATAAGCATCCACCAAACTCCTCTGGGGGCCTGTATGTACATATGTGCTTGTCTGAAGCCCTGCTCATTTCTTTGTTTCAGTGTGTGAAGTTATGATGGTTGGCTCATGAAATAAGGTTCAGATCAGGCAGGATCAGCTATGTATTTAAGCAGCAACTTGGAAATATAGGAGAAATACATGGAAATTCATAGGATTGAACCAAAATCCCAAGACAATGTACTAAAGTGCCATAGCTGATGACTGTGTTTACAGTGTGTTTGTATGTTGTCACTCTCTGAATATTAAATATTCTGTTGTTCAAGAGAATTTTATTGTGACTATTGGGTAAATGAAGAGAGGACATGGCTCTCATTGCTGGAGAACTCTGTTCAGCTGGTTTGCATGCATGGCATTAGATTAGTGCAGAATGTTATATTATTAATTGAGAAAGACATAATTTTGGTTTGAAAGTGGATTGCCAGTGTTCTGCAAGCTAAAAAAACTCTCAGAGTTATGTCAAATGTTTTCTCATAGCCATGGGGCCACTAAGGAAAAAACTGGTATTGCTCTGTAAACAGCTGCAGTTTTTCACAACCAAACTGCTTTGTCAGAACATCATTCTGGAAAGATTAATGGACTGAGGTCTCTATCTACTGTGTGTAGGTGTTAAAATATAAATGTGATGGGCAGTGAATTTTAGGTCCTTTTTAAACAGATCTCATATTTTACTAGGAAAACATGAAGGTTTGCTGAAAGGGGTGTGTGTTTTAAATCACTGCTATGGCAGAGAGCAGCTAGGAGCTGAGAATTCCTCCCTTGTAGAGCATGACCATGCTCTCATTTGAGATGCATGTATGAAGTACTGTTGACATCAGATCAGTAATGGTTTGAAGACATGATGTAAACTGCAGCAGAGTGACAATGAAGGAGCCAAAGCCTTGCACCAGAAGCAGTGCTGTGTATTTGAAGCCTGGCTGGAGCCTGCTTGTGTGCATACACGTGCCCCATTCCTTAGTGTGTGGATCACAACAGAACAGCCACCTGCAAATACTTTCTCCCTTTGCTCTTTCCCTTGCTTTATTCACTAAACAGAATGATTTGTGGTTTCTGATAGCAGAAGTAGCATTTGAGTAATCAAATTTGAGGCTAAAACTGTTGGACTGCCACCTTCTTACCTGCAAACCTTTACAACAACAGACCTCACAAGAAAGGAGGGGACAGGGAGAAGGCTTACATGCACTAATAAATAGGAAGGCCAGAGTTATTTTGATACATACGGAAAAAAAAATATTAACTCTGCTTTAAATAGTTGAGACCATGCCATGTACATGATGGGAAATCATAAACAAGTGGCAGATTTCCAGCACATTGTGGCGTGTTTGTGTGTGACCAGCATACATATTTCAAACTCTGGACTGCCTGTGGCATCCTGCAGTGAAAATGAAAGTCGTGTTGCTATTGAAAAGGTGCTGTTTCAAAATTGGTGTATTGTGTGTGCTATTATGCTGTGGATGAGAAGCAGAGACCTGCTTTCCAGCATTTAAAGCCAATATTTTTTTTCTTCTTTTCCTCTCTTTTGGCTCTTCCATTGTATCAGCACATGTTTTCTGCTGCAGTGTCCAAAGCTTGCTTAGTGTCTTATTGTTCATTATTCCAAAAGTATCTGATAATATGTTATGCTGACTGATTCTCAAAATGCAGATTTTCTTTCTCTTTAAAAAACTAAGATTATTCTTTTAATTAATCTGGCAGAAATAGAATACAGCAGATGTAGGTTTTGTTGAGGATTATTTTAATCTTTCATATCATAATCTTTGTTTCTGTCAACACTCCTTTACCAACATCTTCTCAGGGTTATAAAGTAAAAATGGCTGTTACAAAGAAAAAACCACAAAGATATGAGAATAACTCATTCTTAATTAACACAGTTTGATTAAAGAGGCTATTTTTAAAGTTTTGATAGGTACATTTTAGAAAATTAATAAAAGATTAATTAAAAAGAAGATATGCTGTTGCTGCTTTTCCCCTAAAAAAGACAGCTTTTGTGTACCTCTATTTTGAAAGCTAATCTTGAGCACTTGATCCTTTGTATATACTCCCATATTTAGTTTCTAAAATTTTCAGATATTTAAATAAATTTAGTATAACACTCTACCATCAGGAGGTGACAGACATGGGCCAATTAGTCTTTGCAAGCCTATCCCAAGGACATAATGTTTTCCCTGTATTTACTTAGAAAAACAACAAAACCTATATTTAAATGAAAGTTTTCCAGTTTCACAAGCATTTCATGTTTATCACAGCTTAGACTGAAACAAGCAGTAATCTTAATTTCCTTAGCTCTTTGGATTGCATACACATTAATAGACGGGATTGTGAGGTTATTAAGAAAAATGTTAACATGCATCAAACTGACTCACTGTTAATGCTGGTAGGGGGAAAGGATGGATGGTAGTTTAAGTAGTGATATTTTTTTGTTTGTTTACAGAATTTCTGTTTTTGTACTTCTCGGCTAATTTGCTCCTTTGAAACAAGACAAAAAGCAAATAGTTGCTATTGAAGTTAGTCAAGAAAGTTAAAATCTACTTAATTTACTTGTTCTTTCCACTGACCTACCAAGGATTGTCTGTCTTTTAGAGTCAAGTGTTACCTGCTTAGATTTTCTGTTTTCTGTTACTAAACTGTCTGAGAAAGAAGTAAAGCTGTACCAATACTACTAGAATATTACTTATTAAAACTTTAAGTGAAAATACGAAATCAGAGTAGTGCTGAGTGTTTCTGTAAGAAATTTTTCATTCAGTAACCCACACATTCATGTCTGAGGACAAATATTAAAAGACACTTCATCAGTACAGTGATCTATCAGGAATAGCAAATGCTCCTAGGATCACAAAAGAATCCCCACCCAACGCTACCAATGTCATCAGCAAACCTCTGGTAATTTGCAGCAGAGCTAGGATTTCCTTCCTGGACTAACTCCAGTTAGGCAATGGATTTCTAGCACTGTAACCAAGTACAGCATTTTCAGACAGTCTGTGAGCTTGCATTTTGCACAGGACATAAAGCACAAGTACAACCACAGGGCTGAACTCTTAGTCTGAGAGCTTTATGTCACTGTAGGGGTTAATTAGGTGCTTTGCAAGGAAATATTCTGTAGAGCAGGAGAGGAGGTGGTCAGCTCTCCCACATGCTGTCCCAATTCTCTTTGGCATCTGCAGCACCATACCACAGGGCATGAAATCAGTGCAAGGAACACCAGTGGAAAATTGCTACAACAAACCAGAAAAACAGAGGTTTGTGCAATTTTTCATAAGCAACTTTCACCCCCTACATAAAACACATAGCTAATGTTCTTGTCTTTCACTTGAGCACTCCTAAACTGTCAGACAGGTATGTTTCTGTTTTGAAGAGAAAGCTCTTTTCTCTTCAAAACTTCTATGACACACAACAGCATAAAGAATAAGGAGAATATTGCCTATGCTTCCTTGGGATGATTGTCAGGGCAATGGAGAATAAAAGGTAAAGACAAAAATGAAGAAAGCTCAAAACAGTTTATACAAAGTTACAATTACTAAAGTAATGCTGACATTAGAATCACAGAACCACAGATTCAATAAGGTTGGAAAAGACCTCAAAGATCAAGGAGTCCAACCTTTGACCAAAAAGAAGTAATTTCTGTATATTAAAATCTGAAGCAAATATCTCTGATAAAGTGTGTGCTTGTGAGGTAGAGCATATGCTTGTGATTTCATATAAACACAAAAACTTCCTGTTTGTTCCTGGAGCAAACATATATGTCCACTAAGCTTTTCCAGTCTTAAAGTGTATGATGGGTTTAAAGGTAAGAAGGGATGTATTTTCCTAGAAGTCACTTAAGTTTTGTGCTACAAGGCTTCTATTTGATGCCCAGTAGTAAGGTTTTCAGCCTTGATTCTGGAAAGAAGTAAGCATGTCAGTAACCTTATACATGCACACTCTTCTGTACACACATTGTATTTTAAACAAAGTTGACAACAAAACCCTTAATGGGCTTTAACAGTAGAACAGCAGTTTCCCAAAGGCTGTACATGACACGTAATTGCATTGGAGTCCAAAGTTATGGTCAGTGTACAAAGTTAAACATGGACAGAACTGTTTGCAGGATTAAGTGCCCTTGATGTCAACTCTAGTAAAAATGTTTAATAATTAAAGATATCAAAAGAGGCTTGAACCGGCATATTTTTTCCACATATAAAAAACTTGCCTAAATGGCATTAATAAGAAAATCTCCCAAGATTACTCAAAGTGCAACAACTTTATAGAAGTTTTTGGTTTTTTTTCCTTTTCAAAAGTGAGCATTTTATATACACACTATTATTCACCATATGCATCTTCACAGTACCTGCAGAAATCTCAAATACAAATCTTCTCAGAGATCCTATAACAAGGTCATAATCAAAATATTCCTAAAACAGAGATGGAATAGCTCCTCTGTAGCAATATAAAAGAAAAACTGTTAAGAAAAACAGAGTACTTCAGGTTAAAATGATACTATGGAGAAAAGTTAGCTTTGATGATGTGAGAAATGACACTCACTTTTAAAATGTCGAAGGTTTATTAAACCATAACAAAATACAACAAAAAGACTGAATAAGGCTAAAAAGCAGTGCTGGGTTTATAAAACTAAACCAGCATGTGCTCATCTACCAAATGGATGCTCTGCCTTTTATACCCCTAGCACTGCCCAAAATCTTGTCACTCAACTCCTTTGCCGTCTATTGGTGGAGATCACTTTCTTACATCTTGATTGGAGATCAGGTGCTGCAATAGGAACAAACCTGAGCTCTCCCAAATTCCCCGGCTATCAAGGCTGTCCAGAGACAACAATAGGAGGGGAAAGAGGATGGTGGGGAGAACATATAACATTATAATATAATATAATATAATATAATATAATATAATATAATATAATATAATATAATATAATATAATATAACATAACATAACATAACATAACATAACATAACATAACATAACATAACATAACATAACATAACATAACATAACATAACATAACATAATATAATATAATATAATATAATATAATATATATTGGATTAATAAAAATATATTCATAATATGTATAATATAATAACATAATAATATACTATAATAATAACAACTACACATTAATAAAAATGTATTAATAAAAAGAATGAAAAAATTTTTAACATACACCTAATATTCATCCCTTAATTGTGAGAGCCAACCATTGTATTGCTCATCTATAACGATGATGATGATGATTATGACAATAGTAATATTTATTCTTCTAATTACCAACACTGAAAAAATAGTGGAATTTTGTGAGGAAGAGAAAACTTTAAAGGGAAAGCAGTAAATTGACTCCAAAGCCAGTCCTGGTGAAAGAACACAGGAAGTCGCCAAGTACTGGGGTGCGGTGGGCATGTGGAATGGGTATTCAGACCAGTGGAAGAGAATGTTGAAAATACCATTCTTTAAGCCTTTTATTATTAATTGAAGCTGAAGTGTTACCTAGACTTATATCACGATCATTTATACTAGGATTTTAGTTCGAGGCACAGCCCAAAAAGAAGAAAATCCAACACCAAAACCCAACTTTGGAAGCTCAGAGTGCAACCCACGAATTCCCGAGCAAAGAGGGGGGAACCCAGCCCTTCCCCTGCCAGGAATAAAACTGTAAACCCCACCAAACGAAAAAGAAATAACCCCAAATCCGTGCTGCCTGGGGCCGTGGGGCCGTGTTCGTCTGCAGCCCTGCGGTGACGGTGCCGCTTCTTTCTCCCCCTCTCCCGGCAGAAGCTGGCGGTGCTGGTGGGCAGCGGCGCCGGCGGCAGAGCCAAGCCCGGCGTTGTCCCGGCGCTCCTCAAGGCTCCGGGCGGCGGAAGCCCCGGCGGCAGCCCCGGGCACAACCTGCCCATCCCCGCGCTGCCGGCCCGGGCGCCCATCGCGATGGTCACGGCGACCCTGCACGGCGGGATGGGTGCGGAGCCACCGCAGAGCGCGCCCGTCAATCTGCAGACCTCGGCCAAGGTTGTGGGTGCCCGCCGGCCGCCGGAGCTCGGCTCCAGCGCCCAGGTACGGCCGGGCCGGGAGGGAGGGAAGGCTGGGGGCCTGAAGGGAAGGAGGCAGGGAGGGATGGGGCCGGGAGGGAGGGATGGGGGCCGGGAGGGAGGGATGAGGGCCGGGCGGGAGCGGGGCGGCGCTGAGGGCTCTGGGCGGACGGGGCGGGAGTGGGTGACCGCTGGGCGGGCGGTGTGAGGGGCTCCGGGCCTGGGGAGGTGCCGGCGGGGCGGGGGGAGACCTGACCCTCCATCCCACTACTGTCGGGGTGCGGGAGCAAGGAGAGATCTGTCCCTCTATCCCGGAGCCATCGGGGTGCGGTGCTCGCCCCGCCGGCCTGCAAGGGGAGGGCATCCTGCTCTGATGATTAGCGCTGGGCGTTTGGGAGCCTCGTGTTGCTGGTCCTCAGTTGCCCCACCTTCTATCGCCGCGTCTCTGATTCTGGAGCAGTTCTTAAAGCTCACGAAGTTTACGCAGAGAAATGTTTGCGGGGCGGGGGAGCTGCTGGCTGTGCTGGCGGTGCTGGAACCTGCTCTCGCTTAGGCACAGCGGAGCTGGCAGGCTGTTGCCTCCGGGTCCAGATGCATAACGTGTTTAATGTTTATGTTAATGTTCATGGTAATTAAAATATTAAACGGACTTAGTGAAAGGAGATCAGAAGGGGAAGGGGTGCTGTTTGTTTGGTGCACGGTATGTTTTGTGCAGTCCATTAGCACAGAAGATTTGACTCCAGTCAAAAGAGAGGGAAGTTGAAATGTAAAGAAAAGTGATAAAGCCTTTCCAAAACTTTGTAGAAGAGGGTGTAATGTATAAATGCTCACATGGATTTCTTTTTTGCTCTCTGCACATAGGGGCTGTGTTAGTCTAGGCGGGGTTTTGTACTCTATTCCCCTTCACAGGCTCAGGATATGAATCTCTAATAATCAGGAAAGGAGAACCTGGTATGGATAAAGGCAACAGGCAAACTATACCTGAAGATTTCTGTAAGTCAAGGTTATGTTGGAATGCATGAGGCTTTTTAACACCCAGGAAGCCCCTTCCTAAACAGCATATGGGACATGACCATCACCTACTGCATCCACTGACAAATGGAAAGCACATTCAGCTACTTTGGAAACCAAATTGTCCTGTCATTTTTCCTGGAGAATCAGTGTTCTGTTTAGCTGTTACACTAACGTATCTGTCTGGGGAATTGGATTTTGAATATCCATTTTGTATTTCATGCTGGGTAATTTCCTTTTTAGAAGGTATTGTTTATGCTTTATTGAAAATATACTTGATGGTATTCTATTAGATATTTCTTAGAATCCTGGAAAATAACTATATGAATGATAATAATATGAAAGATAAAAGTTTCAATATTACAATGGTCTATCATTTTGTGAAGTACTATCTTTTACTGTCACTGTCAGGAGCCATTGGACGAAAAGAATCAAAGCAATGAGGGAAGAAGCTTGAAATATAATTTAATATGTTTAGACCAAATAGTGAAGCAGCACTCCCAGGTGCTGGAGAACAATGTGAGTTATAAATTTGGCTGCAAACTTTCAATTTCTTCAAGTGTTGTTGGAGGAAGAATTTCTAACATGCTGTGGTGTTGAATAATCCATCCTCCTTCCTATTTATCCTTTCAAAAGGGCAAATGGGTCCCAGTCCCACCTTCCACATCCCCAGGCATGATGGGCTCAATGATGTATTCCAGTCTTCTGGAGCCAAGCACTGATGCTCGTGCAGGGTTCTATTTTATATTCTCTAAAGCCTGAAACAGTGTTTGTCCTGGCATTGCAACTTTTCTTTGCAAGGAGCAGCTTCATTTCAAGCAGAGGCTTGTTGTTGTTTGAGTAGCATGGGAATGCTGATCAGCATTTGGGGTTTGCCTTGGTTTTGCTAAAGGAAAATGTTTTTATTTAGAGATGTCTTCACATTGCAAGTTTCCAACAACTTTGTGATTTAGTATCTCTGATTATGTCTGCAATTGATGAAGGAAGAAACTGAGGAATGGCAAAACCATTTTATTTCTAAACCAGAGGACTTTAGTAGTTTTATCTTTTTGAGAATAGTCAGCAAGCATGGATAAAAACAGTAAGAAATACTGTATTACAAAAATAAAAAATGCAAGCTGATCATTGGTCCTAACTGTCATCAAGCTTTAGTGCTGGATTGCATGTTAATTATCCCTCCTCTACCCAAATTAAACTTGTTTTGCAAGATTTATTTTTCTGGGGAAAAAACCCTATTCTTGTTCATGCTCAGTATTCTTGATTGTTTCTGGAGTGTTATTCATGAATCAATAATAGTAACACCTTAGCTACAAGCACTGTAGTGTTGGAGGGAAATTTCATTATTAGTAAACATTTACTATGTCTTATTTTTGGGTTCTTTTGTAATGTTGTTACTGCTCTGTAAAGTTGTTTGGGTTTTTTTTTCCTACAGAAGTGTATGTAGTCTGTAAGATGGAGGATAATACATCTCTTCAAACTGGGCTAAAATGGCAAGATGACAGTTGTAAATGAGATTACTTGTGTAGTGTAGCCTTTTCCTCTGCATCTGAAAAGTGAGGGAAAGGGTGAGGGCATGAAATGTAATGAGTGTCTGAACAGTGATTTCTGCTTGCAAGCATTTAGAGGATCAGAATGTGTATATGGTCATCTCATGTGGTATCTAGCAAGAAGAAAGAAATGCTAAATGAAACTTAGCAGAAAAAATTGATAGGGTATCAAACACTATCTAATACAGAACTTTCAAATAGAATTAAATATAAGTTTGTTACAAAAAGTTCATTTGGGCAGCTGCGAGTCAGTGCTTTCATTTTAGGCTGTTGTTTACCCAGATTTTCAAAGTGATTTTGAAATCTTGTTGACTTCATGGAAGCCATATCTGCATTGGAAAAAGTATCTAAGTAAATAAATGCATAACAGATGCTAAAGGATTGTTTGTACACATATCACATGGTTCATTAGAAGCTGGATATATTGTGAGATTAAAAAGAACTGAAGTATGTAAGCATTGTAAATGGTGAGCTGCAGGAATCAGCACTGGGTCTGCACTATTCCCTGGCAGCCTTTCAGTGTCAACCCCATGTGTGAAGACATGACTGATGGAGCTACACTGATGCAAGTGTACAGAGAGGGATATCATGAGTGGAGCTCTTGCTCCCACTTCAAGACATTAATCTTAGAGCTCCATTTGGATAATCTGGAGCAAGTTATGTTGGCTAAAGCAGAATTTTGCTGGCATAAGCAGAATTTTTCTGGCATATGGTTTATACATGATAGGTATGCTGTGCCTTCAGAGAATTTCTAGTGCTGCTGTGTAGAGAGAATGCCCTAGAGCTATTGGGGAGTCAATGGTATGCCTGTACCTACAACATACTTTGGTATAAAGAGATTTTGATATAAGCCTCTCAAATTTTATTTTTATTGTAATGATACTTATGTGGTAGTTACCCTTTCCTATCCTCACCACCATTTCCTGACTGAAAACAAGGTCTGAGGTTGCTTTGCTGAAGGACAAAGTTCCATCTGCTGTGCTGGAACAATGTAGCTTGTAAAGAAAATGCCCCTCTGCTGTCTCCTCATTCTCTTCTAACTAGCAAATGTTTGGGCCAGCAGTCATTCCAGGGTCTGGTTTGGGGAAATCAGAAAGCCTTTTGGTTGTTGGAAAGACAGTTGGATCAGGCAGCATTGGAAGCACAAGCAGAGAGGAGGAATACTGCTGTCAGACCCCTTGGCTGCCTTTCAGGATCTGTGGTGGAAGACAAAAGTGCTAGAAGGACGTGTCAGTACTGAGCCATGGAGCACCAGGACACGCACACAGAATGTCTGAAACTCACTGGGATCTCTGTCTCCTGTTACTCTGTGCTACTCTTACAGAACACCTTAGCAAGGCCCTGGCTCCCTGCCCATCCTGACTCCAAAAACAGCATCAAACCTACCTCCTGTACTTCCCTTACCACACATGTATTTCCCTGGGTCAGCTAGAGAAAATTTGGAAGCTTCCCCATGCACACGTCCTCTTGCATCCTGGGGCTTTTCTATACAGAAGGGTCCTTTCAAAGCAAAATACAGTATGAGGATTTATGGTGCTATAAATTCCTGGCAAGATAATAAACTCTTGTCCACAAATGCTTCATTAACTCCACAGCTCACAGAACTACTTGTGTCCCTGTTTAGACTGAGCAGACAACACGGGCATCCATTTATTTTTCAGGAAATGTGGCTTTTATACATTTAGGAGGATGCTCATACATACCTGTTAGTTATCTGTATAGTCAATTTACCAGTAAAAAAAGCATCCTGGAACTTCAGGGACATACTTTTGCCTATGATGGTAATTTCTCTGAATAATATATTTGTAGAATGATTTATTACCTTTCTCTTCACCATCCTACTTTATGTGCTTCACTGTGCCCTTTGTAAAAGTACTACTTCTGTAACTGGAAATCCTCCTGTGCACGTGACTAAGTCTTTTTGGTTTTTATTTATTATTTGTATCGCAGCAGTACTTACAGGTTTTATTTATAGAGGTATTTACCTGTATTGGTTATGTGGCTATATTTAGATATTTTTTTTTCCTAGAATCCATGTTACTACAGTGCCTGAAAACATGGCAATAGTAAATTTATCCTCACAATATGGAGTTGGTATGACTGAGGTGTTATTATTCCATGTTTTACTGTGGGAAAACTGAACTTCTCCATATGAAGCACACAAGGGCTGCCTTAGGCAGGATCCCTGTATTGGCAGCCACACTACAGGCCTTTTTTGGTAATTTTGAGAATGCCTCAGTGTCTATGCTGCACATGGCATCCTTGGGAATGAGAACTGTTCAGCAAGTCCTTGGATCATGCTACGGCCCCCTTAGCCTTTGCTGTATCTCTTTGGGCATCTTCCTCATCCATGTGCGGAAATGCAGGTGGAAATGATAACTAGTGAGCACAAGTAAGGACAAAAGAAAGATCTGGAGGCTCCACACAGATCTAGGAGAGGGGGAAAATAAAATAAAAAAAAAGGATTATGACAGCCTTGGTCATGTTGGCAATCTCCAGAGCACCAACTGGTGTTCAGTTGTATTTTTATTCAGATCTGCGTTGGTCAGTGATGGCTGATGAATTTCAAGATATTGAAGAGATTTGTTGAGAGCTTACTTGAGCTTTGTTTTATTGGTCACTATATTGGTTTCTGGGTGTCTGTCTTGGAGGAGCAGAGCAATGATTGCTCTGTGTGGGTAACAGTTCCTATTGACTTTCTCTAAATTGTTCTGGTTTTTATAGTTAACTCAAATGTGAAACAGAGGCTGGGCTTCCTGCTGGGGCCTAATTAGGGCTCTGAGCTTTCTGCTTTTGCTGGTCTATGAAAGCAACCTGGTGTGGTAACAGTGTTCTGTTCAAAATAGCAACAGAGAAAACTCCACAGAAAGCCTGTGGTGTGGAGATTTTGAACAGATAAAAGTACTGACTGTGCCACCATGGCCAGTTTCATACACCAGAGTTGTTCTAAACAGAGGAATTGTGAAGTATGGTCCTATTAGAGTGTACCTTCAGGAATATGTGAAAGTGTAGAATAGGAGAGGTGACTTGGCCAAATTAAATTGAGAATAATAATAAAGAAAAGCACTCAGAGAGAAGAAACTCCAAGGATTCACCACTCCACTCACCATCCCGTGATCAATTCTTGCCATTGGGGCTTAAGTTTTAACTCTACCATTAGACAGTAGTACAGAGAACGGTAATTTTAGGAAATGGGTTATAGAGTGTGTGTGACACATTCTGCTTATATCTGCACCCTCTTAGTTGCAAGTTTTATTAAGGGAGATTAATGAATTTACTCCATATTTAAAATGGGCATCTAAGAGCAGGATTTGGCCTTACTACTCTGATATATACAGCGTAAAAGCACTTTAAAATTAGTATTTCTTGCTAAATAGCATGAAATTATATCCTTTCAGGTTAATTAAACCATTTCTCAATGCCTGGTTGCTGTTGATGGTATATTTAAATGTCAGATTCACAATAAGCACTTATGCTGCTCGATGATAAATAGCTTCCTTTCAAATATCCCATATATATGTATATGGTCAATCCATCTAAAGCATGTGGATTTCTGCTCTGCTCAATCTGCATTTCCATTTGGTCTACATTAGGGTTCAGACACCCAAAGACTGAATAAAGACAGGAACTGCATTAAACCTCATTAGGCCCTATATGGTATTCCTTACAAAGCCAAAAATTTCCAGTGAAGGTGGCAGAATGTTCAGCAGGAAAGGATTAGTAAAAGTGGACTTACACTGACTGTCTGATATTTTGTTTTAAAAATATAAGAGCAACTTTTCCAAATTTGTTTCTGTGGGAACTGGCAAACAAGCACCCTGCTGGAAGAAAATTAATGACCAGGGAATAATTGTGAGTCTCAGTTTTTGGAGATCAGACAGTGGTAGCTGTCTGCAGTATTTGTGTCACTGAGCATCCCATCTGCAGGTCCATGTGCAGTGGGGTGTAGGAATGGATGTGCACCTTAAGTATTTATGGAATGGATTTGCTTCCTGTGAGTGTCTGGGAAGTGTCTCTACTGAAGAACACAAGCAGAAGGAGATTAACTAAAAACTACTTTAGTTTTGTCAGTGATTCCTGGTCCTGCAGAAGAATGATGGAGCTGTCAGCACATTTGTATGCCTAGTCCTTATAGCCAGAAGTACTTCATTGTCCTGTCTATAGAGAACCAAACAGAAGAGACCAGGTTAAAAGAGAGAAAGGGAATTGGTCCAATTTCATGCCTTTTCTTTGGAGCAGTTTTAACTGCCAATAAAAGAAAGTCTTAAAATTTAGGAATATAAAAAGAAGTGTGGGCAGCAGGGAGAGACCCTTCTGCCCCACTTTGGTGAGACCTGACCTGCAGAGCTGCCTCCAGCCCTGGGGCCCAGCACAGGAAGGACATGGAGCTGTTGGAGCAAGTCCAGAGGAGGCACCAGGATGATCAGAGGGATGAAGCAGCTCTACTGTGATGAAACCCTGGGAGAATTCAGATTGCTCAGCCTGGAGAAGAGAAGCTTTGGGGTGACTTACTTGTCTGAAGGACCCAACAAGGAAGGTGAAGACAGAATTTGAACAAAGGTCTGGAGTGACAGGACAAGGGAGAATGGCTTCAAAGTGACAGAGGACAGGGTTAGGTGAGATATTGGGAAGAAATTTTTTCTTGTAAAGGTGAGTGAGACCCTGGCCCAGGTTGCCAAGAGAAGCTCTGGCTGCCCCATCCCTGGAAGTGTCCAAGATGTGGTTGGATGGGGCTTGGAGCAACCTGGTCTTGTGGAAGGTGTTCCTGGCCATGGCAGAGGGTAGGACAGGATGAGCTTTAAGGTCTTTTCCAACCCAAGCCTTTCTGGAATTCTGGGATTCTATGAATATATAGGCAGTCCCTTTATGGAAGTTTCTGTGGTATTTTCATATACCCTTATGTATTATCCATAGAAACAAAGTTCTGAGTCCCTTGTTCTAATGCTGAGACTTTTTAGCACATTATTGTTTTGACATTAATCAGAGTAGCTCCCATAGAGAGCTTTGATTCACTTCAGAAAAGCAAATAACGTTCTAAAAATGATAATACACTGTAGCTATCTCATTGTAGTTGGAGGCTGTCTGTGCTTCACAGAAATTACTGGGCAAGCATTCCTAAGAATGTCAGAATTTTCAACTTAGTTCTATTTAAAATGGGGGAACAAGAATGTGAGGGGCTGGATAGAAAATGTTAGGGCTGTGTGATTCATACTTGAAGTGCAGTTTGTAATGGTGAAAGATTATCAACTCTGGGGCTAGAGAAATAATTTCCTAGGTCTTTTTCTAAATTATAGGATGCATAAACAGGTCTACTTATTCTACATGTGCTGTTACTTTAATAAAATGCACCACTTTTGGAAAGGAAAAGCTTTGGAATATTACCAAATGTCCTAGTTCCATTTATTGTCTAAAGGTGGGCTTTTCTCATTATCTACAGAGTTTGTTGGATAGTTGAATAATTTGCAGCAATCTGTTTGATACCAGACTGCAAACTCTGTATTTATCTTCTTTCAATGTTCATATTGCAAATACAGGCATAAAATTTCCAGTTGGTGTTCTAACTGTATCAGGATTTGGCAATTGGTCTGCTACTAATCTCACAATGTGCATTTGTGTCTATATTGAAATTGATTGGAAAACTGTATCAGGAAATACTGATCTTCAATTATTTTATGTATAGATGTGGAGGAGTTGGTGAGAGAGATGGGAGAGAGAGTAGATACTGTAAACAGAGTGCTGATGAATACTCAAGTAGTAAATAGAATATCTTAGAAGTCATTCCTGAGAGCAATAAAGGCAGCAATTTGATTTCATCTGTGGATAATAAACTTGTTTCACATTGCAATATAAGTGGTGGTGGCTATGTTATATTAATATTTATTAGTCCCTATGATGTTAGGGTTTAGTTGTTCTCTTTTCCTCACATCACAGCCATTTTGTAAAAATTCAAGTTAAATTGCTACACAATAAGCAATTAAAAGTGTTTGTGTGTGAGAGAGAGAAGAAAGTAATCTGTGTATGGAGATATTCTTATAGAGAATAACAGACCTCCCTAACTAGAAATCTAGAGAGCTGTGCTCAAAGTGATGGAGTTCTGTTTGCATTAGTTAAAAATTTGGCTCTTTGAATGCATATTTCAACCCACAGGAACTGTTTTGCTGTTCTAATCAGAGTGGTTTGAATGGGTTTCCTGCTTTTTAATGGGGTGTTTGTATATCTCTTGCTTTGACTGTGGGCAGTGCCTCTTCAAGAATGAGATTGTGTACTGTGTTCACTGGCCTTTTTGTGTGACATGTGAAGGATTGCCATCTTGGGGGATGAGTCAGAAAGTGCCTGATCCAAATTTAACCAAATTTGTTCATCTCTAAAGTTAGAGAATAGCTGAATAAGACAGATATATTTCAGTTTCCATCAGTGACAAGGACAGAGTGTTGGTGGATGCCTGTTAACAGCTTGTGTTAATAGTGTGTGTTTTTGATACTCACATGGGTGTGCATGGGTGGGAAAAGTCTAGTTACTTTTACTTATCATGTGCCTGTTTCTTCTTTGACTGCTTTTAAATTGCTCTTGGGCTTGATGTTCCTTCCGTGCAGATAATTCTTGGGCAGATGGTGCGCTGTGGTCTTGAGTCATGTTTTTGCCCTCTTGAGTAGAAAGACTTGCATTGGACTTGGATTTTTATCATTATGAAAACTGAAATAAAACTGCCTTTTAAAATAAGGCAGGCACCAGGCAAGGTAAGACAAACCAAAATTCTTTTTCTTGATCTTATAATCAGGCTTCAATATCAATAATTTCAGAAAACGGTTTCAAGCTTATCCTCCATTTGAGCATAACCCTGAGTTAACATATATATAATTCATGTCTTCCACAGGATTAATCATATCCACGTGTCAGTTTGTATTTACCTGCTTTTCTGTGCTGGGGTCTAAATCTTTTTGACTGTTCTAATTCTTTGGCCAAATATTGTCCTTGGAGATTTGACCAGTGAAAGCAAGACCATATCCCCACCACTTTTGTGCAAGGCATTTTGTTAATGGGTATGACTCTTTGGGGGATTTTCTCTGTGAGATCTTTATTATAGACCTCTGTTTAGTCTCTTTTTCTTATTTTATTTTATTAGGACCTCAGTTCAGTGACTTGTGTCAACAAATTTGCATGTGTAGTGATGGATTGTGATATTACAAACAATTTGATTGTTGCATCCCTCACTGAATCAAACAGTGAAACTGGTTGGGTGGGAGATATGTTCATTTTTATTTGCAGCATCACTGCAATAGCAGTGGCTGAATAGGTAATACCAGAATGTGCATGACAGCTTTAACAGGATTTAAGCAACATAGTGCTTCCTGTAGTTTGCTGACCTGGTAATGATGATTTAAGGGTCTTACCTGAAATGTTTACTGTTGGGGGGCAACATTGGTGGCTGAGTTCTTTTCCCCAGGACTGAGATTGATCAGGGAGAGACTTGTTTTCTCATATTCGGGCTCAGTTGTTTCTTCTTTCTTACCTACATTACATATTTACAGAGTACATGGAGCTACATACACTAGGGAAGCGAGGTGCAAAATGGAGAGAGGAAGAATCTCCATTTACCCAATAATCAAATGCCAAGTAACTTATTTTCTTTTGTGACCCAATGGTGTTTCTTTAGTGACCCTGTGTGCTGCAATGCGGATTCTTTCATCCAATCACTCATTATTACCCAAAAACCCTTAGAAGAAGAAAATGAAGAAGGAAGAGGAACAAGAAAGAGAAAGATGCAATGCCCCATCCTCCATCTTGTATCTCACATATTAACTAAAACTCCAAAGTCTCCCCCAGTGATTTAATACAATTCTGTCTGACTCGCACACTCACATTCTCAGCTTCTCTACTTAGTTGTAGAAGCTTTCTCCATGGCTTTAAGTTAAACTCAGTGTTCTCTTGGGTGTCAGAACCTGTCAGCAGAGATAAAGGAATATCTCCTGTGCCTGTGACCCAAACATCTCCCCATCCTGTTTGAACCAAGAACACTTCCTTAGCACTCTTTTCTATCATCTGTTGGATCCACTGAAGTAGACAGGGCACAAAAAACAGGAGTATGATAACAATCAATATGAATATACCTATCCTTTTAAGTTCCCTCCTCAGTGATGCAAGGCTCAACCAACCAAACAGACCATTCCACCACAATCTCTTTTCAACTCCATGTTTGGCTATATCCTCTTTCAAGTGTTGTAAACTCTTGTGGATGGACTCCAAATGATCGGACAGATTCATGCAACACATTTCTTCAAACTCTTCACATCCATGTCTTCTCTAGCAAGAGAAGATCAGTTGCTGCTCTGTTTTGCAGAGTAGTGTCTCACACTTTGAACATCAGTTAACAAATCGCTCAAAGCAAGAGAGGTGGAACAAGATCGCTTGCTTAGCCAGCAGCCTAATCTGTCCAGTTGTTTCAAGGCTTCTCCTAAAGCTACTTGAGGTGAAAGGAAAGCTGCTACAAATTCTGTCCAAAATTCCATGAGTGAAACTCATCGTTGCAATCAGATGCGTACTGATTGACAAACCTCTTCCCTCTGAGTCTTTTCTCTTTTATCATTTTTATGTTAGATGTTAGCAGAGAGAGCTTTCCAATACTCCATGGACCACCTTTAATGTCTGACAGAATGGCGGGCCAAACTCTCTCTTCACAAATAAGAAAATTCCCTTTTGGCAATTGCAATGGAACATGTCTGGGTGGTGTGATCAGGACTGATGTGAAATTGCACCAAGATGTCACATCTTTGTATAAAATCCTGATTTGGAGTGACATCTGTAACTTTATCTTTGTTTTGTTTTGACAAAGTAGAATCGAATACTCTACAAAAATCCCTTCTCACTGAGCCAAGGATTTCCAATTCTTGGGATTCATAGGATGTCATAGGGAGGAATTTGGTCTAGAGCACCATCCATCAGCAAGATTTAGAATGAATCGTGAAAGTTTTGGAGGGATGTTTTTTGTAATTGACCACTTGTCCACTGGAAAACCAACCAAGCAAGCTAAGAGTGGTTTCCCTGGACTTGACTGAGTCAAACAAATGGCGTCCAGGCCAGATGCATTGGCCAGTCACCTAAATATTTTCTTTTGGTTGACTCACGGGCAAGACTGCATTATTTAAAGCAATCAATGAAGTGACAAGGCACAAGGGTGATACCTGATTTAGTTTCATGTTCAATGGCCTTTTTTCTCGTGTGAGATTATGAATTGTGATACAATCCACACCACACTTTAGCAAACAAGGTTTTACAATATTAACATACTTTTTTAACTATAGTAACATAGCTTTTTTACATAAATTTCAAAGTTCGCTGCTTCTGCATGTGGGATAAAAGATGTTTGTTGTCAACTGCAGTCTTGATAGTTCATGTCTGCATGCTCACTTTTCTGTTCCTGGGATCCTTGGCTTGTTTCTGTGGTCAACAAGGCTTCATGTTCTTTGCTGGAAGCTACTTCTGCCCTGAACCTGTGGAGACACAAGCATTCCCTTTGCCCCAAGTTATTAATTGAAATGAACCTTCAATATGTCCTGTTTCTGGATTTTTGATCAGAACCAAAGGATTTTCCTTTAATTTTGCCTGAGTACTGTTGGAAAAATGTCAGATGATTGGCAGAACTGGTTCTGCAAAAGAACTGTTCAGAAAATTTAAAATACGTAAGGTTTTGTTTAATCATACTTGAAGCGTAGCCTCTGCCTCCCCCCTTTTTTGTGTTTAAAGATAAGACACGTGTCTTTTTGTTATGCACATGAAAAAATCAAAGCAAAACAATACATGTAGTAAACAACAAACTTACAGCAATTAGGGATCAGTTAAATGATAGACATAATTGATAACACATGTGAAATTAGAAGATCATTAATTATTAAATGTACTAGATGTACTATCATCTCAGAGTCTGCAACAGCTAATAAACCCCAAATCAGTGATAAATTGGAAAATTATGTCCAGATAAAAATTCTCCAAACTCACTTTAAAAGTAGATTCAGCTCTTATATTAATAAGGTCAGATTGACAAGTCAAAATGACATGAATATTTTTTTGATGCAGAAAACATCTGGGTCTGTTGGGAAATTTCCCATCCAGGTAAAGTCAAGACCTGGCCAGGGCCTAGGCTTTAAACTGGAAGGATATCCCTAACTTATTTTTTTTTAAACAAAATGCTTAACAATTAGAATCTAATCAAATATCCAATATTTGGTTCCCTTCCAAGTTTAACTTTGGAAATACTGAAAAACCATGAAACTACATTGGATTAAATCTATAACAAACCTGTTCAAACAAAGGAAAAAACTAAAGAATGAAAGAAACCTGCAGAGTTAGCTAAACAACCTGTTTGAAGAAATGCATTTTACAGTTAGAGAACAAAAATAATAGAATATATGAGAATACAGCCACAATTACAGTAATAATACCTTATAATTCATGCTTATCATAAAAAAATCCACAAATTTATATCATACAATGAATACATCAGCAGCAAATGTGTAAAGAAGATAACATTTTCAAAACATTCATGCATCAACAACAAAACTGAAACAAAGTAAAAAACTTTTGAACTTCTTAATATGAATAACTATTTTAATTTTTTCTTGTTACTTAGAAATGCAAAACCAGCAGGTATTATAAAAAATATCCATAAGCTTTCAAATTTATTTTTGAAGACACTTCAGTCAACATGGGCTCCTCTCTGCAGCTCAATTTTGACTGCAAAAACCTGCAGCTTGAAAAATGAATGGAACAGAAATCTGAATAATCCAGCAATGCAATTAGCAATTCTTCTGATTTTTGAATTGCCCAATCAAAATGTTCTTTTTCAAAGATAAATCATTACAAAATCTTTGCCTGCCATTATCAACAATCTCATTCGTGTCCTAATTATGATCTGTACTATCATTTCTATTGTTGTGAAAATTGTTTTTGGAGACCTGTAGGGTAGGAAAATCTATTTGATTATTAACAATGAATGTTTTCTTTGAAGCATCCCATTAAAATATGAGACCGTACAATTGCATGTTTTCTCCTAACTGCAAGGAAAAATGGTTGAGACGTTGCACAACAATGTGATTGTCTTTATTGAAGGGCTTCAGTGATCCTCTCAAGAACTTCTTGAGCCTCAGGCATGAGGGTTCTGGGAGATTTAATGTTGCTTTCTCCTCTCAACAGATTGAAAAATGGTGCAAGTTCATCATTGGTGATTAATTTTCAGTCCTTGAGGAAGGACCACCCAACATATAGTATCTTTGTAAAGGTTCTTCTTTGTTGATGCTTGGGACAGAAAATGCATATCATGGAGCATCTTTTGAATGAAGTGGAATGTTGAAGAAGTAACCTTTCAGATCAATGATCACAAGCGGCCAATCTCTTGGAATCAGCAAGAGAGAAGGCAGACCGAGTTGAAGTAGTCCTATCTCCTCAATGACCTCGTTGATTTTTCTGAGGTCATGAAGCAATCTCCATAAATTGGAGGTTTTCTTGTGGATGACAAACACTGGAAATTCCAAGGACTGTTTGTCAGCTTGATGTGACCTTTCTGCAATTGTTCCTTCACTAATTTCTTGAAAGCACTCAATTTACTCTGTGTCAGGGGCTGCTGGCCCACCCAGACAGGTTTGTCTGTCTTCCAAGTCAGTCTCAGGGTGGTGAGTGTTGCAGTGACTCCCATCAAAAATCCACTTCTATTTTTGTGCCTCATTGTGACAGGATGTCTCTTCCCCAAACCGTGATGGATTTGTGCACAATGAAGGGACAAATGATTGCTGTCTCTCCTTCTGGCTCTGAAACAACAATTGTACATTTGCTCTGCATGCATAATGTGCTTCCTCTGATCCCTGAGAGAGAGTTCAGAGGTATTACCAAGTTCCATTCTCTGGGCCAAAAGACGTAAGAAATGACCATGACATCCACGCCGGTGTCCAGCATGCCTGTAATTGTAATTGTTTTGTCACCACATGTCAAGTCACAGGTAATTTGGGGCCGATCACAGCCTATTTGCTTTATCTAGAAGACATGAATGTTCATGTTGTCATTGCTGGGTGAAGTTTGTTGACTCACCATTGGCATGACTTGTTGTACTGCATTAGATGGCAAAGCAATGGCCTTGGACATTGGACTGTTCTGTGGAACCATCAATGGAGGACGCAAGGGCTGGGCTGTCAACACCCCATTGTGGTTTGCTGAGATGACTGATGGATAGACGGTGACCCCTAGAGTACTGTTTCTGTCCTTGCCTATAATTAAAAATTCTTGCCTCTTCCATGATGTTCCAGTGACCGCTGTGGGAATCACTGCACAACTCTCATTCATGATGTATGTTAATTTGAAATCTGCCAATTTTCACTGTGCCCCTGGGGGTAGCTGTTTTGGGTCGCTTGGGAAGTTGCAGATGGTCCTGTGGATGGAGTCTGATTGGGGTTCCTTGCAGATTGTGTTCCCTTAGAGGGGTTCCAGACTGTTGAGTCACCACAATCACTTGTGTCTTGTTGGCACCCCATGTTATTTGTGTTTCCTGGAAGGGGTAGAGGTCTTCCATCAACGTCTGTTTTGAAGTGATATTGATTTCATAATGTCTTCCTCTTCTGAATCTTGGGCAAAGGCCTGGTGCTTTCGCATTTCCTGATGACTCTGGGCAATTCTTTTTTATGTGTCCATGCTTCCCACATTTGAAGCATGGCTTCTTGGATAATTCTGTTACTATGACTCCTGAATTGCCTTGTTGAGAAGTCACACAGAGTGCTGCAAGAGTTCTTTCAAGTCTCTTATCTTGTACTTTGAGGAGTTTTCCAAATCTGTCTCCCAAGACATCTGATTGGATGTCTGCGATGTGCTGAGGTGTGCCTACCTTGCTGCAGGCTTCTATCGTTTGAGGCAAGGTTGGCTGTGGATCAGGCAAGGTGTTGATTATGCGCTTCCATTCTAGGTCGAATCAGGAGTGGTTTTGCAGATTCACCATGTTGTTATATGTGCCTCTCTATAATTGTTTAAAGTATGGAGAGCCTAACCCGTTGTCTTTTATGGCTTCCATCAAGTCCTTGATGACATCATGAGTCAAAGGCTCCCAACTAGGATTTGCATTTTGCCTGCCATATCTCACTGGCAGTGCCATGATTTCTGTTTCTACCATGTCAAAATTCTTGAGTGCTTTTTTTTTTTTCTGGTATCTGTGCAGTTTGTCAAATTGGATTCATATTTTACAACATGTCCTGAAAAACATGCTACCAGAGCATTCCTTACATCTGGAAAGAATGCTCCTCCTTCTTACCTGAAAGCTGTGTCCATCCCGTGGAACTCTCCCCCTCTTCTATAAGGAAGGGAAAGCATCATTTGTGGTCCAGTATTAAAAGGCGTTGAGGGTGCGGTACAAGGGTTCACCACAGGTGGCACGCCAGTGGGAGGTTTGATGTCTTGTGGACCACAAGATGGTGCTGTCTGGAGGGGTACAGGGACTAACTATTTACAGTGGTCACGTTACCATCAGATCTCACAAAAGACGTCTGAGGGAATCCTGTATTCTGTGGAAGGAAATCCCGTGCACAGTCCCATAACTGTAAAAAGAGATCTCGAAGGAACTCTCTTGGAAATGTGACCGACGGGGTGATGGACGGACGAGAGAACGAGTTGATTACTTGTCCTGTGACTGAGGGAGCCAACCAGGCACTTGGGGAAGTTGTGCCAAGCCTTGGATGCTGCTTGCCATTCCCCAGAGGTTTGCTGTAGCTTATGGGAATAGGGGTATACTTACAGAAAAGCCTTGACCTGCTAAGATTTTCATAACGTCCTTAATGTTTGTATTTTTTAATTATAAACTTGTATCACCTGCCTGTGAGCTTTTTCCATTTTGGTCTTTGGTTTCTGTGTCTTGGTTGCTCAGTTGGAGCAGCCTCAGGGATGCTGAAGTCTATGTTGACATGTCCCATTGTCCTGGGCCCGTGTTTGCTGTGGGGCAGGGTGTTGGGTGTGTGGTTTGAAGGGTTTGTGCCGCTGCTTGGCTTGGCAGGCTGTGCTTGAAAGCACTTTGAACCTCTGCTGCTGTTAGCATAGCTGTTTGTGGTATGAAGGCGGCTGCTGATTTTCCAAGCTGCTGTTGCTGGGCTGGTGCGGCGGCTGTGGCCCCCCTGCATCGGGGGACGCTTGGCCTCGGCTCTGTGGGCTCCGTGAAGCGCTGGCTCGGCTGTGTCGCGGCTGCTGCTGCTGCTGCTGCTGCTGACTCCGCTGTGGCAGCTCTGTGTTCTGGCTGCGGTTGCCGTGGTAACCATGCAGATGTTCGCAGCAGAGCTGCTGAAGCCGCTGTCGCTGCCACCAGCTCCGCCTGTCCACCTGTCTGTCCCCCCCGCAGGGGGGTTGGGCATGGAAGAAAAGAACCACGCCTGCTTTTGATGTAATACTCGAGAATGGGAAGGGGCTGGTCAATCCCGCCATCATCAATGGGCAGTGCTGAGGCAGTGCAGAGGCTGGAAGGGGCATAGGATATTCCTCTGCTTAGGGCTGGCCAGGAGGAGGCGGCACAGGCGGCGCCAAGGCTTCTGACAGCGGCAGCATCCCTGCTGATGTCATTTTGGCTGTGGCTCAAAGGAAACCCCGGGCAGACGGGGCACGGGAGCAGCCGTGCACTGTCAGGGTCCGGTGTCGCTGCAGGGCGGGCGGGTCCGTCCCGTGCTGTCCCCGGCGGGCTGGGCCGCCACTCCCCGGCCAGGGGGTTTCCCTCTCCCTCTTCTGCCTCCCATGGCTGTGGCAATGGCTTTTTCTTAGGCTGCCCCGCTCCAGCTGCTGGAGGGCAGGTTTTAGAGGTTTGTGAGGAATTGGCTACTTGTAAAAGGTCCGCGGCTGGCTGGGAAGACTCCGCGCCCTCTCCGAGTTGGCAGATGTTTTCCACAGTCCCACTCCCGGCTTCCCTGACTGCCGGTGGCAGTGGAGCCCCTCCCGCCGGGTTTGTGCAGGGTAAAATGTCTTTTTCTGGCTTTTACCGCCGGGATTTGATCCTGTGAAAGAACTCGAAACGATCGCAGCGCTGTATTCCGGGATTGGAGCATCCCCGCTTCTGCGGAAGGAGGAAGGGCAGACCCCGCAACCTCAGGGTGTGTCGGCAGGGTTTCTCGTCCTGTGTTTGTCTCTGTGGAGTCCCTTGCCTGGGTATTGGAGTTCCACTTGGTGGAAACTTCCATAAATCACCCTAGAAGCCAGCAGGAGTTTCACTGCTGCCTGGTTCTTAAGAGTGTTTTTTTTCATAAATTCATGTATTTACAGTTTCCCACAGGCTCGGGGTAAAAATTTCTGTGGATCCATGCCAGGAAATTCTGCTTGAATCCAAGATAAGATGCTATTAAGATCATCGATAGAGACATGGATTGGATGCTCTCTTATCATTGCTTCTAAGAGAGTCAAAACTTCTGTCTCTGGTTTGGAAATTAAGTTAACATTTTCTAAGTTCCCTCTGGGTCAGTCTGTACCTTGATCCTCTGTCTGTGGTCCATCCCAGAGCCCACAGGTTGGCTTTTTCCACTCTCACCAGCTCACAGAGACGGCGGATTTCTTCCCCATGGAACTCCAGCTTTGAGCTGCTCTCCAAAAGGGCTCTTGATCCTGAGTGCCACACATTGGGTGACAAAATGTCAAGACATTGGTGGCTGGGTTCTTTTCCCCAGGACTGAGATTGATCAGGGAGAGACTTGTTTTCTCATATTCGGGCTCAGTTGTTTATTCTTTCTTACCTACATTACATATTTACAGAGTACATGTAGCCACATACATTAGGGAAGCAAGGTGTAAAATGGAGAGAGGAAGAATCTCTCCAAGGCCTTTTATGTGTCCATTTACCCAATAATCAAATGCCAAGTAACTTATTTTCTTTCATGACCCAGTGGTTTTTCTTTAGTGACCCTGTGTGCTGCAATGCGGATTCTTTCATCCAATCACTCATTATTACCCAAAAACCCTTAGAAGAAGAAAACGAAGAAGGAAGAGGAATAAGAAAGAGAAAGATGCAATGCCCCATCCTCCATCTTGTATCTCACATATTAACTAAAACTCCAAAGTCTAACTTTCCCCGCCCCGTGATTTAATACAATTCTGTCTGACTCACACACTCACATTCTCTACTTAGTTCTAGAAGCTTTCTCCATGGCTTTAAGTTAAACTCAGTGTTCTCTTGGGTGTCAGAGCCTGTCAGCACAGATAAAGGAGTATTTACTGTGCCTCCAACCCCCACAACTTACTATCCTTCTGGATACGAAATTAACCCACAAGTCAGCATTGTTTAATTTAATATAATATTAATTTTTTTTAAAATAATATCATTGTACACTAAGATATTTTTTAGAGAAAGATATTGTAGCAGAGTAGTAATAAGAATAGTGTAGAAATTTGGCAAGGATACTACAGAGATACTATGATTTTAGAAGACTGTATATGGTAATTAGTTTGCATTTGCTCTAATGAAACCCCACAACCCAATTTGCTGATTTCACATTTTCTTTAGAGTGAAACTCTAAATATTCATTTTCTCTCACACTTGTCTTTTCAAAACACAAGCCAATCATCTATATTCTGTTGACATGTAATTGTTAACCTTTCCTGTAATATGGGAAATTACATATTGCATTTGTTATTATTGCTAGAAAAGGACAGTCCAACCTCTCTAATAATTATGAGAAGATAAAAAGCTTCAGGTTTCTGCTATATCTGTTTTTTAAGTGGGTTTCAAAACCAGAGTAAGTGGATTTGAACCATCACTATGATGGCTCAGAATTGTCAAGTTTTGAGGAATATGAGCTCTAACCCATTCTTCTAGCCTGAATCCAGAAATTGGTTTTGAATTTAGAAGTTATTACATAGAACTAGAATTAATTTATATCTCGGTGTATTATGATGTGTTTACACTTCAGTAGGTTAAAGTTTATAAGTCTTAATAACAAAGTATTTCTCAGCAAATTCTATGAGCATTGTCAAATGTGTGAGTTTGGAATATCTCCATTGAAGTCAGGTCTAGAGAAGCTTTATTTGAACTAGAATAATTAATCTACAAGATACATAACTAGCATGTCTTTCCTATTTTCCTAAAGACAGTACAATAGGCTTGACAAGCTATTAGTGATTTTTGTTGTTGTTATTATTATTACTATTACATTTTTTTTGAAAAGGGATGTTTAATAAAAAGAAAAACCCACAAGCTTTTTGACATGTTCATCCTAATTTTTACATTTTTTCAATTTGCAGTATGAGGGTGTAGAGTGTACAGAAATTTCATATCTGCATGCAGAAGATAACTGAGTAGCTTCCCTTACCAACATTCAGCTTTTGCAACCAATGGCATGGTATAAATAACCCTGTTTGAGTAAGAGTCACTCAGTCTAAAAAATTATTAACCATTTCATGCTGTAAGTGACTCTTTGTAGTTTCCTGGCAATTATTTTGGATTTAGGATATCTGTTTAAGAAAGATGAAGTGAAACTTTTTCCAAGCTCATATAGGGACTAGACAAGGGAGAGTGGCTTCAAACTGACAGAGGGCAGAGTTGGATGGGTTATCAGGAAGAAATTCTTCCCTGTGTGGGTGGTGGGGCACTGGCCTATGTTGCCCAGAGAAGCTGTGGATGCCCCGTGCCCAGAAGTGTCCAAAGCCAGGCTGGATGGGGCTTGGAGCAATGTGATCTAGTGGAAGGTGTCCCTGCCCATGGCAGGGAGTGGAATGAGATGCTAAATAAAGTCCTTTCCAATACAAACCGTTCTATGATTTCATGATTGTCCAATTAAAAAAATAAAAAAAATCCTCCATTTTATCTCTGGGAATGATGTGGTTGAATTCCTGATCTCTTCAATGGTATCCTTACGGATACACACACAGCCTTTCATTGGGCTAAGACTCATAAAGGTCCATGGCTCTGCCTCCATGAAGACTTTATTATTGTACTGTCTGATTTACACAGTAGGCAAGCTCAAAACACGACATATTTCCTCTATCTTCAATTTCTAGCAAAAGAGATTTAAACTAACACCTTTGAAGAACTTTAGTGCTGAAGTGCATCTGGCGGCCTGGAACTCAAATCTCTGCTCTGAATGCTCAGTAGAATTCGGGCCTGGGCCCAGGTGAAATCTGGGGATACCTCTATTTCTACCAGTCATTCCGAAGAAATGCTTGCACTGGGGCATTGTAGGAAGTGCTGTCCTGTTAACAAGGATGAACAGCAAGGTGCAGAGCATTGATTGGAATTGTTGGTTCTCTTTTCCCCCAAGTGTTCTCTAAGCCACTGGGCTACAAAATCACATCCTTTCTTCTATCACTGACTAATATAGCAGAGAAGCTTGGAAGAAGAGTCTTTGTCCCAAGTATGTTCTGATAGTTAAATGATTCACAGAGCCATGTGGCAGTGTAGGATCTGAAATCTTCCTACTCTGGAGTAGGTGGTTGGGGTCCCAAGAAACTGGTTGAAGGAAGAGATGGGAAGGAGAAGAAAGTGCAGCTTTCATGGAGTATGTTTTGAATGAAACTGGTTAACCACAGATTGGTCTCCACAACAGGGCTCAGGGAGGTGAAACTCAGTAGGAATAAAGCAGGTCTCCTCTTTCAGAGCAAAGTACAAACACATGTAGTAGTGCAGCAAAACACATCAATGCAGGATCTCAGGAAGTAAAGGAGATTTTCTGCTTACTAGTTCTAAAATTTCCTGACTCTATCATTGAAGGGAAGCACTGGTGCTCACTTTGATATATTATAATTCTGGAAAAGTATTATGTGTAATATATTGTGTTGTGAAATGTATGCTTATGTAGTCACATATATACACATATATAAATATACTGTGTATATATATGGATGTATTTATATAAGCATAAATTTACCAAATACTTTTACTATCTGAACATAAAAGAACAGCCTTTTTATTTGGATGATCAAATCTGTAAGTGAATACTACAGAGTTTACCACCCTCCAAAACTAAATATGGCTATTTTCTTTTACTAGAAGACAGCACCTACATGGCAGTATCTGCAATGATTTTTCACAGCTGCAGTCCTAGCACGATGGAATACCAAAGTTAGGAATTAAATTGCAATGGTAATTCCACCATATTGTGTTAAAGCAATATTTTCCATTTGGTTTTGCTGAGAGATAAGTAGCTTAATGTTGCTGAGCAGCATTATTATATATTATTATATACTGTTATACGTTATTATATACTAAAAAGTATATAATGCATGCTTATGGGATGTCCTGCACAGCCAGGTTAACATCTGCTGAGAAACTTGCTGCTTCCTTTCTTTTATCCTAACAAGCCATTAACTGCATAATTTTAAAATCAGACATATTTATATACACTTTATATGGAATTCAGGCAAAATTTTATTGTACTTTCCCAAGTTCTGTCTCAAGGAAGTAAATTTTGGTACCAACATCCAGTTATTATGGCTGAGCTGATATAATAACTTCTTTTGTCAAAAAGGGTTGGTATTATCATCTCATTTTCTTTGTGGGTTTTGTCTTCTGCTTGCCCCCCGCTCCTTTCCTCTGCCACCTTAGCTAAGAAACATTGCTTTTCCCCTTGTCTTTATTCTGTTGCTTGTTGGATATTTTCTTAAGCAAATTCAGCTTTCTTCTGCTTAGCAAATTGGATTAGCTTAGCTCAGGCCTGACAAAAGGTACTGTCTGTCAGCAAGCAATTTTATCGCCTCAGGTTGGCACTTCCCTCATATTTTTCAGTTCTTCTGAGTGACAGAGGAACACATAACACTCAGAGCAAAGAGTACAAAAGCAGCTCTGAGCCCAGTGGGTGCTAAGGTGGAATTACATGGAATTCTAATTTTTCAGTAGCTGGTAGTAGGCTGCATGGACCATTCTGATAGGTGAGGATTCCTAAATTACTAAGGTCATTTTCTCCTTTATTTTTCATCTCCTTGCTTTCCCTTTTCATACAGTAATCTTCATATCCTGCAGCTGTGGTAGGACAGCGGTGCTTTAGCAGCTGCTAACCAGGTCTGTTGAAGATTTTCACTCCTGCCTGAGGTCACTTGAGGGAGAGGTGTGAAACTGCTTTGTGTGACACTGTTCATGCATTTTTCCCTTTACTCAGGAATATTTCTGCAAACTGTGAACACAGACTAAGTAATTTGAAAACATCAGTCATTAAAAACCACATCAACCTGGAACAGTTGAGTAGTTAAACAGCAAACCTTTTATGAATCATCTGAGCAAGAGACTATAGGTGTGATCACAGCTGCTGAGTCTCGCTGCAACTCATTGACTTTATGCTCATTTGTGCAGGAGGTGGAGACTTAATTAGTAAATATGGTTTCTGAATAATGCTAAAAATCACAGAACAGGTATGTTGCTGATGCATTTGGCACACCCAAACTTTCTTTTGCTTTTTAATTTTCTTTGGTTTCAGAAATTTAGAGTGTGATCTAATGCCTGCAGCAAAAATAGTAATAAAAATAATTACGTATATATATATATAAATTTATTTTTACAATATATGTAGAAATAATTTATAATTATTTTGATTTTAAAAATGGTGCATTATAAAACCTGCTGACCAGTAAATAATATGGTGTAAATTGTGTTTAGACATAGGTATTTGGCACAAC
Source organism: Parus major (assembly GCF_001522545.3). Classification (NCBI taxonomy): domain Eukaryota; kingdom Metazoa; phylum Chordata; class Aves; order Passeriformes; family Paridae; genus Parus; species Parus major. The sequence continues at coordinate 61,672,451 of NC_031773.1, forward strand.
TTGTGTAAGTCATCAGTGGGATTACTGAAATGGTGAAAAATGTGGACTGTATTCATTGTGTTTTCCCTTTACCAGAATACATACCTACAGTGTTCAGAGTCTGTATTTTTCAGTGCAGTCAGGTGGGAATGTGCAAGTGGTAAGAAGTAGAGATAGTGGTCTGAAAATCCTATGGTAAAAGCAGAGATAAATTGGGTGATGTTCTGAAAAGCCTGAGAGCCACAGGAAAAGCAGAACATTGTTTGCTTCATCTCTGCATATTCTCTTCTGATACCTGCATGAGCTGTGATACCACCTTGGGCTTTCTTGCAGATGAGTGGTGATGAAACGGATGAGTACAAAAACCTCAGCAGCAACTAAGAATTTGGTTTTCAAAGCAGGTGTAGAATTTAAGGTTGTACTTTGCCTCCTACTGCTTATGGCTACCCCCATGCAGAAAGAGCAATTCCAGGACAAAAGTCCAAGTCATTTTTAATTTGTTTTAAGAAGAATTGTTTAAAATTGTATTTTTGGTGCCCAAAAGAAGTGTGGTTTCAAAAATATCGACATTTTGAAAAAGCAACAGGACATATATTTCCAATTGTCTGCTTCATAACAATCATAAATTGCATATGAAAGCATGATTAATGAATTCTGAGTAAAGGGAGAGTAACTGGAGAGAACAAACACTTTTAAAACCAGTAAAATAAACCTTTATATTTCTATGAAATTCCAATTTAATTACTGTTTACACAAAATATGTGTCTGAAATAATAGCCTCTTTAGAATACAATCAAATGTGAAATTGATATCTTATTCTATCAGTTTATTGGAAATACCATGCAGTGATTTCACCATAGTTTTGAAAATTAAGAATGATTTCTACTGATTTTTATGCAAGTCTAGAAGGAAGAAAAAAAAGAAACAATATACATCTGAACATGTCTTAGAGGAGTCTCAACGTTATGTCTGAAGGCCTGGTGCTTTTATTGGTGGACTTTATGGAAAAATGATAGTATTCAGATGTTTAAGCAAGGTAGAGGACAGCAATTGTCTGGGATTTGTGGGGGAAGGGGCAGAAAGTTTTAGGCCAAACCAGCTTGGAGGCTGCATATAGTGCTTGGCATTTATATAAAGCAAGCTCAAGGTTGAATGCAGCATTCAAGTTGTAAAATAGATGTAGAATGGGTCAAAAACCCCTGCAATTACTTCAGCGATGATCCATTCAGGTTAAGAATGATCCATTCAGGTTACGAATTTTCGTCTTTGCTGTTGCCATAGCAATCTACCACATTAAAAATCCATTCTGTAAAACTGTTGTTGCCAATATTGAACACATAACAGACAAAAACATTTTTTTTAATAGCTTAGGTTCAACATGAAGAAGACCTATATCCTAAAAAGATGCAAATATTCTTTAAAAAGAAGATTAGTATTTCCATAATTCATTGTGGGAACACATTTTTGCTGCAGTGTTGATGTTGGTATAAAATAATTTGCAAATAATCTGGCAATGCAGTGTCAGTTGAGCTCAAATAAATGAACTGTTAGAGCTGAGATACAACAAACCCATATGTCCCTGAGTTAAACTCTTATTTTGGTAACATGCTGTAGAACTGTGTGTCTCTGTAACCTTCTGCTACTGTCTGAGTCTGATTATCTTCAGTGATTAACTGGAGTGATTTTACTTATCCTGGTGTAATTCTGGAATGGCAGAACAGTTGCGTCCCCTAACAGCTTTATATCTGTGATCTAATCTTAAACTGCTCATGGACACAATCTCCTATGAGTTTGTACAGATAATGAATTGTAGCAATGAGTCCTTAAGCATTTGTTAGTACATCTGAAGGAGGGGGGAAAGCAATTTATAATTCAAAGCAAACATAGCAATGGTTTGACAAGTGTATGTACCCAAACTGAATAAAATGCAATTATTTTTCAATAGAGATACAATATCTAGATACATACATACGTATATATATGTGTGTGTGTGTATTCATTCAAGACTGAAAGAGCAGAAGCTTGCTTAAATCACAAATAGTCCTAGATTTGAGAACTTAGGCGTTGACTAAGTAAGTCACAACATAATAGCTGGAAATTGAATGTATGGCCCTTAGTCTGATCAGTGATAATGTAGGTCTCATCTTTGTTTCTGACACAGCACCCTTTTATCCTCTGACCATCTCTAGACTTCATCCCTTGAAGTTTTATTCTCCGTCCATGCAATACTTCTTTGTTTCACTTTTTATGTCTTCCATTTGCTACTCTCCCCACACTTCTACCCCTCAGTTGTCTTTGAAAGCCTTTATCCTGGGATAGTGTTGATTTATTGCTGGAGAATCATAGGAGGTTCACACAATATGGTGAGTTGGAAAGGACCCACAAGGATCATTGAATCCACCTCCAGTTGGTTACTCCTGTAGTTACAATGCAAGGCTTTAATAGAAACTATGAGGAGAAGTGATCTTCTTTTTTAATTGCATTTACAATATCTCTTAAATTTTTCATTTTCTTTTGACTGAATGGAACTGCTTTTTTTTTTTTTTTTTTTTTTTTTAATACAGCTGTGTCTTCTTGTTTGTGAGCTTGAGTTGGTTTTCCTATTTTAAGTTATTATTTTCTTAGTGAATAAATTGACCAGTGAAAAGGATGATTTCATTTGGATTCCTTCACCTGTTTTTGCAATTTGAAGTGTGACCCTTTGGAACACATGCTGCTGGATGACATTTACCCAATGGAGATTGCAGGTCCCCTCCACAGTGGGACTGCTTCATTCCTGTCTGAGAGCATCTGTGGATTGCTCAACCAAAACCATGTACCTGACATGCCAGATCCCTGTCTGCCTGTGGCATGTGTCCCAGCCACATGTGTTCATTATCCAGTAATTCCTGCTCTGAGGGATGGAGTGGTTGAGCTTTCTGTTCTAGTCCAGGGTTGGAGCTTGAGGTGAGTTAGCAAAAGATCATGAGCTCCCAAAATGCTTCTGGATGTAAATTAGACAGTAGGAAATACACCTGATGAATTTGTTCTTATTTGAAAGAAACACAAATGTGTAAAGTAGTTAGTCTGGTTTAAATGCATACAGTTAAACCTGAAGATAACTGGAACTTGGCTATTCACTTTCCCCCATCCCTTCACATTGGAGATGTTTCAGGGGGGTGCCAGAAAAGCCCAAGTAGCTTTAGACAGAGGAGAGATTCAGAAATATCTTTGATTTTATGGACCTTTTCATAAAAATGCTTAGAGCTGTAAATGTAGAAATAAGAAACTCATTTATCTTTACAAAAGTGCTGCTATTCAGCACTCATAAAATAATCTTTTAAATTACTGTTTCTGCTTGTATCAATAAATTCATACAAAATGCTTAAAGGTCAACCATTGCCAGAAAAATGTCTTTTCAGCTGGCTAATTAGAGGTTTATGAGAATGTGCACCAGCTTGCTCTTTAGATAAACTGGAAAAGAAGGAGAAAAGCAAAACGGCCCCATGGATAAAAATGATAGCGTGGAATTATTGAGTGGCAAGTCTTTGATCCACCAGGTTCACCATGGCATGTGTCAGGGCATGAAAACAGATGGCTTTGCTAACAGGAAGAACAAAAATATTTTTCTATTTGTTGGGGAGGTATCTTGATTAGTCACCTCCTGGAGCCCACAGGCTTGAGTGGAGGGCCCAACTTGAGCTGATGTATGAAGGGGAGTGTGAGCAGGATTTGATGTGTCATAGCCTGAGCCATGGGAAATCTGTCCAGTTCTTATTGCATGGCCAAGGGTATCAGATAAGGACACTTATGTTCTTATTTCCCCCATAAGTGGTTTTATCTTCTTGTTCATGTAGAGCTTAAACAAGAACAAAGCAGTGTAAATTGTACCCAGAGCCAAACTGCCCAACCACCCATTCTGGCACCTGCACTTCTTTCATTGCAGAGACCACAGTGAAATTCCCTGTTTCATAGTTTGCTTCTTTCACCCATCGTCATGGAGACATCCTGGTCTGTCTAAAAATGTGGCCATTTGGCTGGAGCTCTCCATGCATGGATGAGATGAGTTTAATCAGTCACATGGATAAGACGCTGGAAATCTAGCTTGCATTCCCACCTGCACAACAGTCTAGCCCTGACCATTATCATTTTACCTCTAAATCTAGATTTTTTTCACTAAGAGGAGACAATAATACTGACCTAGGCAAAGTACCCAGACATAACAGATTAAATGTGTTACAGGAAAAGTACAGAGGTCATTGAATTCTTGAATAGCTTGAGCTATTTATTGCCCAAGCTGAGAAATAGTAACAAAACAATGTAAATAGTGAAAAATAAAGTAGATTCTTAGATGTCTCTCTGTCTGAACATACTGTAGTGCTAATATTAACATCATATTGAAAGTTCTTTTTCTTGATTTTTTTCCTTGGCCATATGATTTCTATACTGAGATTGTTTCCTTGAATATTAATTAACAGATCCTTACTATAAAACCATTTGTAAACAGAAGGCTGCATTTTTGTCACTGAAAGTTTTATAACTTAAGAGTGCCATTATTTGGTTTTGTACTTTTGTGGTTGCTGCAGAATTGCTACTTCAGGAAAATAAATTGATTAAATTTTGGAAGTGCAGGTGACATAACTGATAGCAGTTAATTTCCCTACTACACACAGATGTTTCATCCTGACTTTGCCTTCAAATGAAGCTGAGGGAACAGTGCAGAGTAATTTTGTGGTGCTTCTTGTTTGTTCTCTCATTCCCATTTCTTTTGTCTCAGTCATTCTCTGTTTTGAAACCTGAACCAGAACTGGCCCAGCAGTGCACCCAGGGGCTGACATGAGCTCCTTCCTCACAGGACAGAGTCATTCTGTTCTAGTTGCTTTGTTGTTTTTTTATTCCCTGGAGATATTTGAAGTAATACAAGAGAAGAGCTTTGTTGCTCAGACAAGGAGTTAATTGTTTATCTTAACAATTAATAACTCTATCTTACTTAACATCTCAGTAATTTGATTCTTATCTTTATAATCAATTCCCAATTTCATTCAGTGTCAGCACTTGGTATTTTAATGACATCACAGAGTCATTAAGATTGGAAAAGACATCTAAGTCCAACCTTGGACCGAACACTACCATGCCAACCATATATTTTGTTGTCCAGCTTGAAAATCTTCACAAATCCTTGTCTATCTGTAGGAAGAGGAATATTAGAATGTGTGTTTCCAAGGTCAGAGGCAGCAGCCTTTAAGGCACAACTTTCCAGAAGGAAGAACTTTTTGTTTTTAACTTTCTGTAGAGCGTATCTGCACAGCCCAGGAGAAGTGGTGGTGCCCTCAATATTTCCTAGTAAACCTTGGACTTCACTGTGTGGTGAAAGAAGTCCCATTTGGGATAGTAGGAAAATATAGATGCCATTTGTAATAAGTTTTCTGTAGCATGAGTTGGAAAGTTCACTTCAGTGAACTTCAATATTTACCCTAAAAAATCTGAATCTTGACTGAATTGATTACAGTTCATGATAATATTAAGCAGGAAGTTGTGATAAGTCTAATAAATGCCCATAGCAGCAGGTGGCAGCTCAATTTCTCCTTCTCCCAGACTGCAGTAGCTCATCATGTTATTCTTGCTGATGTGTGAGGCAGTGATAGGGTAGACAGGGCAATGAAGTTGTTCAGTCAGATCCTTCCCATTGTTTTTAGTCCATGTATCACCCTATAAGGAAACTGGCAGAAATACCCCTTCTGTTCCTCACCCTGCTTCCAGAACCTTTATTTTAAGGGAAGTGTAACTTGTTTTATCATCCATAGATGGAAATGCTGTCCCCTCTTCCCCCTTTCCCTCTTCTCTTAGCTTGAGACAGGATTTGAATGGAGTACATTTTTTTCATGGATAATCCAGGGTACTGGTAATCCATGAGTACTCAAGAAAAATTGTGTTGCATGGTTATAACTGTTCAGCTCTCCTTGTTGTTTTACTCAGGCAAATCTTCTTCAAATGTTAATCTTTGTTGAATATGCAACATCACACCCCCAAATGTCTCTGACAGGAGTAGCAGAGGTAAAAATATAAACGCTGTAGGAGAAGTTTATTCAGAATATTCTGCCTGAATACACTTGTCATTTCTTATCAAACACTGGAGACAGAATGAAATAGACTGTTTTGCCACTCTGTGGGCGAGGTATAAGGAGAACATATCAGCATGAATGTGACACAGTTTCACTTTCTTTGAGCTGATTATGTTATAGTTTCTTTTCTACTGACAAATTTCATTACCAGATTGGGGTAATAATAGCATATTTTATCTTGCTGGCTGTGATCCAAAACCTTGGTTTAGAGCAGAGCTAAATTTAGAGAAATTCAGTTGAATCTATATTTTTCTCCATATTAGCTATTTCTAACAGCCTGATAAGATTTTGTGTTCAGTGACTAAGTGTCTCTTGCTGTTATAATGACAATCATCCACTTGCTTATATTGCTGTGTCGTCCCAACAGAATAACAAAGTGCTAGATGAAAGTTACAAAACCTTGCCTTAAGAATATTGGCCAGTTAACCAAAGTACAACTTTTGGTTAGAAGCTGTGGCTTCCCCATCCCTGGAAATGTCCAAGGCCATATTGGATGGGGCTTGGAACAACCTGGTTTGGTAGAAAGTGTCCCTGTCCATTTTGGGGGGTGAAATTGGGTGATTTTTAAGGTCCCTTCCAAACCAAGCCATTCCATGATTTTATGAATTGAAATTCAGCTGTCTTCTTTACATATGTGGCCCAATCATAAATTTAAAAGTTCTCCATTTATTCCATCCTGTCATAAATAAGCTTTGAATAAATTTGGTATACAACTAAGAAAAGGGTGAGTAACAAAAATAAACATGGATAGTAATAGATGCTGTGTTGGCCCAAATGGGCATCATCTTAGCTGAATGTTTTATGGCAGTGTACTGTAGTAGATTTATAGGCAGCTTTCCATTTTAATAATTCAGTATTTGCTATTTCCTGAGGCATGGCAAATATCTCTCTGTGACCTTGGCTACCATGGAATACATCATCGTACCGATGCACATCGCTGTGGTGCATTTCAAATCTCTTTTGAAAACAGCCTGGTGCCTAGAGAGCCTTCAGCCAGGGTGGCTGGGAAGAGAAAAAGGGCTGGAAGGGAACTGCTGGCTTGGAGAGATTCTGTCTGGGAAAGCTTTGCAATTGTTTTAAGCTGTGTTCAAACGTTTTTCTTCCAACAGACTTTGGGAACTATCACTGCAGCGCCCATTAAGGTTCCTCAGGTCAGCTCCTTGCAGAGGTTGGCAGGACAAGGACCAGCAGTGCTACCTCAGGTACAAAATACAATTTCAAAGAGGGGGTTGTGTCATTTTGTACATATTCTCTGTTCCTGTCTAGTGCCCAGGCCTGGGTACATTGGCACTCTGATTTTGCAGAGTTGTGGTTTTTTTCAGTCCTTGAAAAAAAATATTTCTTCTGGGAGTGTACTGATAGCACAGTGAAAAGCTATAAAATGTCATGTAGATTCATTGTGGAAGAACAAAATACATATGGTAGAATGTAAATTTATGCTTTAAAGTTGAATCACAAATCACAGAAGTGAAAATCTGCAATTCTGTAATTAAAAGAACTGGTGGAAGTGTTAACATGCCTGTTCAAGATTTCACCCCGTGTTCTGTTACACTGACTTATTTGCCTTGTCTATCCCAATACAAAGTTTTGGCCCAGCTAACCCAGGTGCCAGAACAAGGAGAGAGTCTCTAGGTAAGAGTGAAAGGAGAGTTGCACTCACTGGTTTTTAAAATGCTTCTAACTGTCTTCTTTTTTCTGAGCACCCATCACTGTTTCTATAACTATGCAATTTATTCCCCATTTCAACTCTCTCAAAATTTTTTGATATAATTTTCAACAAGTGTTTTGCTGCAATTCTATGCTTTGCTCTTCACATTAATGATTATTAAGTATAAATACATTTCTCCCACTGTGGCCCTTAGAGCTCTATTTCTCATATATGAACAGTAGAAAAGTGCTGAAGTTGATGATATATATTCTTCCTATTGTTCCTTTATTTTTTTCTAATTTATTTTTAGTGGCAGAATCTAGTAGAAGGTCTGTGAGCTAAATTTACTTGGAGGAAGAAGTATTTCCAACACAAAGTTCTTAAATTCTGTCTTTAAATTACATTTTGTGGAAGGCAGAATTGTGAACATAAAGTAAACTTATAGTTTTCTTATCAAGTTCAAGACTTTGCTTTTCAGTTGTTCTTACAACATAATAACATTTTGATTTCTGACATTTTGGGGTGTGAAAGATGAGCAGATTGCTCCTGAAAACAGATGAGGTTCAAGAACAGATGAAAGACCTGTAACAGGGACTAAATTATCATGTAGGTTGTGTTTCAGCTATGGTGATGGCATTGCAAATTCTGCACTTAAAGAGGTACCAATGCCCTATGCTTTTGTTAAATAGAAAAAATTTCATTCAGTGCTAGATTCAATTTTGAAGAATTGAAAAAAGTGGAGGAAACTGATTTCCTCAGTGTTTTAAAGGAACACATCCTTTCTGTCTTGCTGTTTAGGTCATGGCAATATTTTTGTTTATATTCCACTTTGTTTCACTCCCTTCCTGGTACAGCTTCCATTCCAGAGCTGTTCATGCAATCATGCTTAATACTAATGAACTACCAGTTCTTTCTTGGCTGTCCTGAGCCATAGTTCACTAACTTTTCTATTTAGTGAATATTTCATACAGATAGAATGGGCAATAACTACCAAACAATCTCATTTCTGAAAAACTAAAAATGAAGTAGGCAACTGTGTGTAAGACCATGTTGTCAGGGGTATGTCTTATGCCCTGAGCTTTTTCTGGCTTTTTCACAGACTTGCAACAGGCCAGCTTCTTCAGCAAAAGCCTGTCCCATTTACATGCCAGTCTTCCTTTATGCTTCTTCATGGTGCATATGTTCCCCTCCACCTCCAAGCTCACAGAGAAGTTTAAAATTTCCATAGTTTCCTAGTAGGGAGTTCCCTCCATCCATCAAACATCCCTCCTTTGTGTTCAATGTCTTCAGAGATACCAGTTTTTCGTAGACAAGTGGAAAGTTTGGCTTCTAATTAAATAGTCAGGTGTCTTAAAAATAGCTTTACTATAGCCATGGACCAGAGTGCTGCAAATCTGTCATTCCCTAGGTGCAGCTGGATGCAGGTGGCTTGGGAGGCCACTGTAAGTCTGCAGCACTGTGTCACTGTGAAGGCTGTCCTTCATAAGAAATGTAGGATGAGTGCATAGTCATCTCTGGTCCAGGAAAACTGTAAACTTCAGATGGAAATGTAAAAATTCCAGGAAGCAAGGCCATGTGATACCATGCAGGTGTTACAGTAAAAACTATCTGCCTCTTCTTCCTTGTAGTGTTGTGAAAAAATTATTTTGGAAATTAAGAGGTGTATATTATCTTCCAATAGGAGCTGGAAATCATGCAGAATTAAATCCTGTCACAGTCTGTGTACTCAGCTTTTTTTCATCAGAGCTGGTCACAGATCAGGCTGGCCACTAACCTCCTTTTGTCCCCATACCTTGCTCTGAGTTACTGGCACAGTCCTGCCATTCTAGGACTGACTTTTGGAGATGCAAATTCCCATCTCCCAAGCATACCAACAAGTTCAGTCCAGCTGGGTTTGGCATCTGCTAAAACCTTTACTTTGTTTGCCCATGTAGCAGCAAATTACTGGGAAAGCAGAACCATATTCATCACTCCTCTACCAAGAATTTGGAGTATTTCACAGGGAATGAAAGCAGTGCTGTATCTGGGCTCAGATGTTATCTATGGCTCAATCTTGTTCTGGAAGGGATGCAGTCTTCCCTGATCTCCATCTCTGCCAAGTCTAGTTGTGACAGTGAAGTGTGTAGAGCCCTGTGGTGATGAAACCAGAGCAGCAAAGGCTTCTGTGCTCCAGCAGCTGTGTCCATTTACTCAAGCAGGTGAGTCCAGTTGTAGCTTGTGCAAGTGCAGTGGCAGGTACAGCTGCACTTCCCTAATCTTTTGGGCTGAATATGCTGCTTCTCTGCAGTTCTGTGAAAGAGTGGAAGGCCTGGGTGGAGCTCTTTCAGAATTCCTTACATTTTAGGAGCCTACTTATATGTGAATCATCCTCTGGGAGTGCCTTTCCTCTAAGGTGGACAGATTGCACGTCTGTCTCAGGTGCATGTAGGTAACTGGGAAAAATGCACGTCAGTATCTGCATTCCTGGCAGCACACCAACTGCTGTCTGGCATTTCTCCTTTTGGCCAGTCTTATTATTCCTTTGGGATTTCAGATTCCCTTCAGATTTACAGATAGGCATAAATATTACCAGGATGGCTAGACAGAAAGACTCCTCCATTTTGAGGGTCCTCATCATGTCTACAGGGGTTTGATATACTTGACAATTCCATGCTCCTCATCTTGACAGCCTCTTTTGAGTTACTCATATGCAGTCAAGCAAAAACATACCACATAAGTAAACCAAGGCATTTAACAAGAGTTACATAAAATAATGCATACAGCTCCCTCATTTTCCACATTTGTAAAGATACTTGTCATTTGTTTTGTTCATTTGAATGAGTTTATTATATGACCCCCTGGGAGCTTTTCCATCTGGAGAACAAAGTTTCAAAATTTGAACATTCACAAATGGCAGCAAAATCCCATTGCTTAGAACCACTAATTAAGTAGAGAGCTAACAAACATTACTTACAAGTTCTTTGCACAATACAAACAATATTTTTTAGGTATTCATTATTTGCCAAAACAAGCTTCTTTGGTAGATATTTGTTCTTTTTTTTTTTTTTTTTTTTCCCAGAATATGAAGTCATTTTTGCTTTCATCAAATCAGTGAGCTGTGATGTTTGAGAATCTAATTCCAGATAGTCTTTCTCTTCTTACTTTGGTCTTTGAGGTTTCCAACTGAGTGAGATGCTTTGGAACTGCAGACTCTCCACTATAAGAAGAAAATCCTAGAGGTCCTCTACTTAAACACTGTGGAAGTCCTGAGCTATTCCTCTTCTTTATGGCACCATCTGCTCCAAGGAGAGGGTAGAATTCTGTCAGGTTGAGTTCCAATTTACAGCTGCAGAGCAAATATTCTGTCAATTTTGAACTGGTTACAGACCATAAATTGCGCTGTAGCCACGTGGAGGTACATGTGGAATGTTATTTTCTGTTCTTCAACAGGAAGATTTTAAATGAAAAGGTAAAAATATTAAAATAAACCTGTTTTGTTGTCAGCAATTTGGGTTTAGTCCAGTCCTCATTCAAATTAATGGAGAGACTGTGACATTTTGAATGGCAGTTAAATCAGATTACAATGCTGTTTCCCTGACCTATCTTTCCAGTGCTGGTTGAAGGCACAGTTTGGGATGGCTTTCCTCATGACACTGCTGCTTAGAGCAGAGCAGCATCTGCATTGGCAGGATCACAAAGGTTAGTGGTGAAAACAAACAGGTGTCACCTTAGGCGAAACATGTACGTTTCAATCAACTCTGCCAAGTTCCACTGTCAGATACTGATTGGTTTTTATCTCCTGCAGTGATTTTAATGTGAGTAATCCAGTAGAGTCTGAATGTGGTCACTGGGCTGCCTTGGGACAAGCCCTGTTATTTTAGTCTGCATTTATTCTTCACTGGGTACCATGTGAGCCCAGCCAGCATCTCCACATGTTCCCAAATGTTAAAAACAGTCCCGTTGCATTGTGCCACAACAAAGTCATGTCCAGGGAGGGTGCAGCCACTGGTGATTGATGTGGGAAATAAACAAGACATGTCTCTGTTTGGTAAAACTTGGGAATCCATTTATTGGGGCGTCACCAACACAGGATTTAACCAAGCATAAACCAGAGCCAAAGAACCAAGAACAAAGGCAGGGTGGTGGGTTTTATGGGGTAGAGCAAGGGTGGAGTTTGGGGTCTGGGTCCAATAGGGACACAGCAATGGAGAAGTCTCAGGGGTACAAAACAATAAGGGTACAATAGGAGGGGCTATTAAAATAAATGCAGCAGAAAATAATGAATGCAAGAAGGGTAGAACATTCTGGGCTTTATAAGGGATTTGAGAGTGGAGTAATTCTTCCTGTGCTTATAGGGCACATCCCCCATGGCAGAGGGGTGTAGTCCACTCCTCCTGGGACTTAAAGCCATTCCCCTCACCTTAACACTGCCTGTGTAAATTCAAATCCCCGCCTCTTTGGGTGGGGGCACTCCACACGTTTCCATTTTAAACTTTCAGGTCATAGTTCTCATAAGCACATTTCTACTGGTAGTTGCTGCTTCTCTTCACACATGTACCAAAGCCAGGCATTGCTCCTGGTCTCCTCAGTGGTGTGGCTTCTGGAAGATTTCTTGAAAGGAAAACAACTCTCATAGACAGAAATAAGTTTTGGGATGCCACTGTGTACTGTAGAATAGGTTGGTCTATGGCAAAGTCTCTCTCTGTTTGCATCATGAGTTAAAAAAAAACATTATTTTTAACTGTAGTGTTAAAACTGTACATAGCCATTGGAAAGTAGAAAAGCATTACTAAATGCAAGTCAGTCTTTCTAGAAAATAGAAAAGAATCTCACAGGCATACATATTTGTATAAAAAGCTATACAGAATTGTGCAGTGGAGAGACAAGAATACATTATTGTTTGATTGAGAAAGGAATAATGGAATTGGGTAAAGTTGTTTTTAAAATATTAGGGGGGAAAAGACTATAACTTAAGGGATGATGTGAAATTTTCTGGTATACAACTCTCAGAGCTTCCAGGGAAATGTGTTGGAATGTTACTGGAGGAGAAGAGAGGATCTGATTGAATGTAACTTAAGCAGTGCAGTAAGCAACCAAGCAACAGTATTTAATAGTCATTTATGCATGCAAAAAGCAAGCAAAATTATTTTTTATAAAAGATTTTCAGAGGCCTAGCTGAACATGTAGCCCTTAATAAATGCAATTTAATCTGTTTTATTGTATATAAGTTCTTATGCTGTGCTTGTCACTGTACTCGAAGCAACTTCTGGTAATGTGTTAGGCACCAAGATGAACATCTGATGTAAGCTATTTCTTCTCTTTTCCTTTGGGAAGAAGCACATACAGCTGAGTTCTGCTTAGGGTTTATTTTAATCAATTTGCTTATTTTTAATGGCCATGCTATAATAGTATTATACTATTATACTACTATACTACTATACTATCATACTATTATACTATTATACTACTATACTACTATACTATTATACTATTATAATACAATTAATTGCATGCCACTATAGAAAACATTTAGTGTAGAAATTGATGAGTGTGCTCATAATTCTTAGAGAAGAATTTTGAGACAGCTGATTCAGCCTTGTTGTAGGGATTCCCTGCACCAGGGATGCTTGGCCAGCTTGACCTTTCATATTAAGTTTTTACAGGGAGAACACTGAAGATTGGGATGGAAACACAGTACTTTATTGAAAAGTCTGTGGGAAGCTCAGTTCCATGCTAGTGGGTGGGTTTGGTAAATTGCCTGTGCTGCTGAGAGGCAGTGGCTTGCTGTAGTAGCTTCAAGGTATGTATTTTTCACTGCTGCTGTGCAGCCAAGACAGGTGAAGGTGTGACTAAAGTGGTATCCTAAGAACATTCCTTGGGGATGGCTGCATGACAGAATTTGGCAGTGGTAAGAAATCCAGTCTTCTGCAGTAAGGTCAAGGATGAACATGTAGGGTAGATCAAGGTGGGCAACGCTGAGATGAATCTTTTCCAAAGGACCTCTGTTTCCTCTGCCTTTCCATTGGTGTCAGTTTTCAGTTCTTAACAACAGAATTGATCCAGAGTGGTGGGGAAGGAGAAGCAACCCCAACCCCAGCCTGTTACTGATGCTTGAGACCTTCAGATCTGATCAGTGTTGTAAGCACTTTGAAAAGGACCTCCACAGAACTCTTCATGACAGTCAGCACATAGAATTCTAAAGTACCCATGAAAACTTCAGGAAACATTCAAGCCATTTTTACATCTGGCATAGTACCTTTTTCCCAATTGAAAACTCTTATGTTACTCCATGTCAAATACTGCTTTGCAAAGTAGCAGTAAATGAGAGGGTAAAGAAATTTCCCCTCTCTCCACTGATGCCATTTCTATCCATATGAAAGGTGTGACTTCCAATCCATGTCCAGCCTGGTTCTGGACTATGCTGTGTCTCTGTCTATGCCTCAAGGCCAGTTGTACAAGCTTGCACTAGAACTCTAGGTGAATAACAGGTGCACAGGAAGGCTTTCTTTGTTTGCATGACTTCAGTAAAGACTTGGAGAAACTAGCTTTGCTGCTGGCTGACCCTTCTTTTTCATCTCCTGGTGTCTCAGCATTTTGGGTGCTTCCATCTTGCTTAGGATATCAGCAGACAAATTATTTTTGTCCTTCCTTTATTATTATTTTTGTCTGTCTTTTTCTTTTATTTTGACTAGTAAATTAATTGGGGGTGGTTGAATCATCATAATGTGATGTTATTGTTTGTCTAGAAGCAGGAAAAGCTCTTAAAGTGATGGACAGTACAAAGCAGTGATATCCATGGTCTTTAACACCATGTAACACCAGATTTTGAATCCAGTGAATGCCAGCTGTGTGGATTAGTTCAGAGCTTGCCTAAGAAAGTGTATGGACAGGAGGAAAGCAGACAGGTCTTCTCTCATTTGTACCTAAGGGCTCATGGACACTTTAAATTGAAGGAAGTTAATCATTAGTAACTATCTGTGAGAGAAGCAAGCTAACTTGTAATGCTGAAAATAGTGGAAATGGAAGTAAGTTATTGACTGGTTTGTATAATCACAGTCTATTTTTTACATTTCCATTGTAATCCTAAACAATAAGGATTAATCTTTTCCTCAGAGACTGTTGCAGTCAGCTCACTGTGACTGGGGACCGGTCTGGCCGGGCAGTGTGGCAAATAGAGGGACAGGTATGATGGAGTGCCTAGGAAAGATTTTAATGTTCACAGAGACCACATCATCTGAGGGGCTGCTGAGGGGCATGGCAAACTTCACAGTGTAAGGGGATATCTGAAGGCACAGGTTCAATCATGAACATGGACCAGGGACATGACCTTATAAGTCTAGGGTAGGATGACTCCATCAGTATCCCCCCAGCACCCCATCCCCCAAGGCTTCCAGTTTATTCCTTCTGTGTTAAGAACCTGGTCCATGGTTTGATCTATCCCAGCCAGATCAGTTTCCACATCTGCCTCTACTCTGCAAATTATAAGACGGAAAACCCTTAACAGACAACTTAAAAACCAGGGTAGCAATATAAACACAACAACAACTACAAAAATCAGTAAATCCGTTTTGACTAGAGTCCGACTGGATAAGTTCCATTTTCTGAGTAGTCCATTGAACCAGTCACTGTCACCTTCTACTTGCAATTTCTTGACTCCTTCCCTGAGAATTTGGATACTTTTGTGTATGGACTCACTGAGGTCTGAAAGATTCATGCAGCACATGCCTCCAAAATCCTCACAATCATGTCCCTGGGCTAATAATGAACCAAACTGCAAATACTAGGATTTGAGTGAGTGGGCAACCTGGATTTTAGGGAGTGCCATTGCTGTAAAGGTAGGCATTTTTTTTTTTTTCCTAATATTTACTGATTAAATAAGAAGAGGGAAGGGGTCCTGGGGTGACTTTATGATGCTTGTATCCCCAGGCACCTTGTTTATGTTACATATTAAGTTCTGCACCTGTAAGACTGGCTCTGAGAGCAAAGAGGGGGAAGAAGTAGCAGTGCACAGTTTGTGTTCAGAAAGAGCCCTCACTGTCCCCCATCCTGCTCCTGGACTGTGCTGTCTGCAGCATGGACAGACAGAGGGACAGAGCTCTCCTTTGCTTTCAGTTAGTTTTTAGCTCGCTGAGGCAGAGAAGTTCCCAGAGAAGTTTGTTTTTCTTCTGGATCTGTTCAAACCTGCTCTGGACTGAAAACCCAGACAAACCCCGGGAGCTCACGCCTGTGGCCCACCGGGGCCTGGGCCTCGGCACTTTCCAGCACCAGAGGGACTGATAAGAGACTGAGCGAGCTGAGCTACACCCATGGAAAGGACTTTTCTGGATTTGTCATCTTATAGAACAGCAAGAGGTTTTATTGTTTAATATTATTCAATTTCTGTTAAATAGTTTTTTCCATTTTTCTCCAAGGGAATTTTTTATCCTGAACCAGCTGGGGGAGGGGCCACTTGAATTTGTTTTCTGGAGGGACCCCATTCTGAGGTTTTCTCCCAAATTTGCCCTAAACCAGCGAGGGGCAGGGGGGGCGGGTCAGTCCTCATGCCTCCTGGCATAAAGAGACACAGCTTTACTGAAGTCAGTGTGCATCTGTTCATTCTGGTGAAGGATATGATTATCCCATATTTCACTCAGTTTATCAGCCAGTGTTAATGTTTTCTGTGTAGTCCTCTAAAGTTTTCAAGAATGAAAGCTGTGGCTGCTGCTCTCAGCACTTTGCCTCTGTGACATATGAATTGTGCCAAATCCATTTTGTGTTTTTGTTTTTAAGCTCTGAGTACAAGGATGAAGTGAAAATAAAGTGTGAATAATGGTCTTTTCCTCAAAGGCAATGTGATCTTGCATTGAGATGAAAAACTTACTTTCATGCAGATCAGCCCTGCTAGTATGAAGGGCTGATGGATGCTGAGCATGATCCAGCTGATATCTGATACAGGGGAAGGGGAGGGCTCTTCAGCACTGCTGACAAAGCTATAACAAGATCCAGAGACTAGAAGCTGAAGTTAGGTAAATTCAAGCTTGCAATAAAATGCCAGTCATGACCATAAAAAAAATTTTAACAATTTACTGGAGCTCATAATTAAGAACTCTTTAGTATTTTCTTTTAAAATCACTCTTCAATTTCTGGGAGAAATCATATGGCCAGCCTGTGAGCTGGAGTATCAATGTGACCCCTTTTGCATTCGAAATAGAAGTACACTGTGTTAACTTCCCTTCTTTCCTGAGCTTGAAGGAGAACACATTTACAAGAAATGCCCTTTACAATTTTCCTAACACTTGCAGATCTTCACAGATGTAACTGTTCTAATTAAATTCTTTAGGACTACATAGCATTGCCCACAGAGACTGGGGGAACTGTGTGACTCTCTCCCCTTCTCCTTTCACCCCATGCTTGTTTGGGTTGGATTTTGAGGACTTCTTTTGTAAGCGGTTGTCCTGGGTTGCAGTATATTCTATCACCATCCTCATGTACTGTTGAAACCAGGTGAGGCAGTGCTCCCTGCCTCCCCCCCCCCCCGGGCTACCTTCTGTTAATGGGCCCATCAATGCCCTGCCCCATGACTCATAGATAACTTCCCCCTGTATTGTCCCCTGTTAATGGGCCCACCACTGCCTTGCTGCATGACTCAG